>NC_088864.1:10568792-10916927 GCF_032884065.1 Artemia franciscana
TGCTCTTGTAAAATTCTTCACCAGCAAATTCACTATTGACGATGGCTATTTACCTCAACTCCAAGACTCACACCCAGGAAGCGAGCTCCACAGCATTGGCTTCACGCCAGGAAGTGTTCTAAGAGCAATGAAGGGCATGAAAGCGTCTAAAGCACTTAATCCTGATGGCATCCCGTCCTTTATCCTGAAAGAAGTGAGAGACGAGCTATGTGAACCCCTGGCAATACTTTTCCAAATCTCATTCGAGCAATGCAAGTTTCCTACTTCCTGGAAGCTATCCCATGTAACACCTATTTTCAAAGGAAAAGGGAAACGGAGTGACCCGGAGAATTATCGCCCGATTAGCCTTACTTCACCTTTCCTGAAAATCATGGAAAGGGTCATAGTGGAAAAGGTAAACTCGCACCTCGAATTCAACAACCTCATCTCAGATCATCAGCATGGCTTCCGTAAAAATCGTTCTACTGTTTCCCAACTAGTAGTGATATACGACTACATCCAGTCTACCCTTAGCCGTGGGATTCCAATAGATATTATCCTAATCGATCTACTTAAGGCCTTTGACCGAATATCCTTGCGAAAACTCATCCACTGCCTAGAAATCTATGGAATCAAGGGACAGCTAAAAAATTGGCTCTCAGCGTACCTGAATGATAGAAAAATAGCAGTCAAGGTTGCAGACACACTATCCACATGGACAGATGCAACCAGTGGCGTCCCACAAGGTAGTGTTCTCGCCCCAGTCTTGTTCGTCATGTACATAGACATTTGCATAAATGCCATTTCCCAAACTGACTTCGGCCTGTTTGCAGACGATACGAAGCTCCTGGGAGAAGCTAGTGCATCATCACAAATCCAAAGCGACTTGGATGCCCTGACAGAGAAGCTCGAAGAATGGCAACTTTCACCAAATTTAGCAAAATGCTCTGTCGTCCATCTTGGCCGCCAAAATCCGATGTACTCATACAAAATGAAAGGTATCGACCTGACAAAATCTACTTGTGAAAAGGACCTAGGTGTAATTCTGAGCTTGGACCTCAAATCAGAAAAGCATATCGGCCTGGTTGTGCGTAAAGCGTCGAATACTCTCTGGCTACTCAGTCAATCCCTACGATACCTTGACAATCACTCAAAGATATCAGCATACACAAGCTACGTCAAGCCACAGCTTGAATACGCCACTGTCATCTGGTCGCCATATCTCAAAAAGGATATTGACAGAATAGAACGGGTCCAGAAACGCTTTGTAAAAGGACTTCAAGGATTCAGAAACCTTCCGGATGACGAAGCTGTAAGAAGGCTCACTCTCCATAAACTTGAGACAAGAAGAACGATCTTAGACTTAAAAACCCTCTTCAAGATAGTTCATGAGAATTTTGGGAACGTAAAAGACAAGCTTGTTCAAAAAAGTCCCCAAAGCAACACAAGATCGCACAGTCTGCAATTGGAGCCCGTGAAGATGAAGATTGCAAGATCTAATTCTTACCATCATTCGTTCACACCCTGGGTCATCAGGATCTGGAACAAACTACCATTCCCAGTAGAAAAGATGAAATCACTGGAAGCCTTCTCCAACAGCCTAAACATAAACATACCATATCTCGAGACTTTTAACGTAGGACGACTTTAAATGGAAATCGTGCCGCAGTCGATCCGCTCTTCGCCCTGCCATAACATTTTTCCTTTAAAAAGGTGTCAGTTGTATAGAAATTTTGTATTGAAAGGCGTGAGGAATAAAGTTATTTATTTATTTATTTAATATCAAATACTTTTTAGTTACGATCCCCCTTATTTTTCCTGGCTTATGGATAGCTTAGTTGTTACTCGGAAATTGACTCAAAATTTGACAGTACTAGTATTGTGTATCCACATAGTTTGATATCATCCTCCAAACTACATATAGCAGGACAGAGAAAAGAAAGAAAGATAGGTTTTGCGCTGTATCTAAATTTTGAGTTTTCATTAATTTTTCTAGGAGCAGAAAACTGCTTAAAAATGCTTTAAATGAAAATTAAAAGAAAGCCAGAAAAGAAATTATCAAAAGAATAAGTTTTTTAGTAAGAGAAAAACGTGAAGAAAATACATCCTCCACCGTAGTATAGACAAGTGGTGACTTGGTGATGCAACGGTACTCGAGTGTTGTAAACAAAAATAGGACTGGGATCAGGGTTGCCAACTTATACAAGAACAAGTTTTAAGTCAGAGGAAACGTGATGAAAATTGGCAATTATAATACGGATCGTATATGTTGTATTTTCACTATATATTTGACTATTAACGCTTTATTCCGATAGGATGCTGATATGTTTTGGGATTTCATTTCGCTGAGACCAGAATCAACCCACCAAGTTTGTTTTCTGTTTTCCGACCGAGGAATTCCCGACGGATATCGCCACATGAATGGCTATGGATCCCATACTTTCAAGCTTTTGAATGAGAAAGGCGAAGTCTTCTATTGCAAGTTTCACTTTAAGGTAAGCAATCTTCCCATTAAATACTTTTAATTTTTTCTTTCTTATCCAGACGAGAGTTCGAGCCATCTTTTTATTATTGTGAACCCATTAAATTATGTGTCTTGAGAAACCCTCGACAAAGTCTAGCAAATATCTCATTCGTATTTTTTCTTCTTAAGGCTTATGTGGTTTTACCTTAATCCGTCGTATAGCTCATAGTGGTGCTAATTCATTGAAATGTAGGGGGGGGGGGCACTTTTTTTTATAGATATTTCAAATGAAGATACAAAAAAGGTATTTTTCAAAATCTATGGAGGGGGATTTTCAAATCATACCATTCAGCGTTTGCAAGCTATCTATATTCTGTTATAAAAGCTACACTTGACTCTCTACTTCTCTTCTTCGTGTCTTTCTCTGACTTAGAAGCTACTGCATCACCTTCAGAGACCGTTTCTTTCTATTGTATCGGTAGCATTTATTGGAAGATCGCACAACAGATTGACTAAGTTGGTTCAGTTAAAAACTGATCAAAGTAAAGACAGGAATTTGATCGGCGAACTTCCCCATAGGGAAAGTTGGGGCTAATCTACGCACAATGTCAGTCGTAATTTAATAACCACTGATACTATCAGGAAGCCTGTTAGCACTCTAATAGAGAAAGAGAATTTATTTTAAAAACACAAAAAAAATACAAAAAAAATTGTCAAAAAGCCTTCTGGCTTGTGTGGCCATTCTCGAAACTGGAGAGAGAGGCAGGTGGTTCGGAGTAGTCAAAAATCATTTGGACTCACCATAGTCAGTTATTTTTCGTGTGGGCTGTGGATGCTTCGTGGTCTTATTTATTTAGTAAAAAAATCAAGCTTTTATCGGAAAACTAGTCAGTTTTATTTTTACAACAGCAAAAGTCATAAAAATTATGACTTTATGACATAATTATGACAATTATGACATAATTATGACATAAAATTATGACATAAAAATTATAAAGTCATAAGTCATAAAAATTATTGATTAAATTTATTCTAAACAAAAGAAGCAGCCATGGAAGAGGCAAGTTTTGAAAGGTCTAAAACTGAATGAGTTAAAAATGTAATGTAAGCACAATGGGAATTAAAATAACAGTTTGTTCCATTTACATGTTTTGCTTGTCGCAGCAACTTTCCCCTATGTAAATCTAGTTCTACGAAACGGACGCTTTTCATTTTATTCTATCGCATCCTGTTTCCAGCAGCAGGGGCTAAAGAAAATTATTTTATTTACAAATTACATGCAGAATGTTAATAGGCTCTTTAACAGATTGTACATTATATCAAACTTACTCAAAATATAGATGAAGATAATTTTTTATTATCTGTTTGCAATTAGATGCTGATGTCGAATGTATGCAATAATTCCCTTTATAGCCACATTTAGCAATAATGAAAAAACACAAAGAGAAAAAAAAAATTCAGAAAGGTGAACGAAGAAAATCTGGGGCAATTATAATATTCTGTCAGTAGCATAGGTATGCGAGTCATTTAGCCGCCAATACTGGATAGTCTACTCTTAAAATATCCAATGTTTTAGCCCCTTAGCCCGTGATTGACTCGTGTTAATGTTCAAGAATATTCCCGGAAAATAAGCATGAGTGGAAGAGATAGATAGACGTTAACTAGGTTCCCGATTCGTGACCTAAATTCGAGTTCTCAACAGTTCACCTCAACTCTGTCATAATAATGACTTCATACACAACAAACCCGAACCTTTTCTTTGCCAAGTGAGTCTATGGTTGTGTCATTCTTCAGTAAGCTATATTAAAATTGTGCTGAATTTTGTACATTGTTTTGGTAAATCTATCCTCTTTCATCTCACGGACGGGGATTTTGTTGAAAATTTCATGGAATATTTCGTTGGGTGTAGGGGGTCAAGGAAACATTCATTTTTGGGGAATTTTAATATTTTGAATGATTGTCATGTTTTTAATATTTTTTTAAAACTAAGACATCTGCGTGTTTTATTTTTAGTGCGTGTCGTTTGAGAGGGCGGAAATTAATTATCACAATTTAGGTTAGCACACTGGCTAAAATTAAAAAGAATGTTGATTTGTCAAGAAACACAAATAAGATGCATCCTTCTCCATTAGAAAAGTATGAGGAATGAGCCAATTTTAGATTAATTTTCTAGAATCAAGTATTGCTTCTCAGTAAGCCTCACCTTTATTGTAGATATAGATGGCGTGTATGTATCACATTTTAAAAACAACAGGACGTAGCCGAATTATTGTATGAAAATGGTTCAATTATAATACAAAAAGACTATACATCACGTTGTTCTGGTGACGAAGAGGGCCCTTGCTTGGAGACCTCCCCTCTTGCAAGGTAGATTGTAGTTTAAAATAGTACTTCACTTTTCTAGGTTGTAGACTAGTACATGAAAGTGTAAAGACCATAGAAAAGGCCAGTCTGAATATTTGCTACGAAATGGAATCCTAGATTTCTGGGGGAATCGGCCATTCAAAGTTTAATTTTGGCTATTTATCCATTATAAAAAAAATAATTATCATTTTGTCAGTTATAATAAGTCAATTTTCTTTATTTTTCTTATGTTAATAAAACATCAGTTTTGTTGTTGCATTCCTAATGCCTTGATTTTGTACTGTATCTGAAGTAGTTAAAAAGCAAAGTGAAATTATAACACTGCAATTGATTATGCTAAAACTTGAAAAGAAAGAAAAAGGATGCTTCTTTGCTTAAACAAAAACTTTTGATAAAGTACAGTTTAAACTTGAGATTCGATCTAAAGAATAAAGTGCTTTTTTTTCATTTAATGTCAATTACGAAAGACACTAAATATGTCAATTTGCTTTCAAAACAGCTTTCTATGCCTTTCTAGTTCCCTGCTAGTGGTGAAGGGAAAAAAAACAATAAAAATCAAATAAGCCAAGAATAAAAAAGAGGATACATTAGTGCTATCTATATAAATAAAGTGATTTTTTTTTGTCTTTCAATGTGTGGAGGGAGCTGTAACTAATCTATGTGAGGTTTTCGGCAAAGGCAATTTCAATTGCACAGTTTTCATTTCGATTCATCACCAGTTTTGAGGGTTTTTAGACTGTCTTTCGAAATTCCAATAAATATGTTTTTATTGCAAACTTTTACTATTAAACTATGAAAACCAAGGAAAGAGAGGATATAATAAATGAAAAATAGAATCAAATAGGTAAGAAGAACGAGGATTTGTCATCCAGTAGCAAAATATAAAAACGAAAAACAAGCAAATATTTCGACAAGCACCTCCGCCAAGTCGTCTTCAGTTGAAGTTAATCGTAATGAAAGTTATTTTTTCTGAACCAGCTTCAAATGGTATTTTTTTTTTATTCTTACTTAAAAGTTATTAAAGGTTTTCCAGAAGTGTTTTTAAATTTGTGGTTACTATGGGCGGTGGCACGCTCTTTAGTAGTTTGCAGCTATTGCTGCAACCCTGATGTATGGATAACTTTACCTCTCCTTTTAAACCACGATAGACCCCTGTATTCCCTAGTAAAATTGAAGCTAGTTTGTAGAAATGGCCAACAACCTACTATATTTCATTACAAAGACACATATCTAAGGATAAGGGACTGAACGACTAATCGGGATAATGGGGAAGTCTACCGGGATCGAAGTCGCAAATTGGTTTTACCTAAAAATGACCAAAAACTTACACTAGTTATTTAGGGAACAGTTTTCCATTCTCTGAAAATCCTAAAAGAAGACCCGGGGTCTCTAGTAAAAGCGAGGAGAATATACCAAAATACACAAAATAGTATATTTCAACCGTAACACTGACTAGTGATGAACGATTAATTGGAATGGGGTAATCGGGGATTCCCTTAGAATCAGAGTAGAAATCGCAAATCGACTTTATGGGCAAGAAACCTTTATCCCCTGAAGAAATGGTTCAACGCCTTCATTTATCCTGACTTATACGACGTTTGACTTTCGTATTTCTCGTAAATGTTCTTCCACATATTTTTGATCTTTTCGTAGAAGAAGAAAGTTCCCTTTCCTTATTAATATACTTATACTTGTATTCATCCATCATCATTACATTCTGATATATCATGTTGAGGATATTATTTTGAGAATGGTTTCCATTGTTATCACATTATATGGTCAAAGCTCTTGTAGAATAACTAGCCATCATTTCAAGTTCTTATTGAATTCTGAATACGTCTCCTCAGCCATATATCTTTTATCTCTATGATAAAAAGAAAACATCTTATCTTGAGATGAGAACGGATTTAATCTTTATAATGTTCATGGTGACAATTTGTCCCGTCATCCCTGTTCAATATAGGACAAGAGTATTCAAGAAGCTGGGATAAATTGTTGTGTACTGCTGACTTTCTGTAATGCCTGGTTGGACATAAATTATGCTAATGGATGAGAGGCACTTTCTTCGTTTCTTGGTCTTTTTATGAGAGGCCATTCTGATTTTTATTTACTTGTTGTTTGTTTGGCAAAACTTTTGAAATTTAAAGGCTTCCTTTTTAAATTACTTATCCCAGTGTCCCATTTTGGCATAGTGTGTTAGACCTTAGCTTGGTAATAGGAGACCCAGAGATCGAACCTCGCAGTAGCAACACACTGCAGGGTCGACGCAGGGACCTTAGTAGTCAACAAGTGTCGTTAGTCCGGTTACTAATTACTAAGTTACTTATTTCTGAGAATTAAATATACTGACCCAGTTACTTAATCTGTAAAACTAATAATGGTAATAAATATGCCGTGATCTTCGAATATCTAAAATAGCTGAAGTTCTGTTCACTTGTAAAAAAGCATAAAAGTAATTATTTATAATAATTGATATCTTTTTTATAATCTTATAATATTTTTCTTTCATTTCAATTTCTTAGTTAATTCTAAAAACATGTCTTCCAATGTATATCATTTATCTCTCTGATAAAAAGAAAGCATCTTGTGATGAATATGGATTTATTCTTATAATGTCCATGGTGACAATTTGTCCTTTCATCCCTATTCATGTAGAATAAGAGGTTCCGAGAAGCTGGGATAAATTATCATATACTACTAGTTATCTTTGTTGCTTGATTGACTTAACAGTTTAGGCAAATGGATGGGTGAGAGCCAAAACTATTTCGAAGAGCTTTAAATTTAAAGGCTTTCTTTCGAAATTGCTTATCCCCGATATATACTTACCCAGTTAATTATTCTATAAAACTTGAACATTTGCCGGATAATTAAAAAATATCCTTATAATGGTAATAAATAGGCCATGACCTTCGAGTTTGTTAAATAGCTCAAGTTCTGTTTACTTGCAAAAGCACTGGATAAAAGTAATCATTTATAATAATCGCAAGTGCTGTTTTGTTTATAATTTTGTAACATTTTCTGTCATTTCAAGTTTTTGTTGAATTTTGAATACATGTCCTCCCCTATATATCATTTATCTCTTTGATAAAAAGAAAACATCTTGACATGAGCATGGGTTTATTCTTTATTATGTTGATGGTGACAATTGGGCCTCTCATCCCTATTCATATAGAAAAAGAGGATCCAAGAAGCTGGGATAATTATTCGTACACTGCTAGTTTTCTCTGTTGCTTGCATACAAATGATGCTAATGGCTGAGAGGCCCTTTCTTCGTTTCTGATTCTTTTTATTGAAAATAAAAAAGACCTAAGTAAAATGAAAGTTCAAAGTCGCAAACAGGAGAGAAATCTTTGTGAAAAATGCGAATAGAAAAGTGTTTTATTCCTTTTTAAAATCATTTTTACTAAAAAACAAAAATTTGATGTTTTTAACTTTTTAAAGATGTTTACAACGTTTATTACGTTTATCAATTTTGTATAAAATAAACGCACAAATAAAATTGAAATTGAAATTAGAAAAAAAAAATCATAAAGGACGACATGTTGTGCTTACTTCGTCTTAAAATTATTCCATCAAGAAATAAAATAATATAAATGAAGTAAAAAATTAAAATTAAAAGCAGTTCTCTGTAAAAAAAAAAATTAAAATACAAATGGTTGAAACTTGCTTTCTTCACTCTTTGATTATTTTTATAAAAAAAGGATAAAAGTTAAAGCTAGTCAAAAACACAGACTTGTGAGTTAAATGAAACTGAAATGTATACCTGCACACTAAGCGCAATGTGCTCCTGTATCTAGGATATGCATTACGTAAATGGCATTTTGAATATGGAAAAAATATATTACTGCCATCTGTATTGTGCGCAGCTTTGATGACACTTAATTTCAGAGTTGCTGCCTCGGAATTGATAAGCTGCTGTTTGCTATCAAAATGTTTTATTTATGGGATAGGCTTTTTAATTAGTATTCCGGGTTCGTGGAAATGTGTTTTTTCGTAATGCAGGTGAATTCCGTCCGTTTCTTGCAACCAGTTCGTGTGTCATGGCATTTCACTAGTTGCTTTGAAATATTTCAGTTGAGTCGCTAAACAATGTGTCAACTAACACAAATAAGTGGCTCTTTACCCTATTCTATCTTTCTAGTTTTGCTGTTTCGCCATTTTTAGCTTTGCCGTTCGTGATTGGACGGTAGAAGGAACTGATTTGATATTGAAAGTTCTGTGTTGTTGCTGTATTATGTCTGCGGGAGGGGGTTAGAAATAGAGAATCTTCCTTTAATATAGAACCACCATTCAACAAACACAATAGAGAATCTTCCTTTAATATAGAACCATCATTCGACAAATACTTTTGAAAAACTTCTAGAAGTATGAAGGGTTTCGAGAAGCGTCAATTTGATCAGCATTCTGGAGGTTTGACGCAAAGCTCCGTTATTGTCCCCTCTCTTCTCTTTGGGGTTAACGTGATTTCTGCCCCTCAAAGGGTTGGGTATGTACATCTATGCTTCAAAAGTTAAGCATTTAGAAGGAAATTGGTAACTTCAGGTTTTGATTACTAGCCATTCGAGTTTTATTGTATAATTATGCATGCAATCCTTTTCTTTTTATTTAATCAAAAATTGTGTGCTTTTGATGAAAGTTGAAGTTTTTTTTTCATATTGAAAAATATTCTGCTATGAAATTAGTTAACAAGGGTAGTTCACAAAATGGCGATGTACTCATCAGTCCATAAAAGTGTAAGCAGCCCTTTCTTAAAATAACTGGCGGTCGTAGTAAATCAAAATTAGCCTGTATTAGGAACAGCCGGATTAGTCTGACCGTTTGACCAGATCAGTCTGGCCAAGATCATGTCTATTTTTGTAACATAATCAGTCTAGGCCCAATGTTTCCTTTTATTTTTCAAATCCCTCTGTTTTGGCGACATTAACAAAAATAAAACTACATTTTCACACTTGGGTATTGTCAACACTAGAAGATCAGTGTACAGTTCATAGGTTCTTGTGACATTTTAATTCGATTGAACTAAACCTTTAGGAAACCTGTCTTGGAGTATGAGACCGTTCGTGGTAACGAACCGTAAGTAAGGAGCTACCCGGCTCTATAGTAACCGAAACTCAAACATCCCCATACAATCTCAATGAAAATTACACCCTCAGATTTAGCGTATCAGAGGACCCTATTGTGTAGGTTTCAAGCTCCTATCTATAGAAATGTGGAATTGTGTATTTTCTTGCCTGAAGAAAGATCACGGATGCGTGTTTATTTGTTTTTTTTTTCCAGAGGTGATCTTATCGACCCAGTGGTCCTAGAATGTCGGAAGAGGACCCATTCGAACAAAATCTAAAAGTTCTAGTGCCCTTTTTAGGTGACAAAAAAATTGGAGGGCAACTAGGCTCTCTCCCAAGCCCCTTTTTTCCCAAAATCGTCCAATCATAATTTCGAGATAGCCATTTTGTTCATCATAGTTGAAATGCCCAATAACTATGCCTTTAGGTATAACATGACCCCCCGCACCAGCCAAAGTTACAGGGGAAAGGTATTTAAGTTATAAAATTTGCCCATTGTTTACGCATAGTATTTGTTATTGGGATGTATGCATACATTTCTGCTGGGAGTTTTCCCACGGGTAAATTTTCCATGGAGAAGGAAGTTTCTAGGGAGTGAACTTGTCAGGGGAAATTATGCACTGGGGGAATTTGTCATAATTCTTATAAATTTTTTTTCTGTCTTGCTTTCTCTTTTCCGTCTCAATTTTACGCGTGGAGTATTTAAGAGTAATTGTCCGGGGTAAATTTTCACCGGGATTGAATTGTCTAGATGATATTTCCGTGGGGAGGGGGATTTCTCCTTGGAGTTGGGACCAGATTTCCTGGCATTATTTAAAAACGATCAGAAATTAAATTAAAAAAACTAGTTTTTTCAACTGAAAGTAAGGAGCAACATTAAAACTAGAAACGAACAGAAATTATTATGTATATGAAGGGGATTGCCCCCTCCAACACTTCGCTTTTTACGCTAAAGTTTGAATTTTGTCCCAATTCTTTAAGAATGACTCTTGAAACACAAGGGCCGTTTAATTAAAACAATAAGACGGTTTTTTGAAAGTACTA
Source organism: Artemia franciscana (assembly GCF_032884065.1). Classification (NCBI taxonomy): domain Eukaryota; kingdom Metazoa; phylum Arthropoda; class Branchiopoda; order Anostraca; family Artemiidae; genus Artemia; species Artemia franciscana. The sequence goes on from NC_088864.1 coordinate 10,579,707, forward strand.
AAAAACTTTAGCGTACAGAATGAGGTGTTGAGGAAGGGGCAATCCCCTTCATAAATGTAATAATTTCTGTTTGTTTTAAGTTTTAATGTTGCTCCTTACATTCAGTTGAAAAAAAAATTGTTTTTTTTATATTTAATTTTCATACAATTGACTAAGACACAATTGACTAAAATTCTTCCTTAGAAACAAGATGACAATTTGGTTTAGGCATTACTATTCTGTTGGATTAATTTTTTCATTCTTCCTTTAGAATTTTACTGAAAAAGATCCCTTTTTAGGCTAATGTTTCCTAACAAATTTAAGAGGTAAAGAATTTCAGTCAGGCTTCGTATTTATGGAAGAAGTGAAGTTTCTCTTTTGTAGAAGCCAAACCACAGATTGACTGTGCTTGGTATTTTCTCCTTTCTCTTCCTATTCAAACGATTTATTGAAGTTTTTCTCCGATTAGACTGTTTCTCTCTGCACTTGAGTTAGAGTGAAAAGTAATACAGCTTATTTTGAAAAATCGCCGAGCTTGTGCCAAAATAATTGCAACAGCGTTAACATGAAAAAGATATTCGCAACTGTAGCTAAATTTTTGGCAATTTTCTCTGTACTAAAAATCTTAAAGCATATATAACAAACTCATAACCATATGTGGAAAGTTTGCATAATTTTTGGAGGAGCCGTTGGCTCCTCGGTTCCTGCATCATAATAGTGAATTTTTAGTTACCATACAAATCTATTTCTTGCTACTTATATAGGGGCTCATGCCCCCGAGGAAGCTTTGGAAAGTAGCTGTTTCCCACAAGCCCCCATATCCCAAATTTGCCCATATGTACATAAAATTTTTTTAAATATTTGTTTAATTATTATTTTTTTTCATATTTTATGGATTCCTTATTCTGCTTTGATTATTCAAAAGTAACCTTTTCAATTTTTGTTATTGAATTTAATTATGCTTGTTTTTTTTTCTAGTTTACTATCCAGAAATGTTTTTTTTTTTTGTATCTTTCAAAAATGTACAATATCGCTTCTTTTCCTTTGAGCAACGTAGTAATATAGAATGCCATAAAAATAAATGTATAAAGTATATTGGTACTTACCTATTAGCCAGTACATACTCAAGAACTCGGATCTATAAAATTAGACAATAACCGGTTTATTGCTGTTTGTATATGAACATAATTATCTTCGGCTCAGTTGAAAACTATATTGTAGGTATATTTTAATAAATATTTAGTTCTTATTTTGTTTAGTTTAGGTTACATTTTCCATGAACCCCGCTATATTTAACCGAAATTAGGTGACATAGAATTTGTTTACTCAGGAAGGAAGGATGGGGTACATAGACAGGGAGTAGGGCTCATGATGAATAAGGAAGCTGCTAAGTCTTGTTTAGGCTGGGAAGGTATTAATAATAGAATACTAATTGCTCATTTTATGACTAAAAAGTTTAGGGTATCAGTTATTGTAGTATATGCCCCCATTGAACCAACTGATGGAGATACTAGTGACTCAGATGAATTTTACTTACAGTTACAGGAGCAAATAGACAGGGTACCAGGTAGAAATATGGTGTTTTTGCTAGGAGATTTTAATGCCCAGGTTGGTAGAAATAGGGATAGATGGTATCCTAGCCTAGGTAATTTTGGTGTAGGAAAAGAAAACAGTAATGGCTATAGGCTTTTGCAATTTTGTAGGTATAACAACCCAGTTATAACCAATACGGTGTTTGGTCACAAAATGGCCCATAAGTTGACATGGTATTCACGTGATGGTAAGACAGCAAACCTTATTGATTATGTTATTGTAAACAGAAGACTAGCAGGATCAATACAAGATACTAGGGTGTATAGGAGTGCCGTTATTGATGTTAAAAGTAAAGATCACCATCTAGTAGTGTCTAAGGTTAATTTAAAGCTGAAATTTCGGAAGAGTAACTCCCTCCCGGGAAGTTATGATGTTGGTAGACTTCAGGATGAAAATTTGAGAAAAAAATTCCAGGAACAGTTGAGTACTAAACTTGAGGGTTTAAAATTTGACAATGTGGAAGATGGATGGAATAATTTCAGAAAAACAATTTGTGAAGTTGCTGATGGTGTCCTAGGGAAGAGTGCTAAGACAGCAACTAGGAATATTAGTGAAAAAGCTTTAGGTTTAATAGAGAGTAGAAGGGGTTTGTATAAGAATTATCTGAGCGATAGGTCGTATGAAAACAAAAGGAATGTAAAGAAAGTGGAGAAAGCATTAAAATATGAACTAAGGAGATGTGAAATAGAGGCGATGGATAAAATTGCTGAGGATCTGGAAGATGCGGCTAGACGGCATAATAGTAAAATATTATACTGGCATGTTAATAAATTGAAAGGGAGTAGCCGATCCGGACTAGTCCCAGTTAAAGATAGAAATGGGGTCACAATTAGTGATAAGGAAAAAGTTAAAGAAAGATGGGTGGAACATTTTGAGAATGTGCTAAACCGAGATACAGTTGCAGGAAAAGATATAGATGAAAATGAAAAAGTTTGTGATACCTTGGATGTGAAGGAAGATTTGTTTAGTGAGGAAGAATTAGCGACAGTACTAGAAGGATTAAAAAATAATAAGGCCCCAGGTGCTGATAGTATGATTAATGAGTTCCTTAAATATGGTGGCTCTGAGGTTAGGAATAAGCTACTGAAGATTATGAACATGATTTTTGAAAAAGGGGAAGTACCCAATGATTTTAGGAAAACCTTAATTAAACCACTGTATAAGAAAGGTGACAAGAGTGAATGTCGGAATTATCGAGGCATTAGTCTGGTCTCTGTAGGTAGCAAATTACTGAGTAATATGATACTTTTTAGACTGAGACATGCTGTAGATAAAGTTTTAAGGGAAGAACAATGCGGTTTTAGAAAAGGTAGAGGATGTGTCGACCATGTTTTCACTCTTAGGTTAATAATTGAGAAGTCCCTTCGTTGTCAAACACCTTTGGTCCTTAGTTTTATCGATTATGAGCAAGCTTTCGATTCTGTTGATAGAACAGCGTTAACAAAGGTCTTATCGTTATATGGTATACCAGAAAAATACATTAAAGTGATTTGCGCTATGTACGAGAATAATACTGCTGCGGTTAAGGTAGGAAATGAGGTTAGCAACTGGTTTTGTATTAAATCAGGAGTTAAGCAGGGTTGTGTTCTATCCCCCTTTATATGGATCATTTTGATGGACTTCGTCTTAAGGAGCACAGGAAAGGCAATTGGAGACCATGGAATCAAATGGGGAGGAAGAACGCTCCTGGACTTAGATTATGCTGATGATTTAAGCATATTAGATGAAAGTGTGAGCAAAATGAATGAATTTTTAGAGGTTTTACGAGTTCAGGGTGCTAAAATAGGCTTGAAAATTAATGTTAAGAAGACTAAGTCACTAAGGTTAGGAATAAGTGAAGATGAACAGGTGACCTTAGGTAACGAAAAGATTGATCAGGTTGGGAGCTTCAGTTACCTTGGTAGTATTATTAGTAAAGATGGTGGGAGCAGTGAAGATGTTAAAAGTAGAATAGCTAAAGCTCAGGGTGTTTTTTCACAGTTAAAAAAAGTTTGGAAGAATAGAAAGATAAGCCTACAAACCAAGATTAGAATATTGGAAGCTACAGTGATGACAGTGGTCAAATATGGCTCTGAAGCATGGACACTCCGAAAAGCAGATGAAAATTTACTAGATGTTTTCCAGAGAAATTGCCTACGGATTGTTCTGGGTACCCGGCTGACTGACCGTATTTCAAACAGTAGGTTGTACGAAAAGTGTGGTTCAATCCCGCTTTCTGGGGCTATAATGAAAGAAAGGTTGAGATGGCTAGGCCACGTTCTACGGATGAAGGATGACAGATTACCGAAGATTGTCCTTTTTGGCCAACCGTCTGGGGCTACACGGAAAGCAGGTCGTCCTTGTCTGGGTTGGGAGGATGTCATAAATAAGGATTTAAAGGAAATGGGAACTTCCTGGGAGGGTGTAAAGAGGGAGGCTTTAAATAGGTTAGGTTGGAGGAGGAGCGTGCGTAGCTGTGTTGGCCTCAGGCGGCTTGGTGCTGCAGTGAGTTATTAGTAGTAGTAGTAGTAGTAGTATATATATATATATATATATATATATATATATATATATATATATATATATATATATATATATATATATATATATATATATATATATATATATATATATATATATATATATATATATATATATATATATATATATATATATATATATATATATATATATATATATATATATATATATATATATATATATATATATATATATATATATATATATATATATATATGTGTGTGTGTGTGTATATATATGTATGTATATACTATATATATACTATGTCCCAAGCGTTTCAGTTGTTTCAACCCCATACATGTAGATCCAAATTCTCGAGTGTGTACTGGCTAACAGATAAGTATCAGTACATTTAATGATATAAAGTAATCCAAGATTGTCTATGGATTAACGACGCTTCTTGATCAGAAAAGGTGCTTGCGTCGGCCCTGTGGAAGCTGAATCACCCCCCGTGTCCCATGTTGCCAAGCAGAGATCAATCCACTGTGCCACCCAGGGCCGATCCGAAATGTGATTGATAAGCAACAGAGGTTTGAATTCCCATTGAGATGTTTGGTGTTTGGTAGACATTTGGGGGTAGTCTTACGAAATGTCAATAGGATAAATAGCATGAATAGAATTCTGTGCAATTATCATATTCAAAAAAAAAATGAAAATCGATAAGCAATAAGAAAATTTTAAATGTATCAAATTGATAGGATTTACACCCATCATGTTCTATAAATAGACTCTAGAATGAGGATTGACGCTTTGTGATAAATTAATCGGTATTGATACTGCTTCTAGAGAACGTTTGTTCGTTACCTAGTAACTGAGGCAAGAGGTTTACGCACATCTTTTAACGAGTTGTGGTCCTTAGCTCATGATTTTCCGACGTGGAAGTCTTTTGTTGCTGCCGAATGAGCCACTGGGTGTCCACATTGATGGAACCAAGTTTAAATAATACTACTAGCATCACACACAGTAGTCGGTTACCCAGCTAAATTAAAAGTCATAAAGGCCTATAACAAAAGCCCCCTTCCCCTGGCAAGTTTCGATTACAGTATTTGCATCAAAAGAATCAAAATTGTATGCTTATTCTAAATATGAAAAATTCATTACTTTTGAACATGCACACAAAAGCTATTAGCGCGTAAAAATTTGAATAAGTATAGAAAAAGGGAATTAACCACCCCTGAGAAGAGTTGCGATACTGATGAAAATTATACAATGATATTCCTAAATTTGTGGGAATCATAAACCTACTATGTACGTAAATACGAAAAGCAGTAAATGTGGCTCGCATAGGGCCAAGTTGACTAAAAATTATGAGAACCATTAAAAGGGATCATATATAGTCTCCTAGTCTCAAAAACTACAACTGCTCCGTATGACACCAGTCCCTAGCATGCATGCAGTCCTTAAAAAATTTGCCGTATTGTGGGCTATTTATCAAATAAAACTAATATAGTTGGGTACTGGCTATTAGATTGGAGGCCAGTGGATTATTTTACGTGAAGTAGTCGAATTTAAGGCCTTAAAGATGTGTTTTAGCCTCAAATGTTTAACCTTTCCATGAAGGTGCTTCAGCTAAAATGGGTGAACAAAAAATGAGTTGACTATAAACCTTTTGCCTTCCTTCATTTTTGCGATGAAGCGTGCTGCATATAGGTGAAAATAAATAATATACGATGAAATATAGTCCAGGACTTTTAGGGTTTGACCCGGACAAAATTGCAATATAAACGAAAATGGTACCAAAATGATCAGAAAAAAATTCTGTACAACATACTAAAAGTCCCCATAAATCCGAGTGGGGCGAGTACCCGAAAAACAGGGGAAAAGGGGGAAATGCGGGGGAAAATGGGAAAAATGCCGAACATGCCCAGAAAATAGTTTAAAGTGAGTTTTCTGGGGTTTTCACATACGCTGATTACGAAATTGACATCTAAAATTCAGTATAGAAAAAGAGTACTACGGAAAACGGGGGAACAGGGGAAAGAGGGGAGAAAAGAGAAGAATACAGGGTAGGGGTAGAAAGCGGTTTGAAAGATATTTTCTGGGGTATTCCTATCTGGTGATTACGAAATTGAGAAATAAAATGATATAAAAAAATCGATTAACATAAAACAGGGAAATGGGGGGGGGGAGGGGAAAAGGGAAATATACAGGGTAGGGGTAGAAAGCATGTGGAAATGTGTTTTCTGGGGTTTTTCTATCTGCTGATCACGAAACTGACCCCTAAAATGAAGGAAAGAAAACGAGAACCATGAAAACCGAACAAAACTGGAGGAAACAACGGAAAAGGGGAAGGGAGGCCTGACTCCTGAGCCAGCTGCTAATGGCTAATAAGTAGGCCTATGGACAAAATAACTCGCTTAAGTATCAAACTTGTACTTTCTTGAATCACAGACATTTCTTACAACCATTTGAATTACTAAACATAAAGAAAACAACCGCTTGGCAGTTATATATAACATGGCTATTATATGTAAAATTTGCACTTTCGAAGGCAGTATAGTTGACTTGAAAAACACAGCATTGATATCACTAGTCGAGCTCCTCGTCTTCGACAATCTCGTTGTCCCTGTTCAAACAGTTGATACCCTGACATTCTCCGCACGCGAACGTACACGCTAATCCATTTTTCTTGCAGCTGCATCGCGAGTTCTCGCAGCCTGTCTTACAGTTGCATCTCACGACACTCAAAAGAGTCTGAGGTGCGGGCAACAAATGGGTCATGACAGGTGAGTTTTTATGGTCTCTGAGGACCCAACCCCAGTCAGCCGGGTCGAGGTCAGCTGGTTCCCCTTTCCAACGGGATACCTGGAGGCGCACTCGCTGGGAGTGGAATGAAGCTGCAGCTTCGGTTGGCGGAAGCCTTTCAGGCTTAACAAACGCCGTAGTATTAGACAAAGAAACTTTTTCCAAGAAAATTCGATGTCGCAGCTTAGTGAGATCTTCGTTTGGTCGTGCTTTATACAAGCTGAGGAGAAGATATTCACCCGCTTTCACAATTTCATCTTTGGACGATGATTCATCCAGAAACACTTTGCATTTTTTTCTGAACACTTCGCTCTTCTTCAAAAGAGGTAGCACAGCTTGCTTTCCAAGTCCGAAAACTCGTGAGGTCGTGTCACATCCCAAGAGTGCGTGCCCTACCAGAAGCAGCCTGGATACTTCTCCCATTTTTTTTGCACTTCGTTGAGGCACCAGAACCGTGTTATCGCTTCTTTTGCGTTCGTTGACGATTCGAAGTAAAGTGTTTTTGCATTAGGCGGGAGGTGATACAAGAGTAGAATCAGAAGGTCAGTGTCGTTGCCAAGAACTATTGTTTCAGAGTTTTCTGCTTTCAACGAAGTGTTTCAGCGAAGCAAACAGAGTTTCAACGAAGTGCAAAAAAAAATGGGAGAAGTATCCAGGCTGCTTCTGGTAGGGCACGCACTCTTGGGATGTGATACGACCTCACGAGTTTTCGGACTTGGAAAGCAAGCTGTGCTACCTCTTTTGAAGAAGAGCGAAGTGTTCAGAAAAAAATGCAAAGTGTTTCTGGATGAATCATCGTCCAAAGATGAAATTGTGAAAGCGGGTGAATATCTTCTCCTCAGCTTGTATAAAGCACGACCAAACGAAGATCTCACTAAGCTGCGACATCGAATTTTCTTGGAAAAAGTTTCTTTGTCTAATACTACGGCGTTTGTTAAGCCTGAAAGGCTTCCGCCAACCGAAGCTGCAGCTTCATTCCACTCCCAGCGAGTGCGCCTCCAGGTATCCTGTTGGAAAGGGGAACCAGCTGACCTCGACCCGGCTGACTGGGGTTGGGTCCTCAGAGACCATAAAAACTCACCTGTCATGACCCATTTGTTGCCCGCACCTCAGACTCTTTTGAGTGTCGTGAGATGCAACTGTAAGACAGGCTGCGAGAACTCGCGATGCAGCTGCAAGAAAAATGGATTAGCGTGTACGTTCGCGTGCGGAGAATGTCAGGGTATCAACTGTTTGAACAGGGACAACGAGATTGTCGAAGACGAGGAGCTCGACTAGTGATATCAATGCTGTGTTTTTCAAGTCAACTATACTGCCTTCGAAAGTGCAAATTTTACATATAATAGCCATGTTATATATAACTGCCAAGCGGTTGTTTTCTTTATGTTTAGTAATTCAAATGGTTGTAAGAAATGTCTGTGATTCAAGAAAGTACAAGTTTGTTACTTAAGCGAGTTATTTTGTCCATAGGCCTACTTATTAGCCATTAGCAGCTGGCTCAGGAGTCACGCCTACCTTCCCCTTTTCCGTTGTTTCCTCCAGTTTTGTTCGGTTTTCATGGTTCTCGTTTTCTTTCCTTCATTTTAGGGGTCAGTTTCGTGATCAGCAGATAGAAAAACCCCAGAAAACACATTTCCACATGCTTTCTACCCCTACCCTGTATATTTCCCTTTTCCCCTCCCCCCCCCCCCATTTCCCCGTTTTATGTTAATCGATTTTTTTATATCATTTTATTTCTCAATTTCGTAATCACCAGATAGGAATACCCCAGAAAATATTTTTCAAACCGCTTTCTACCCCTACCCTGTATTCTTCTCTTTTCTCCCCTCTTTCCCCTGTTCCCCCGTTTTCCGTAGTACTCTTTTTCTATACTGAATTTTAGATGTCAATTTTGTAATCAGCGTATGTGAAAACCCCCAGAAAACTCACTTTAAACTATTTTCTGGGCATGTTCGGCATTTTTCCCATTTTCCCCCGCATTTCCCCCTTTTCCCCTGTTTTTCGGGTACTCGCCCCACTCGGATTTATGGGGACTTTTAGTATGTTGTACAGAATTTTTTTCTGATCATTTTGGTACCATTTTCGTTTATATTGCAATTTTGTCCGGGTTCGACCCTTTTTTGAGCTAAAAGTCCTGGACTAATATACGATGAAGCGTCCTGCGTTCTGCGTACGTGCTTCATATAGGATGAGGCGTGCTGCATGGTTGCTGAGGGATCAAAGCTGTTGAAATGAAAAAGATAATTTATTGTGCAAAATTAGAAGGGCTCATTTAGCTCAAAGCATTGGTTTGCAAGGATTAAATTTTAGCGTAAAGAGCGGGGGCTGAGGGTGGTAGTCCCTTTCGGTTTTAGGATAGCCCTGAAAATGATTTTTTTTTTCAAACGAACTTAGAGTGATATTGAAACTTCCAACCAACAGAAATTATCCTCTGTCTGAGTAGATTGTATCTTCTCAACCTCAACCTCTTGACGTCTAAAGTTTGACGTATTTCTCCAATACATCAAGAACGTAGGTGCTCGTTTGACTGGTTGTACATGGAACAGTAAGCTGTACGAAAAATGTGGTTCGACCCTACTGCCTTGGGCAATTTTGAAAGAAAGGTTTAGATAGCGTGTTATAGGGATGAACGAGACGGATTGTCAAAGATTTTGCTTTTCGGCAATCAATCTGAAGCCAAACGAAAAATAGGTTGTACCTAAATGGGATGTAAGAAGATCGTAAGAAGGAAAGGATTAAAAGGAACTTAGAAGTACACGGGACAGGGTAAAGGGCGAAGTTTTCAATAGATTGGATTGGAGAAGAAGCGTATGCAGCAGTGTTGGTGCTATGTTCTTTGGTGCTGCTGTGAATTTTTGGTAGCTGAAGTAGTAGTAGTAGAAGTACTACTACTTGTAGTAGCAATCGAATGCTCTAACACAAGGACAATTGGAATGAGATGAAAAGTACTTTTCAAAAGGACTAAAAATGGGAGGGTTTATTGATTCACATATACTTAAACAACAGAATCTTTAAATTAAATGCTTCGAAAGAAAACCAATAACCAAGATACTTTCGCAACATGATGAGTGTATTTTTTTGCATTCAAAATTTTTTTCAGTAAAGCACTAGTAAAGTTTGATGTAAGGAGGGAGAGACAGCCCCATATACAGCATAATTTGTTTTTTAAGTTTTAACTTTATTCCGTTCATATGTGAAATAAAATTGCTTTTTTGTTTAGTTTCTTAATAAAATGGTTATAAGTATAAATAAAACATGCGACAAGAGAAGTGAATCAAATTAAATGGGAGCGATTCATGAAATGGGACATTCCTCTGACATCACCCATAAATTTTATATAAATCGCAGTCATAGCTGTGATATGCAGTGATCGGAAGGCGCAATAAACTTTTATGATGTTTAATATTGCCATAAAAACTTCTTTTTTTCGCAAATGGTAGTTCTCACACTGAGTAAGTGACAATCGCCCTCATAGAGGTCTTGGGAGTTATGCTCTGCAAAAGGTTTATAGTCTTTGAAACAGATTCAGTTAATTTAGCAACTAAGCTGATTTCCGCTTTTGAGACAATTTATCCTGTCGCTATAAATAATGAGGTTGCCTCTACTAGTAGGGGAATAAGTTTTATCTTTGTCCAAGGGAATCTTTACTCTTAAATAATTCCAGCTTCTATCGCGAAAAGTAAATTGTGATTTTAACCTCTGAGTCATATATCAAAATCATAAGGAAATAAGAAGTTTTTGCAACCAGGTGTGAAATGGAAAATATCGATTTTGTGGCATTTGATATTTGTCATCGTATGATAGTGCAATGTCTCTTTCTCTCAACAATAAAAAATCTTAATGTGTTAGTGTTATGGTGACAATATTAGCTACAGATTAAATTCGTGCTTGTTTTTTTTTTGTATATGAAATTGAATTAACAATTACACTATTTACGGACCTCTAAAATAGCTCCCGTGGAGGGCCAATTGCGGCTCCAAACAAATGCTGGTTGTTTCAACGTCGTGATTCCAAGGGGTTTTTAACCGAATTCGTTTATCAATATTTGCTTTTCTAAGTATGGTGGTATCGAAGAGTGGTTCTAGAAGATTGGGAGAGGATCATTTGATCGGAAATCAAAAGACATAGTGAACTTTTTAAGTGACCCAAAAGATTTGGAGGCAACTAACCCCCCCCCCCTACCATGCCCTTTTTTCCTAAAATCATTTCACTAAAGTTTGAGATTAACTTTTGATTCAGTATAGTTGAAACGTCTAATCTCTATGCCTTTGGGAATGGCATGACCCCCTCCCTATAGTCCCTTGGGGAAGGGTTATAAGTTACACAATTTATACATTGTTCACACATGGTATTTGTTGTTGGGAAACATACTTTTTTGTGGGGGAAGGGTACCACGGCCATAATTTTTTGTATTTTATACGGGGCAAGGGAGGGGGATTTTTTTTGCAAGATGTGAAAAACTGTCAGAAATGAGATTGAAAAAGAAGTTTTTTCAACTGAAGGTGAGGATCAATAAAATTTCCCACGAACAGAAATTATTCCGTATATGAGGAGGTCTGCCCCATCCCTCATTACGCTAAAGTTTGACTTTTTATTACAATTTTTTGAGAAAAAGTACTCTAGCACAAGGACCGTTGAATTTGAATGAAATGTATTTAAGAAAAAAAACTTCAAGTATAAAAAGCGAGTTTCGGGGAAGGGTAGCCTTCTAATATACGAAATAATTTCAGAAAGTTTAATTTTTAATGTTACTTCTTATTGTGAGTTGGAAAAACTTGTTTTTCTTGTTTCATCTCTACAAATTTTCAACAATTTTTAGTTATTAATTCTGCCTTTAATGGTTGGATACACGGTATTTTTTGATTTAGTTTTGCACCTCAACTTTCTCTAAAAAATAAAACTTAATGTCGTATTCTCTACCTGTGACACGGTATCTATGCTATCTATGATAACCTAGATCCACTTGCACCCTTTTGATTTTGTTCAATAATAAGAGAATAAGCCCTGTAAGTTGTAACTTGATAATCTCAACCATTCTTGAAATATTGCTGAGACGTCTTAATAACAACCAGCATGTACATAGTGCCATTGGTTTCAGTTGTAATGAACATAAACTTTCCCTAAAAATTTTTACTGTATACCCTGTCCTATCCCTAAGATATCTCTTCTGTTTATCTTGACTACCTGGTCTATTTTGACAACCTGAATGCGCTTGAACTATTTTGATTTACTTGAATAGTAGTACTAAAAATAGCAGCAGTAGTGGTAGTAATAGACGTAGTAGCAAAAGCGGTAGTAATGTCGGCAACTGGAATTTCCAGCCTAGTACCCTAAGGCGTTGATAGGATATTGCTAATGTGCCCCTTTGATAACTCAAAAGTACGTAGTTTTTTTGTTCAGTCCAACGCCGCTTTAACCATTCCCTGGAGGTTTTTCTGCTATCTTTAGCATTAGCAATATTAGTAGTCTTATTAACAAAACTGATATTAGGAGCAATGGAAGTAGTATTAGTGATAGCAGTAGTAGTAGTAGTAGTATTATTTAATTTGTACCTTTTTGGTCCAGTCCAACATCTTCTCCTTATGGTTTGATAGTTTCTACTTAATGTTTAAATCTATTTCTGGTCGCCTTTTTGATAGCCTGCAAACGCTGATATACTTTTTTTTTACATGATCCTAAAACTCTTTTTCACAACCTGTATACATATAGTGCGTTTTAATTTCATTCAACTTTCCTCTCAACAGTCCCTGAAAATGTCTCCTTAATATCCCTAGCCTTAGTAGCAGTATTAATTCCTTTTGGCTGGTTTAGCACCCCCTCAATTTGCACTGAAAGTTTCAACTCAATACTCTAAGCTGTTCCTGGGATATAGCTGCTACGCCCTTTTAATAACTTGCATCGACATTGCGTGTGTTTTGATTTTGTTCAAGTTCAAAGTTTCACCGTAATACCATTAACTTCAGTAGTACTATTGGTAGTAGCCGTAGTTGTTGTAGCAGTAGTATGCACACATTGACTTGACGTTAATTTGTCATTCCCCTCAACATGCCCTGAAAGTTTCAGCTTAATATCCTAGATCATTCCTGAATTATTGCTCATATGCTCGTTCGACAAAGTGCGTGCGCAAGGTATGTTTGATTTTAGTTCAATATCCTTCAAAATATTCTGAAAATTTCACCTTCATACCTTTAGCCACAGTAGTAGTGGGCACATTAGTATAAGTAGAAGTAGTAGTTGCAGTAGTAGTAGCGGTATGTACAGAGTTTCTTTTGGTTTGTTCAGCATCCCTCTAAACACGTCTTGAAAGTTTCAACTTAATGCTTTAAGCTACTTCTGACCTTCAGACTCACTAGTAACAGTAATTGCTGTAACTGAAGTAGCATTAGGGGCTCGCACGTTGTGCCTTTTGGATAGTTCTAAATATGCTTTGACATACCCCTATAGTTTCAACTTAGTGCTCTAATTCGTTTGTGAAATATGTCGTTTGTGGGAGGGGGGCTGGTTACCCCCCAACCACTTTTGACTCTAAAAAAACGGCACTAGAACTTTCAATTTTGTATCGAATGACCCCCTTCCAAAGTTTCTTCAACTTCGCATAAAAATTCGAAGTGCCTTGGTGAAAAAAATACAGTTAATACATTTTGCCCACTTCGCCCTTCTCTGATTTATATCTTAAAAAAGATACAGGAGTTTTATTAATTTGCAAAATTATAAGGATATAATAATGTAGATCTTTATTGCATAAGTAATATGCACAGGAAAAATCACAAAGCCCAGTATTCTGAGATTCTATTGCCACCCCTCGAATACTCTACATTACACATATGCATCGGGTTACCACACCTTCCATCTACCAACATACCTCGACAATATTATAATTCTGGTCGAGAAAATAAAAAGATCAAAGCTCGTACTCATACAGGCAATTTCGTCTCAACTGGCAACGGAAATCAGTCTTATCTAACTCATTTTTAAACAAATAATACAACCCATTCCACAGCGGTAGAAGAGCATGGTGACTCGTTTATAAAGCTTACTTAATCCAGAAAACGGCAGTTATTGGACGCGAGAATTGATGGATCTTGCAGAAGTTTGGCTCTCCACCGCATATATCACTCATCGCTTGGTTTTGTAATGACCACAACTGCTTGAGATGGGTCGAAAATGTATGTGACCATATCGAATAACAATACAATAAATATATATGGATTAGTGAAAAATAAAGCAGCTGTAATATTTTTTGAGGAACCTGGTATTTCAGTTTTCTTAACAATCGTACGTTTTCCAAAATCTTCCAAAAACAATAAAGGCTGACTTGTTGTAATTAATTTTGAGCTTGTTAAGTCTCACTCATCTCTCTCTGCGGATCATATCTTCCTTCATTAAGGACAAAAGTTGACGCTGTCAACTTTTGCTTGTCAACTGGGGTTAAGAGGAAAGCCTTTTAGTACTCTGTAGTTTATTGGAAAATCTCCCGACTCAGCCTCGTTCACTCGTACTTGTAGTGATCGTCTCCTCAAAAACGAAGCAAGAATCTTCTGGGTGTTTCCTCTGATACCAGCATTTCCTAGTTTCTTCAACAGGGTCTCATGGTCTACGGTATCAAACGCCTTGAAGATATCCAATAAAATGTTTGCAGGCTTGTCATCAAGAGCATCATTTATTGTAGTTGTCAACAACTGTATAGTATGCTCCGTTGTAAAACCTCTCCTAAATCCAAATTGGTTCTTGTAAAAAATTTTTTTTTTTTCAGAAATTCATTTATACGGATATATATTATATTTTCAAAAACCCGCGATAAAGCACTTCGGTCGCCACCTTTATCCAAAGATACAACTCTGGCTTTCTTAAAATGATCAGGGAATTCCTCTTCTTTGAGACAACCATTTATTAATTGCCCAAAATCTGGAAGAATCATAGATAAGATAAGACATGTTACTTTTAATAATAGGAAATCTGCTCCCGCTGCTGCATTTCGCATGTCACTAGCTATTTCATTCACCTCATGCATCGAAGTCAGCCGAAGACGAAAACTGGCATCACTTGGCGGGGTAGGTGTTGCTCGAAAGTTTCATCACTGGGGTTGATTCCTATGGACGACTTCCCCCTCTCACCTACTTCCGAAAAATGTTTGCCAAATAATTTACTAAATCTGTTGCTTCGTGATTTCCATTGCCTGCGGACAGAAAAACTTATTTCCCTCCAATAACTGACCTTATGGTGTCACAAGTTTTAGGAGGATGTCCTTGATTTTCTTGTAACTCATTTTTGAAATACTCATTTTTTGTTTTCAGCTGCAACTTATTTAATGCGAAATTATACTTTTTATAAATTTGTCGGTCTATTTCACGGTTACTGAGAACACTGGCCATATAGAGGCTGTGTCTTTTTGTTATAGATTTCAGAAGTGCTTTTGTCATCCAAGGTTTCCTAAGAGTGTTAGTCTATGTTACACAAAATGCGAAAAAAATTTCGCTTTCAATCATTAGTGTTGGTCGGGGTTCAAGTAATGACGTCGCTTGGTCATTTTTGCTTGACAAAATTTACCGTTTTCTCTCAAAATCTCGCTTTAAACTCTTAAGGCCATGATTAAGTGAACTTGAAAACATCGAGGTTCAAAATCAAAGTTAGGGTAGCCCTCTGTCTATCAATTCTCTAGAGACCATCGATTGTCAAAAACCCTTCAAATTGCACTTATTCATTGGCGTAAATAGCAGTTTAATTATACCAGCTTGTCAATCTGGTCTCTAGGGGTGTTATCGGCGACCTGAAACGATTCTTTTTGGAAAAAAACTTGTAAAAATTTCAGGTAGCTGAAAACATTCTAAGGGACCGTCCAAAAACAGGAAAATACATCGAAAAATGGTCGCAATCATCTTACAGGCTATTGTCTTCTACTCATGGTAGTACCGATTCTGTTCTAAAAGCAATATCCTTACATTTGTAAAAAAAAGTGAGACATTTTCTAAGATTTCTAAGCAATTAGAGGAAATAGAGCAAAATCCTAGCCAACATTTTGTAGCATCTTCAAGAAACTACGGCCTGATATTAAAAGCGGTATCATCCGCCAATGAATACTTTATTACTTTTTAAATATAAATTTTTGATTTTAACATGGGATTTTCGAGTTCCATCAGTTCACATAATCACGACCTTAATATTATTTCTTTTCTTCTTTTACTTTATTGGTGAATATTTAATAATGTACTTCCCGTGCAAGTCCATAAATTGAAATTTATTTAATCAAATATCCCGACGTGGAAGGTTGAATGGAATAATACGAGATGACACTGTTTTCCTTTCAGTATTTACTTAACAAAAAGATATTGGAGATAGTAGTCGTTGTAAAAGAAATTTGATTTGATTTTTCATTTTTCAAGTGTATTCTTTGATTCCAGGCTATTGGCATCTGTATGAGAATTGTAAATAAAATCAAAACGGTCTTGATTATTTGAAAGGAAACGAATTTAAAAGATGGAACGAGTTCCCTGAAATAGAAAACAGTGGAATTTTTAAAAGGGATTCTTTTTGTTTGAACTCCGTTATAGAGATATGCAAGGTCATTTACAAAGTTTGACACATATTTTTTCATTTTGATCCTCTCCTCACAATACAATTGGCCTGCCATTGCGCAATCTTAATACTTTAGGAAAGAATATATAGATTTCTCAGTGGAATTCGAGGGGGCTTTAATATTTTAATATTGATTATAAACAGCAGTGTCCCAATTTTCTTAGATTTTTGGCATTTTAAATTATAAGCTATCTAAGGAATGAAACCTTTAAATACTTTTTGGTGGAATGCTTGCACCCATCAAACCCTAGTTCCACCCAACTACTTCCCCTCGCTTTGCTTTTGTGCAGTAGCTTTTCCAATGATATTATTCTTGGTTCGAACCCATTCACACATTTTAGAGAAATATCGATAAAATAAAATGAGTCTATATTATTTCAAAGAAAAAAGAAGGAGCTTTAGAAGATGAAACAATTCGCAGAAATAGGAAAAAAAGGAACCAGAAATGCCTTTGCTTGAATTTCTTTGTATGTCTGTCTTCTTTGGCTGAAGAAGGTAAAGAAAAGAGAAAAAAAAAGAGAAGAATCTCCACTTAGCTTTCTATTGGTTCGATCCCTTTGTAAGGATAATCTACTTTTTTGCTATGTACGTTCCTTTGCTTGAATTCCTATATAAGCATATCCAACGTCATTGGTTAGCAAAGAAAGAGGTTTGGTGAAAAAAATTGATAGAAATAAGAATACAGAAAAAAAAACAACAATCTCCATTTATCTCTCTTGCTTGGATTCATGTATAAGGGTATACAATTTCATTGGCTAAAAAAGGAAAAGAAAAGAAGAAGCTTGGTTTAGAGGCTTGAACAAATTTGCAGACATTGGAGGATAAAAAGGAGAATTTCTACTTAGCTTTCTTTCGCTTGGATCCCTTTGTAAGGATAATCTACTTTTTTGCTATAGAAAAAAAGGATGAAAAATTCATAGAAAAAGGAAAATAGCAAAAAAAAAAGAAAAAAAAAAAACAACCAGAAACTTTGCTGTTATCTTTCGCTGGGATTGTTTTTATTCATGTCCAAGTTGATATTTATGAAAGGAAAAGTAGAGAAAAAGAAAGAGTTTTAAAAGAAATACGAAGAAATAGTAGAATCGAGAAAAGAACGAGTCTCAACATGTTTCTTTGCTTGAATTCCTATGTAAGCATATCCAACGTCATTGGTTAGCAAAGAAAGAGGTTTGATGAAAGAAATAGATAGAAACATGAATACGGAAAAAAAAACAACAGAATCTCCAGTTATCTCTCTTGCTTGGATTCTTGTATAGGGGTATCCAATTTCATTGGCTAAAAAAGGAAAAGAAAAGAAGCTTGGTTTAGAGGCTCGAACAGATTTACAGAAATTGGAGAATAAAAAAGGGAATCTCTACTTAGCTTTCTTTTGCTTGGACTCCTTTGGAGGGAAATCCAATTTCCTTAGTTAAAGAAGAAAAAATTTCTTGTGTCAAGAATGTAATTCTCTTGTTCACTTAGTGTAAGTAAATATGATTTCCAAGCAACAGTATCTTATTGCAGAACAATGTATACCTTATTAACTTATAGAAACATGAAAGTGGCTTAACTAAAAAGTTGCGCTAGACGTATGTATTGCAAAGAAACTACATAGATTGAAAAGGAGATTCCGATATTTGGTGTCATGTTGAAAAAATTACCATTACCCTCCAGTTCTAAAAGGGTTGTAATCTGGAAGATGTTCGATGCCTTGAATCTAATCTTCAAGATACGGAAGAGCCAGCCAGACGGCATAAAAGTAAAATATTGTACTGGATGTTAATCAGGGTACAAAATCTCAAATTTAGATACTTATATCAAATATAATCCTATTTGATAAAAATAAAGTCTAGTAAATTCTTCAATTTCAGTTTGTAGCATTAAAGCAATTTTTAAAGCAATACGTCAAACTTGTTTTTTGTCGCTTTTTTTTCTTGATATAGTCAACATACTGAGTGAATTGTCCACTTATAAGTGATTGATTTTTGAATTAATAATATCTATGAGTTACTCAAAAAGGTAAGTCTATCGCATGACTTTGGTAGACTACTGTAACTGATTCTATGGTAACTGAGGATGAAGTAGTTCCACGGATTAATTTTGACACACATGTGGATGTTGTAGAAGTACTGAGGCTATAGCCAAAATTTTATTCAGGAACTAATAATTCTCCTAAAATGTTTAATTTGCCCTGAATGGAATTACTCACCATTTTAATTTAGGGTAAAACAGTTACAGACCCCCTTTGCCATGTTCTTTTTTAATAATTTTACTTAGAATTAATATATCTACGTTAAAGTATTAAAATAGTATTGTTAAGGATTCGCAGATTCCACCACTTGGCGGCTTGCCAACTAGTTTATGATATTTATTAAAATATATTTCTCAGTTTCTGAAACAGAACTGCCAGTCTTTTAATTTTTCTCACGATCATGTGCAGGTACGTACGCAGGATTTTTTTTTTTCGGGAGGGGATACCAAAACCTTCGAAACAGCAGATATAAAGTAGCACTTTTTTTTTATTTAGTAACTAAATAAATGGAAAAAGCACGTGTATCGGAAAATACAGTTTAACTGTATCTATTCTTTAAATCGTAACCTTCGAGCAGAGCTAATAGCAAATTTCTCCAAAATTTCATCGACTGACACGAGAACATCTCTGTGGACATTCAAGAGTGCCAAGCCATTCAGTCGGTCTTCACTCATCCGACTGCGAAGATACGTTTTAATCTTTTTCATCGAAGAAAATGACCTCTCAAGACATGTTGTAGACGTGGGAATGACACAAGAGGTGCTCAGTAACTTGTGGACATTTGGAAATATTCCACGTTAGCACTCAGCCAAGCTCTGCACTGCTGTCTTCGGGAAAGACTGGGTACTACTTTCAGCCACTTACCTCGCCATAGTTCAAGCTCAGCCATCATAGCGGAGTCTGGACTCGTTAGATCAGAGGCATATAATTTGATCAGTTCTTTAAGATCGCTGCTAGGCTGTTTCACAACGAAAAATGGCAGTATTCCGCCGAGGTCTTTCAGTGTGACCTTGTGCTTTGCAAATCGAGATTCAAGTGATTGTGTTAGCTGATCTACAAATGGGAAGAAAATGGAGACGTGATAGTAAAATTCTGTATGTTTTTCTGCCGGGATATCACTTGGGATTTTGACAAGGTTCCTCTTTCATGGCATGACAAGGGTAATTTCTAGTTCTCTTAGTAGCATAGTTCTTCCATAAACAGCTGATGGAACCTTCCCTCGGCACTCTTTCGGATTCCTTTGAACATTTCTGCTGCACTTTCGACGCACTGAACGCACAAAACCATATCCATGTTTTCAGACTGCAGCAGCTTAGATAGATTTAATGTATACCCAAGAAAACAATCCATCACAATGAGGGTCACTATGTAGTCCAAGCTCAGGATGTTGCTGAGTTCGACGACGTTACCGAGTCCCCGTCCGTCTCTATCTCCTCTAGGGCCTTAAAGATAGGCACAATCAACTGTTTTGAGATCTGAATAGCATCATGTCTTTCGACCCACCTAGTTTTGCACAAGCCTTTAAGATTAAGTGCAGTATACGTTTTTAGGATAGCGCTTCGCTTTGCACTAAAGTGAAAGAAATTAACTGTTTCACGAATCACCATCATACAGTGCTTGATCTCAGCTATTTTGTTCGAGTCTGTCAGCACCAAGTTTAGGGAGCGAGCGATACATTGAACGTACTTGGCGAGCGGATATTTACTCGAAATAAAAGCCTGGGTCCCTGACAAATGTCCACTCATGTTTGGAGCTCCATCATAACCTTGTTCACTGCAAAGTTTCATGTCGAGACCAAGTTTCTCAAATCGACTTAGGATAAACTGACTAAGGCTTTCACCGCGCAAGTCCTCAACAACGGCGAACTCGATGAATTCTTCCCTAATCTGCAGCGTTTCACTGTCCACAAATCGAAGCCCTAGAGCTATTTGTTCCTGCCTTGATGTATCTGTAGTCTCGTCTGCAAGAATGGTAAAAAAATTGGTAGATTTAACTTGGTCATATCTTTTCGGTTATTAGCTGCCCACAAATATCAATTAATTCATTGTGGATTCTTGGGCTGCAATACAGCGCATTGCCGGCACTTCTCTCAAAGATATCTTTCATCACTCGATCGTCCATCATCCGATAGCGTAGCAAGGTCCTGAAATTTTCATCGTTTTTTACAGGCTCAACAAAGGTGAATTTCCCAGAGTCTTCATCACCACGTAGAGCAATACCCTCTCTTCCATACATCAGTATCGTTTCAGCGATAAGACGGAGCCATTTTCTATTTGTCTATATTTCTTATTCTGTGTATTCAGCACTTCCACGATAGATGTTTTCTGCCTGCTCAGTGTTACCAGAAAATTCTCTCCCCAAATAACAGCTTCTCTATGGTAAGAGTTAGACTGATGTTTGGAAAAGTCTTCCAGTGCATTTTTCCAGTTAACATATGGCTCTAAAACAAGCTGACCTAATTTTTGATGGAAACCTCGTCCGTGGTTTCCATCAAGCAAACACAGTACAATATTTACAAAAACACCCAATTTTTAATGCCGAAAAAACTAGCCAGACATACTTATCCATCCAGCTAATCTGAAACTTCCTTGTTTTCGTTCTTATGACTTGAACTGGGAATGGATAGTTACTGTTGGGTTTAAAAGGCCTTTTGAGTAAATTGTACTTTATTTCATCGGAAAGCAAGCCTCTTTTGTCAAAAACTTCCTGTGTCGAGCTCAATTTCAGTATTTATTCCATCTTTCATCACTTCAGCATTTGCTGATATTTGCTGAGCTGAAGTCCTAGGTTCGGTTTTAAAGGGTACGTTTTCGTGAGGTGGAGACGAAGGTTAATTACCGGCGGCAGTATTCACTCCGCTATTGCCATCTCTTTCTGATTCAACATCACTATTTTGTCCTTTTTTTGGTCCAAAGTTCGAGAACATTTTGCTGTTTTTATCGGCATTTTCACATTTGGTAACGACCTGTAAATAAAGAACCATCTGTGGCAATAGTAATGGAATATCTAAAGAAACAAAAATTAAGCATGTTTATGGCAATATATAGATCCTAGAATATTCACTTTACGGGGAAACACTGTCAAATTTATTAAGCTTAATGGTACCCGTTAAAAGTTAGTAGAATGTGTAAACTTTTATTATTGTATAAAAAAAAGCCCCCTGCCCAACCAAAATCGATCTGATCTTAGTGGAAACTGCACTGTCTAATTCTGGACTCCTAACATTCTCTAAACAGAATTTCCAAGTCCCTAACTAAGAAATGCAAAATTTCTGATCTTAGCTAGTTTTATTATTTTTTTTTTTGCTAGTGTATCAAACAAGCAATCGTAGAAATTCTGGAGGAATCTCATTTCAACATGTGCTGTGAGTTCTTTAAGAGTATTAGGGCATAATTTAGGGCTGTTGCTCCCGGGACTATGGGTGCCATGTTAACCACGGAGACAATCGTATCCGATCTTTCGATTATTTTAAACAAAATGGCGATTTTAAAACTCAGATCCAGTGGAAATTGGGTATATAAGAACCCTTAAGGCATATTTGTTGTAGGTCGATCTGTTCTCAAGTCGTTTTCAGCCAGAAAAAGGAACTAGAAAAAGAGTTCGGTGTTTCTTTTCGCGGATGGGGAGAAGAAGGCTGAAGCCTCAATAATACGTTTTAGGCTCAGGTTATATTCATAGCGATTTAGAACCAGTGATTAATCTATTATATCCACTGAAAGGGCAATTTTAGGGTTAACAGTGCAATATGGGTGGGTGCTGTGGGGGGTAGTTCTTCTACTGCGAAAACGTTGATTTTAATAAAAAATTATAGTTTCCAAAATTGATCCATTAAAAGCTGTACTTTATCCTGAAAAGGGGATAAACACCTTAATATCAAGGATAATTCTATTTTGCTATGGAAAACAAACTCTCTTTACAAAAAAATAACAGTACAATCGCTAATTACTTCAAAGAGGGTAAAAAGTTAGACAGAAAATGGGTTAATAATTGGGCAGTGACTTGACCGGATAATTGCATGCTGTAAAATCACAAAAAAAGCTTCACACATGTATCTAGATTCTTAATAAATGTCCTACTTTCGCCAGAAATCCCAAGAAACCATGGGGAAACTAAAGATTTCACGAAGTTTGGGGGGGCCCGAAGGCCCACCCTCTGCGTACGTGCCTGATCGTGTGGTTTAATTCCTGGGTTTATGATTTTGTTAGAAGTATATACTAAATACTACCCATGACCACTATATTGAGTATAGATACCACGATTATTTAATATTTTTGTTGTTTTCTTCAAATCTTAGGATTTTTTGCAAATGAGTCTGAATTTTAAACTTTTAATGGCAGCTCTGAGGAGAAAAAGCTGAGATTCATGATCAATGTTCTACTGTTTGTAATTGGTGGCCTTTTTTCATTCAATTTTTCCTACAATTGTTAGCAACAACTTCACCTGCCGAAAGGAACTGAGCATCTAATATAACCGTCTTCTTCGCGTTTTTAAGATAATAATGTTCCTTTGGGTTTACATGTTTTTTTAGTTTATTTGACTGTTCCTTGAGTCTGCTTTATGGTATTCATTGTATCACACAGTTCGTGGTAACGAACTGTAGTAAGGAGTGACCCAGCTCATTAATAACCGAAACTCTAAAAAACGTAATTTTGATACCAATAGTTACATCAAAAGGATCAACTTCAATATGTCAGTTTCATCAATTTTAGTTTTACCCACCAAAAGTTACGAGCCTGAAAAATTTTGCCTGATTTTAGAAAAATAGGGGAAAATACCCCCTTAGAGTCATGGAATCTTGAAGAAAATCACAGCATCAGATTCAATGCATCAGAGAACCCTACTGTTGAAGTTTCAAGCTCCTATCTATAAAAAATGGTTGTATTTTTTGCCAGAAGACAGATCAGGATGCGTGTTTATTGTTTTTTTTTCCAGGGGTGATCGTACCGACCCAGTGGTCCTGGAATGTCGCGGGAGGGCTCATTCTAACGGAAAATAAAAGTTCTAGGGCCCTTTTTAAGTGACTAAAAAAATCGGAGGGCACCTAGGCCCCCTCCCACGCTTTTTCCCAAAGTCACCGGATCAAAATTCTGAGATACCCATTTTATTCAGCATAGTCGAAAAACCTAATATCTATGTCTTTGGGGACGACTTACCCCCCTTACTGTCCCCGTGGGAGGTGCTGCAAGTTACAAACTTTGACCATTGCTCACATACTGGGAAGTGTAGAGACGTTTTCAGGGAGATTTTTTTTTGGTTGGGAGAGGGGGTTAAGTGTGGAATCTTTCCATGGTGGAATTTGTCATGGGGGAAGACAATTTTCGTGAAGGGGGTGCAGGATTTTCCAGCATTAGTTAAGAAAAACAGTGAAAAAATAAATATGAAAAAGTCTTTTCAACTGATAGCAAAATTAAAACTTAAAACGAGCAGAAATTATTACGAATATAGGGTTCACCTCATCCTATTAGCTCACTCTTTACGCTAAAGTATTTTTAATAATTTCAACTATTTATTTTACGGCCTTTAGGAGTCATTCTTAAAGAATTGAGACAACATTCAAGCTTTCAAACAGCTCGTGGTAACGAACTAAGTAAGGAGTGACCCGGCTCAATAGTACTCGAAACTCTAAAAAACGGAATTTTGATATCAATAGTTACATCAAAAGAATCACATTTTATTGTTGATTTTAAACATACAAGTTGCATCAAGTTTAGTCTTACCCATCTAAAGTTACGAGCCTGAAATTTTTTCCTTATTTTAGAAAATAGGAGGAAACACCCCTAAAAGTAATAGAATCTTAACGAAAATCGCACCATCCTATTCGACGTATCAAAGAACTCTGATGCAAAAATTTCAAGCTCCTATCTACAAAAATGGGGAATATCGTATTTATTGCCAGAAGACACATTACAGATCCGTGTTTATTTGTTTGTTTTTTATGGCACTTGGTATTAACCAAGTGACATATAGCAATCGCAAATTCTGTCGGTCTGTCTGTCGGTCCTGCTTTTGCTACTAAAGGCACTTCCAGGTAAGCTAGGACGATGAAATTTGGTAGGATTATCAGGGACCGAACCAGATTAAATTAGAAATAGTTGTTTTCCCGATTTGACCATCTGGGGGGGAGTGGGGGGGGGCCCGTTAATTCGGAATAAAAAGTATATTTAACTTACGAACGGTTGATCAGATCTTAATGAAATTTGATGTTTGGAAGGATATTGTGTCTCAGAGCTGTTATTTTATATCCCGACCGGATCTGGTGACATTGGGAGGGGGAGTTGGGAGGGGGAAACCTAAAACCTTGGAAAACACTTAGAGATCGGGATGAAACTTGGTGGGAAAAATAAACTCAAATCCTAGTTACATGATTGACGTAACCGGAATGGATCTGATCTCTTTGGAGCAGTTGGGGGGGGGGGGGTTAATTCTGAAAAATTAGAAAAAATGAGATATTTTTAACTTACGAACGGGTGATCGGATCTCAATGAAATTTGATATTTAGAAGGATATCGTGTCTCAGAGCTCTTATTTTAAATCCCGACCGGATGTGGTGACATGGGGGGGTTGGGAGGGGGAAACCTAAAATTTTGGAAAACAATTGGAGGGAGGGAGGGAGTGGAGGAATCGGGATGAACTTGATGGGAAAAATAAGCACAAGTCCTAGATACATAATTGACATAACTGGAACGGATCCGATCTCTTTGGGGTAGTTGGGGGGGGGGTTAATTCTGAAAAATTAGAAAAAAATGAGGTATTTTTATTTTACGAACGAATGATCGGATCTCAATGAAATTTGATATTTAGAAGGATATCGTTTCTCAAAGCTCTTATTTTAAATCCTGACCAGATCTGGTGACATTGGGGCGAGTCTGGGGTGGGGGAACCTAAAATCATGGAAAATGCTTAGATTGGAGGGATCGGAATGAAACTTGGTGGAAAAAAGCAGAAGTCTTAGATACGTGATTTACACAAGTGGAACGGATCTGCTCTATTGGGGGGGGGGGTTAATTATGAAAAATTAGAAAAAATGACGTATTTTTAACTTACGAAGGATTGATAGGATCTTCATGAAACTTCATATTTAGAAGGACCTCGTAACTCATATCTCTCATTTGAAATCTCAACCGGATCCAGCGTATTGGGGGGGGGGGCAGTTGGGGGGACCAGAAATCTTAGAAAATACTTAAAGCGGAGAGATCAGGATAAAACTGGATGGGAAGAATAAAAACCAGTCTAAGATACGTGACTGACATAACCGGACCATATCTGCTCTCTTTGGTGGAGTTGGGGGGGGGGGGTAATATTGGAAATTGAGGTATTTGTAACTTACGAAAGGGTGACCAGATCTTAATGAAATTTGATAGTTAGAAGGATCTTGTGCTTGAAAGCTCTAATTTTAAATTCCGACCAGATCCTGTGACATTGGGGGGAGTTGGAGGAGGAAACCGGAATCCTTGGAAAACGTGAAAATTGTTTTTTTTATATTACGAATAGGTAATCGGATCTTAATGAAATTTGATATTTAGAAGGAATTCATGTCTCGACCAGATCTTTTGGTCGAGATCAAATGTTTGGAAAACATTTGGAGGAATCGGGAGGAAGCTTGGTGGATAGAATAAGCAAATGTCCTTGATACGTGATTGACGTAACCGTACTGGTTTCGCTCTCTTTGGGGGAGTTGGGGGGAGTGGTTCAGTGATTTGGCGAGTTTGGTGCTTCTGGACGTGCTAGGACGATGAAAATTGGTAGGCGTGTCAGGGAGCTGCACAAATTGACTTGATAAAGTCGTTTTCCCAGATTCGACTATCTGGGGGGCTAAAGGGAGAGGAAAAATTAGAAAAAAGTAGGTATTTATAACTTACGAGTGGGTGATCGGATCTTAATGAATTTTGATATTTAGAAGGACATCGTGATTCAGAGCTCTTATTTTAAGTCCTGACCGTCATTAAGCCTCTGATTTTCCTTTTAAATTAATCTATTGATTCTTAGAAAGTGACCAAAAAAATGGGAGGGCACCTAGGCCCCCTCCCACGCTCATTTTCCCAAAGTCAACGGATCAAAATTTTGAGATAGCCATTTTGTTCAACATAGTCGAAAACCATAATAACTATGTCTTGGGGATGACTTACTCCCCCACAGTCCCCGGAGTAGCGGCTGAAAGTTACAAACTTTGACCGTTGTTTACATACACTAATGTCTATTGGGAAGTGTACAGACGTTTTCAGGGGATTTTTTTGGTTGGGAGGGGTGAGGGGAGGGGGCTATGCGGAAGGATCTTTCCCTGGAGGAATATGTCATGGGGGAAGAGAAATTCAGTGAAAAGGGCGCAGGATTTTCTACCATTACTATAAAGAAAACAATGAAAAAAATGAACATGAAAAAGTTTTGTCGATTGAAAGTAAGAAGTAGCATTAAAACTTAGAACGAACAAAGATTATTACGCATATGAGGGATTCTTCTCCTCCTAAATACCTCGCTCTTTATGCTAAAGTATTTTTAGTAATTTCAACTATTTATTCTATGACCTTTCTGATTCAGGGATCATTCTTAAAGAATTATGAAAAAAATTAAGCTTTAGTGTAAAGAGCGAGGTATTAATGAGGGGACAAACCCCCTCATATACATAATAAAAATATATGAATATAGAAGTTTGTTACGTAAGTTAATTCTTAAGTTACGCATATTTTTTACTAATAAAAACGTTCGTTAAAAATTAAAAGTTCTAGTTGCCTTTTTAAGTAACCGAAAAATTGGAGGTCAGCTAGGCCTCCTTCCCCACCCCTTATTTCTCAAAATCGTCTGATCAAAATTAAGGGAAAGCCATTTAGCCAAAAAAAGAATTAATATGCAAATTTCATTTTAATAATTTATGTGCGGAGAGCCAAAATCAAATATACATAAATTCAAAAACGTTCAGAAATTAAATGAAAAAAAAATAGTTTTTTTTAACTGAAAGTAAGGAGCGACATTAAAATTTAAAACGACAGAAATTACTCCATGTGTGAAAGGGGCTGTTCCCTTCTCAACGCCCCGCTCTTTACGCTAAAGTTTTTTACTGTTTAATAAAGTAGAATTGAGAGAAAGAGTCAAACTTTAGCGTAAAGAACGAGGCGTTGAGAATGGAGTAGCCCCTTTCATACACTGAGTAATTCCTGTTCGTTTTAGATTTTAATGTCGCTCCTTACTTTCAGTTAAAAAAAACTAGTTTTTTTTATTAATTATTTATAAAAACGTTCGTAAAAAAATAAAAAATCTAGTTGCCTGTTTAAGTAACCAAAAAATTGGAGAGCAACTAGCCCTCCTCCCCGCTCCTTTTTTCTCAATATCGTCCGATCAATACTGAGAAACCCATTTAGCCAAAAAAAATCACTATTTAATTATTCATGTGCGGAGAGCCAAAATCAAAACATGTATTAATTCAAAAACGTTCAGAAATTAGATAAAAAACAAGTCTTTTTTAACTGTAAGTAAGGAGCGACATTAAAACTTAAAGCAAATAGATATTACTCCCTATATTAAAGAGGCTGTTCCATCCTCAGCAAGAGAACTGTTTTAAAAAGTAGAGTTGAGAGGAAGAGTCAAACTTTCAAACAGTTTGTGGTAACTAAGTATAATAATGAGTGACCTGGCTCAATAGTAACCGAAACTCTAATAGTAACCGAAACCTGACAAAATTTGCCTTATTTTAGAAAATAGGACGAAACACCCTCTAAAAGTCATAGAATCTTAACAAAAATCACACAATCATATTTAACGAATTCTTTTTTTCAGGGGGGATCTTATCGACCCAGTTGTCTTAGAATGTCGCGAGAGAGGTCATTCTAACGAAAATTAAAAGTTCTAGTGTCTTTTTTAAGTGACCAAATAATTGGAGGGCACCTAGACCCCCTCCCATGCATATTTTTCCCCAATGTCACCGGATCCAAATTTTGAGATAGCTATTCTGTTCAGCTTGGTCGAAAACGTAATAACCATGTCTTTGGGGACGACTTAATCTTACAAAGTCCCCGGGGAAGGGGCTGCAAGTTTCAAACTTTGACCATCGTTTACATATAGTAATGGTTATTATGAAGCGTACAGATGTTTTCAGGGGGACTTTTTCGCTTTGGGGTGGGTGTGGGACGGGGGGGGGGGAATTACGTGGGATGATCTTTCCATGTAGGAATTTATTATCAGGGAAGAGAATTTCCATGAAGGGGGTGCAGGATTTTCTAGAATTATTTAAAAAAAGAGAAGAAAAAAATTATTTTCAACTGGAAGTAATGAGCATAATTAAAACTTAAAACGAACGGAGAATATTACGTATATAAGGGGGTTCGTTTCCTTCACAATTCCTTGCTTTTTACGCTAAGGTATTTTTAGTAATTGCAACTTTTTATTCTACAACCTTTATGATTCAGGGGTCATTCTTAAAGATTTGGGAAAAAATTCAAGCTTTAGTGGAAAGAGCGAGGTATTGACGAGGGAGTGAGCCCCCTCATATAAGTAATAGAAATACACAAATATAGAAATTCGTTATGTAAGTTGATTAGTAAGGTACGTATAGTTATTACTAACAAAAACGTTCGTAAAAAAAAGAAAAAATCTAGTTCTATTTTTAATTAACCAAAAATTGGAGGGCAAATGGGCCTCCTCCCCCACTCCCTTTTTTATCAAAATCGTCCAATCACAACTATGAGAAAGCCATTTAGCAAAAAAAAATAAATATTTAAATACCTTTTTAATTATTCATGTGCGGTGAGCCAAAATCAAAACATGCATTAATTAAAAAACGTTCTGAAATTAAATAAGAAAACAAGTTTTTTTTAACTGCAAGTAAGGAGCAACATTAAAAATTAAAACGAACAGCAATTATTCCGTATATGAAAGGGGTTGTCCCCTTCTCAACGCCTCGCTCTTTACGCTAAGTTTTTTTTTTATCGTTTTAAAAAGTAGAGTTGCTACAAAGAATCAAACTTTAGCGTGAAGAGCCAGGCGTTGAGGAGGGGACAACCGCTTTCATATAGGGGTCGATACGATCACCCCTGGGAAAAAAACAAAGCAAAAAACAACCAAATAAACAAGTACCCGTGATCAGTCGACTGGCAAAAAATAAGAAGTTCCACATTTTTGTAGATAGGAGCTTGAAATTTCTACAGTAGGGTTCTCAGATACACTGAATGCGATGGTGTTATTTTCATTAAGATTCTATTACTTTTAAGGGAGTGTTCTCCTCTTTTCTCAAAAATAAGGCAAATTTTCTCAGGCTCGTAAGCTTTGATGGATGGGACTACACTTGATGAACCTTACATATTTAAAATC
Source organism: Artemia franciscana (assembly GCF_032884065.1). Classification (NCBI taxonomy): domain Eukaryota; kingdom Metazoa; phylum Arthropoda; class Branchiopoda; order Anostraca; family Artemiidae; genus Artemia; species Artemia franciscana. The sequence continues at coordinate 10,609,426 of NC_088864.1, forward strand.
AGCATAAAATTCCAATTCTTTTGATGTAACTATTGGTATCAAAATTCCATTTTTTAGAGTTTCGGTTATTGTTGAGCCGGGTCGCTCCTTACTACAGTTCGTTACCACGAACTGTTTGATTTCTATCATTATACTATATTATACGGCCAAACAAAGAAGATTCAACTGTGTGTAAATTTTATTTTTACTTTTCATCTTTCACTTCTTCGAGAAAAAAAAAAACTTATTGGAAAACCGTCTGTCTGTGTTCTACGAAACTGGAGAAAGGATAACTATAAGACAAAACACGTAAATTACGGCCAAAATCATGGGAATCACCGGATTTTGATTCTTTCTGTGTCTGTCCCTGTACGTATATGATTAATTCTTCTGTTTTTTCTTAGGCTATTTATTGAAAGACTATTATTGGAAGGTTTAAGAAATGATTTCTTTTAATTGATATGGTTTCTACAAGAAGAAAGCTGTACATAAATAAAAGAACAGGACTGAAAAGGGATCTGCTGAACTTTTTTTCTATTTTCACAAAAAGCAGCGAGGATAAACAGCTAAGTTTTTCCAGGCCAAGGTACCGTTGTAAAGGTTTTGAGAAAGTTTCACATGTCTGCAGCTTAACATTATGCAGTAAGTACCCACAGTATATCGTGCAAGTTCAACCAGTGACCCTTGTCTATGTTTTATGCTTCATTTTGCTTCTGTTCGTTCTCGAAAATGTATTTTATGGTGAGTTATACTTTTCAAAAACTCATTAAAGTTTCTCATTGTTATGTCTTCACGACCTTCTCTTTGGTTATAAGATGAATTTTTCACAGAAGCATAAATGTTAAAGGATGGTTACCACAAAGACGATGACAAACAAGGAATCTAAAATTTTAGTCAACGTTCGCTAGTCGTTAGATGAAAAAACAAATGAAAGAAATGTCTTTCAAATCACTCATGGGAGTTGACTGTTCTTCTAATTTGACAAAATGTTATCGCCAAAGGCTCTTGTTGAATATAAGAGCCTAGACAAACATTTTAGTTTGCTATGTCATCAGAAAAGTTGTCACTTCCTTCGAGTTGATAATATGAAAAAAACTTCGTTTTCTTAAAGAGTTAAAGAGGCTGCGTCCCAAAGTCGTACCTTAAAACGTACAGGAATTAGGAGTAGCAGTTGGGGGGCTGACGCCCCCCAAACCCCCCGCTTTTAAAGACTCTTTTGTACAGGTTTTTTGTTGTGGGGGGACTTCATTGTTACTAATTACTAGTTTCGGCGCAATGGTTCTCCTGTCCTCTTGTGTTTAACATTTTTCGAAGTTATTCCATTATTCATTCATTTCAATTTTTTGTTAATTAAAAGATGGCCTTTCCGAAGCCAAGAGCGGGGGGTTAGGGGGGCGGCAGCCCCCCACAACAAAAAACCTGTACAAAGAGTCTTTAAAAGCGGGGGGTTTGGGGGGCGGCAGCCCCCCAACTCCCTCTCCTAATTCCTGTACATTTTAAGGTTCGACTTAGGGACGCAGCTTCTTTAACTCTTTAAGAAAACGAAGTTTTTTTCATATTATTTCTGTACGTTTTTCTACAATCCATGGTGGATGTAATTTAATAATTCCTGTACTCCTCGTACAGGAATTAGGACTGCCTCTCCTAATTCCTGTACGTTTTAAGGTTCGACTTTGGGACGCAGCCTCTTTAACTCTTTAAGAAAACGAAGTTTTTTTCATATTTTGTGAAAAACAACCGCCCGTAAGGGACTTGAACCCTTGACCTTAGGATTGAAGGTCCCACGCTCTACCGACTGAGCTAACCGGGCATGTTTGAAGTCGAAATACCTGCATGTGTATAAATATAACTTTTAAATAACTTTTGAGAATTTCAAAAATTAACATGGGCTCTTATGGGGAAATGGGTTTTTCTAAGCTAGAAAATCGGGGGGTTAAGATTTTCCGACGAAACTTTCCAAGAAAATTACTCGGAGAATTCCGCGTCGAATGAGTCTTCGTACACCCAGATCCGATGTCGGCTGTGACCTGTAGGCGTGGCAGAAAAAAAAACAAAAGGAGAAAATGAACATTAAGTGGCTATGCGTGGTTTCTGGAAAACAGGGAAGGAGTTATCGGATCGAGCTGAAATTTCGCGGATAAGCTCCTGGGCCCTAAAGGACCTTAACTTGTGAATTTCAGCCCGATCGGACAACGTTAAAGGGAGGGGGGTGGTGTTGGGGGGTCGAAACTTTCGGCCAGATGTTCCCCATGAGGGAAAACTCGGAGGGGGATGAAATTTGGCAGGTTTCTTAGTCGGAGCTCGGGCTACGAAATGCATCCTTCCCCATCCCTCTGTGACCACTGGAACCGAAGATCGCTTAACATTGTCGTGGTTCGCCTCTTTAAAGAGGCACGAGTGTGTCTCTTTGACTTTTGGATTAATATCTGAGTTGAGCTACAGTCTCGGGAATAGAATGCTATTCTTGAAATATGTGTTTTAACCATTCTAAGTTCAACGGCTCTGATTCAAATATTAGTGGCTATTTTTGTTCGTTTTGGTTGTATTTCATCATTCATTACAATTTATGGTGAATTTAATATTAATATCTTATGTAAGCTAGCTTCTGCTCGGTTTAAGTTTCGTGTTCGCTCTGTGCCTTTTATGCAAAAACTTTAGTTTTTTTTTTCATTTAACAATCATAAAGAACGACGTTAAAACGCTAAGCCCATTTTATTTAACTAAGCTTTGAGAAATAACTATTAAAAGAGAGTTATTCTTGAAGCTTTGCGGTGAAAATATTTCAGTTTGTTTTTAATGTTTTATTTTGTGTAAAAATTCTTTTAGCATAGAATTTCAAACCGCTGTAAAATGAATGGTTTTGTTTGCCTCCATGTCAAAATTCCTTGGTTTGATCAATCCCCGTTGAAATGATTAAAGAAATATATTTTGAAGTAGAATGGGTCTTTAAGGTAAATGGGATTGCCCGTAAATATGCACTCCTATCTTGATGTTTGGATGCTTTTTCTCCTTTGAAATTATTTATTTGGTATAATTCTGTATATAATTGGTATAATTCTGTATATAATTATATAGTTTTGTATATAATTTGGTATAATTCTGTGTATAATAATACAGTAGTATTATTCGTTTTTGAAATACATAACAAAATCTTGGGATCTCTTCCATTAGTCTAATATTCCTATTAGAATATTTGCATTCTTAAGAGGTTTTGTTCTACGAACAGTGGAGAGGAACAGTGGAGAACAGTGGAACAGTGGAGAGAGTTTGTTCTTAGAACGGTGTTCTAAGATGTATTTCTCAACAGTATTGAGAGTTTTGTTTCTGAGGTTTACACTGAGTTTGTAAAAGAAGCGGTGAAATAAACACGTGCACTAGTGACCATTTTTTGAATGCCTGGAAAGCTCATGTTTGTACCGTTTTATTGAAGGTGATTCAACTACACATTTTTAAAAGTAACAACAATGTGTCAAATACCCCTAAAAAATAGTAAGGTGAAATGCAGGTGAAAACAATAAAAAAAGTCAAGAAATATAAGTAATTAAAAATAAACCTGTAATTAAATCCGACAAGATTTTAAAACATCTGGGTTCCTGATGAAATCGCGAATTGCCCGAAAATAAGTTTGATCTGTAACCCTGTTTTATATTTATGTTCTTTCTGCTTTATTTGAACTTCCTTCATATTGGCTGTTTCTATTAATGTATGTGTAATCAAATTGTTTTGTATTTCTTTTCATTTATATATATTTACTTTCATTTAAACATTGCCTTTTTTTTTGGGGGGGGGGCTTATCTACCTTTGTATATATATATATATATAGGAAACTGCATTGCTAATTTAAATGGTCATTTATCTATTCGGATACACCTGAATTTGTGAGCTATTCAGCTCACAAATTCAGGCGTATCCGCCTGAAGTATGGCGGAATAGTATGAAGTATGGCGGAATTTCGAATCCGAATAGTATGATTTCGGACATACTATTCTAGACAAAACGCAAATCCGTATGCGTTGAAACTTTCAAACGCATGCGAAGAAACTTGCTCAGGAGTGAAGTGAATAGCCATTTGTAAAAAGTAATCTGCATCAAAAAACTGATCATTCCTGCGAGATTCGGTAAATCGATTGCTTCTTTGCCATAGTAGAAGTTGAACAGCAGCATTTGGATGGAAACATCTTCTGCAAGATCAGATTTGGTGGTTGTGACTTTTTCACATACCTACGACTTATTTCTGTGTGCATTTCTGTGCGTTTTGTTTCCGAATGCATAGTTTGAACTTTATTTTCTGGATATGGCTACATTTGGGAAATAAGGGAAAATTAGAATTATCTGAATAAAGATTTAATCCCTTGATACTAGATGGAGTTTTGCTACCAGATATATCACACTCTCTGCTTAATTCCTTCGTTTAGGCTGTTTTTAATAATACTTATGTACGCTTTGTTCCATGGTATTTATTTGAAATTATGTGTTTCTACCTTAATTCAGGCCTTTTAGGAGTAGGAGCTGGAGGGCAATTTTGCCAAAACAGTTAATAATGCGAATTTTAGAGGAAAATGGTGGTGAGTGTTTAAGAAACATTTGATTTTGAAGGGCATAGGCCTGGATTTAGGTAGACACGGGGGACGTCTTGCTTTTATTATATCTCAATGTCATCATTTTCTTCTTTTGTTTTTAGACTGACCAAGGAATAAAGAACTTGCCAGTAGACCTTGCAGAAACATTGAGTGGAAAGGATCCTGACTACGCTCAGCGTGACTTGTATAACTCAATAGAACGGAAAGAATTCCCATCTTGGACCTTAAAAATTCAGATCATGACCTTCGAGCAAGCGGAAAAGTTGTCATTCAATCCCTTTGATGTGACCAAGGTAGGAAAGTTTTTGTGGATGTGTCCCCCTTTTGTAATCTGGAAATAAGTCTACACGTCAAAATACTGTTCAGTAGCAATTGGCTTTGCTTAATTCTAGTTTTACTATTAGAAATTGCAAAATTATTAGGAATATTTGAAAATATTAGCCGATAGCTATTCCTCGGTAATCTGCTGTGTTTGGCTTAAATTGTAAGGGATCAACGCATGTAGTGACTGGAAAGTCCCAGTAAAGTCAAACCATCTCTAGAAAAAGGGCCTAAATGTCTATCCTGTCAGCTGTGCCTCAAATGCTCAGCCGAAGGGTGTAAATCTGAGAGATGTATTTTTTGTTGCTACCACCAAATTAAATAGTAACCTTCTTGATAGATATAGCTATTACTAGTGACCCAAGTAGCTTTAATAGTTTCTGTTAGTATTTAAAAAATGATCCTGTTGTGAAAAATTTCAACTTGATTGTGCAAAATCATCAAGCAAAAAGCGGTATTGAATATCAAGAAAAAAAGTATTTCTTTACAAAATTTTTTAGTTCTATTTCAATTTTTTTCTTATCTTATCATTACTGTTTTTGAGAAGAGTAGATCTTTGGCTGTATATTCTACATCCTAGGTTTGCACATGGAGAAGTTATTGTATGTATTGATTTGGTTTTTCTTTTATAGTTTTTTTTTTTTAGACACTGACATTTGTTTAACCTTGAGAACAATTTGGCTCTATATTCAAAAGCCATCCTTAGCAAACTACATATATAAATAAAATAAGACTTACAATATAATGGGATCCTTAAAATTAAAATTGAAAAATCAGAACTATCCCAGAACCATTACTTCACGAAGTTCACAACTTTTGAAGATCCCATTTTATTTTAAGTTTTATTTTATTCAAATAAGTAGTTGACCGAGGACAGCTCTTTCATATATAGACGAAAGGTTCTTAAGGTTTAAATAAAATTCACTGTCTTAGGTTAATTCCCTGTTGTTTTACTTGTTGTTTATACGATGAAAAGGCAGTTTGATCTTAGTCGTTATTTATGTTTCAATTATTTCCCTTTTCCAGTGCACAAGGCGTGTTTTTGTGTATAGCTCAAAATATTCCTTTGATTTATCATCTTCTTCTAAGATATTATTCCACTCTTTCTCAAGAGTGGCAATAAATTACTAGTATCTTATGGTTTTAACGTTAATTATTGATATTTTACATGAAGATAAATATTTGAAGATCATCGTTATAAAGAGGATGAAAGGGGGGGGGACTGGGAAATACAAACCATCTGATTGGTTGGCTAGAACCTCTGGCAAGCTGCTAAGTAGATTTACTGAGACGAATTTCCTTTTGATCCGTTAGTGTGGATTGAACACTTATCTTACTTGAACAGCTATAGTTGGGAATTTTTAGTTTATTCTTTTGGTTCAAAGTAAAAATAACTCTCGAGTTTTTGATGCAAAAATTGAAGACTTCTGATCCTCAATTGATTACTTAAAAGCTGACATTTGGTAAAGATGTATTTCTATTTTGCTTTTCATATTTAGGTTCTTTTAGGTCAAATTTTGCAAGTAAAATAGGTTTGTCAAATTTCGATTGACTTGAAATAGGCCGCACTTTACAAGTAAGATGCAACATTGAAGTGTCACTTGTTTGACAAAAGTGCACCAAAGATTAACTCCTTCACCACGACGACGATGCATGCTTTATATTGATTAGCTACTGATACAACCCTGCTTGCAAACAGGAAAAAGCCTATAATTTTTTTTTAGCTGGAATAGTAAGAGACGATCCTCAGAAAGGTGCTATACCCTTAGACTAATAACTTTTAAAAAATGCTTGTGTTATCTTAACTTTTGGTTGCTATTTTCTGTGGTCAATTCTTTACTAAGTTTCATCTATATCCGATGAAACTTTCACATTCCCCATTTATACTGAAATATATTTGTCCTTTATGTAATTTGATATGACACTATTTTCATGGGTTATGGGCTATTACATTTCTTAGTACTAGTCGTGATTGTCTCTTACTTGGTTGCTAGCTACCGCTGCAACCCGGACTATATTTAGAAAAATCACTGAAAGGTAATTTGAACCATTTTTAATGAACTAGATCGATCCTTAATGTAAACAACCCTGAAAAATGTAGTCGCAGCTGCAACCATGACTTTCAAAATCACAATAGTTTTGTTTGGGTTATCAACTTTTATTTTTAACGTGAGCAAAAAAAGTTACCATTCTTGAATCATTATCAGATGGCAATTTTTTCGTACCAGGGATTTTTTTTTTCAAAAACACATTTTTTGACTTTTGGTTGCTATTGGCTGTGGTTGGCCTTTTACTAGTTTGCAGCTAGAGCTGCAGCCATGATGATACATAATGTAATTACTATAACACCCAACAAACATTATTGGATTAACAATCACTTACTACGGCTAGAGTTCGTTCTTTACTGTGACTTTTTATACCTCTCCTTAGGCATGTCAATACACTAGTTTACAAACAGGAAAAAGCCTACGGCCTTGAGTCTGGATGGTAAGAGATTTACTCCTGAGAATCAAGCAGCTAAATAAGTCAAATATGTCACCATACCCTAGAAAAGTTTGCTGCTGCCACTAAAGCTAAGGCTATTACTACTAATTAATATTTTTCTACTATGAGCTGGCGTTTGTTCTTTATTATAAATTGGTTCTTTACGATAACTTGACAAGACACTGCATCTTCGTAGTCAAGATGATGGTACGTTAATATTATCTTGATTAGTCTTGATATTATTTGATATTTCAGCCACTATGGACTGAAGATGTTTCAGAAACTAAGGGTTATATAGGTTGCTAAGGGCAAGAGTTCGTTGCTTACTCTAAAATATACGCCAAATGAGTGACTTTTCAGAAGATGCTTGTATTATCTTAACTTTTAGTTACTAGGTGCCGAGGTATACTCTTTGCTAGGTTTCAGATATATGTGATGGAACTTACACTGTCTTCATTTACAATGAACCACATTGATCCTTTATGTGATTAATTTAAAAACTTTTTCCATAAGACAAGTTTTTCAAATAAAAGTAAAGAGCTCCATTAAGCCGAGAATGAGCAAAAATAAAGTCAAATAATCTTCCAAGCATAAAACTATCACAAATCAGTGTCAATAAATAAGTGAAGCTCAAAACGAATTGTAGTTAAAATAAATAGCCGAGTCAAACTCAAAACGAGCAAAAATTAACATGAGTAGGGCTGATAACCCTATGCCTTCTAAAGACCAGAACACAATTTGCGCTTTACTGAAAAAACAAAGAAACAAATGATCGTGGATTGTCAGTTTAATTGACATATACTGACATTTCTTCCTTAATGACTTTTGACTAATGGACACAGCCACTTCAATTTACAATCTAATAAGCCTTTTTAGAAGTTTATACGACAACAAATGGCCATCTCAAAATTTGCATCAGATGCATTTCTGGAAAATACGATGTTTGGGGGGGCATTCATTCTCCGATCACTTTGGATCTTAAAGAGGGCATTAGAACTTATGATTACCAATCCAATGAGCCCCCTGTTCACAGTTTATACGATCACCCTTTCTATATAAACCTTAAATACCCCCTGGGCATAACTTACAACCCTTGCTCTGAGGACTGTGGGGGGTTGTCATCCTCAAAGACATAATTCCCGGATCTTTTAACTATGTTGAAGAAAATAGCTATCTCAAAAGTTTGATTGAATGTGTTTCGGGAAATGGTGGGCTTGGGAGGGATGTTAGTTGCTCTCCAACCACTTTCGACCATTAAAAAGGGTACTAGCCCTTTCAATTACCAATCGAATTAGTCCTTTTCGAAGTTTCTATGACAACTCCTTCGACACGAAGTGCCCTGGTCTAAACAAAAAAAAAAAATAAAAAAAAATAGAAAAAACAATAAATAATCCATTTAATACATTACTCTTTACTTAGGCAGCGCTATTGCCCTGCCTATGATTGTTAAAAGTATTGATTTTATTTTAAATGTTTTTTTTTGTTAATTATAAAAGCATGTAGATGTACTGATGTTAATAACATAAACTACTATAGTACTGTAGAAAAATGCAGTTTTTCATAAAAAAAATTGGTTTTATTTTTAAATTGTTCTTTTAATTACAAAAAGTTTTTAACCACGTCACTTTCCTTTAAAATGAGCCATTAAACAGCTCGCTACGATGTTGCAATGCCAAGCTATCTGAGGCAAAAAAGAAAGAAAAAAAGATGCCGTATATGTAGAATATCGGTTTCAGCCACTTTTCTTGATTTTCAAGCCAATATGTTTCCCTTGTTGTTCAAGTTAAAGGACGGTAAGTTAAAGAAAGGGTTTGGATTAGGCGGTTCTAATAGTCTACTTCTTGTTTTGATCTGACTCTATTTTTAAGAGTTATGGATTATTATATTTCTTAGTATTGGACGTGATTGTCTCTTACTAGGCTGCTAGCTACCGCTGCAACCTGGATATGCAATAAGTATTTGCTGTTAATTGATATAGTTGGTATATTTGCTATACAAGGACTTGAGAAAGCCGAACCTTGAAGCCATGTTAGTAGAACTTGGAAGGTACAAAACAAGATGTAGAACAATCATTGAATGATTTTGCAGAATGGGCTAAACCTGAGAGGGTAAAGTTTCATCCGTTTTCAAACTTCTACAGAAAAGTGTACACTTTGTTCATCTTAAGGTGATATTTTTGAGCGTCAGTCTTGAGCTGGTTATTTATGACCCCCCCCCCCCTCTTTCAAATTTTTTCAAAGCTTTCTTTGGTGTATAGTATTTTCTTGGTTCAAGATACTATCTTTAAAAAAATTGCTCAATAAAAGTCAAAAGTGCGAAACCCTTAAGCCCCTCCGTTCTCAACCTGTCTTTTTAATCAGAGGACTAGGAAGTATCTTCCAAGTCCTCATATCCCAACGTAACCATTAGGGAAAGATTCAAATCAATAGACCCAGCTGTTCAGGTAGTTCCCCTTTAGTCCGTCCAAAAGCTAACACAATTTATTTTTGCCTTGTTAGAATACATATTAGCTGTTAAAAGCTTGTATACTTTTGTAAGGATGAGAGATATATACAATTTATAGCTGTCCTTTGTCCCCCTCCCATATCGTGTTTCACGTTCTTATCGCTCTTCCCCAACATTAAATGAAAGTCTCAAATTGATAGCCGCAGCTGTTCCTGAGATATTACCGATAAGCGATTTTGATAACTGGATACACACAGCAGCTTTTGATTTACCTTGTTAATTTTACCATGAATAAATTGTAAGTCCCATAGGGACTTTTTGTGCTAAACCGTTTCGGTCAGCCGATTTCGGTCACCCGAAAAACCTCTTCCAATTATTCTACTATGTTGGCGATTTCGAAAAAGAGTAAAGCTCACTTTCGTTTGAAAAGTTTAGTTGAAGGCAAAAGCTTGAAGAATTGTTTTTCTTACGCTAAAAGTGCCATATTTCATCCAACGGTATCAGGTTTTATACCTTCTTTATTTTTCTGTCTTTCAATGAAGGACAAATATATTAAAATCCCTAGTTTTAAGCTATTGATGAAAATAATATTTATAAAATGAAGTTAGTTTATCGTGTACCAAAATTCTAAGGCGTCAGATAAGACTTAAACAGGTTCTTTAAAAACCCCTTCTAATTCTTTTTTTTTTCTAGCTATTAATTGTGATTTGATTTCTACAATCTTTTCTAAAATCCTCAGCAATTATACATTTATATATACGATACACACTGTGCGATATGTACTGTATATGTGCAATATACCTTACGAACATTAACCTCAAGGCAAGTAATTTTGACGATTCCCATTTCATTTTGTACGATCCCCTTTCATCTAGCCTTAAAGTTTTACCCATTGCATTAAACCCGAGTCTAGCAGAAGTTTAGACAAATGGCCTAGCTTAGTTTCTCTAAATAGCTACTGAGTCAGCGAAATCCTTATTTAGTTTTTGTTTCTTAGGTTTGGCCACAAGGAGATTTCCCTCTTATTCCTGTGGGAAAGATGATATTAAATAGGAATCCGAGGGACTACTTTGCTGAAGTGGAACAGATCGCTTTTGCTCCTTCGCATTTCGTTCCTGGTATTGAGGCGTCTCCAGATAAAATGCTTCAGGTAAAGTTCCTTCTTGACTGCTCTCAGTTTTAACTCATTTTTTTTTCTATTTCCAGGTATACAAGGGAACCTCTGTAACTGAAGCTCTATCAACGGAATTAGGGAAATTAGATTTTTTTTCACTTTCTTCTTTTGCACTCTCTACCTTTTCTCTCCCTCTAAGTTTTCCATTCGGAATCACTTTTTTGTTCCTGAGGGGGGAGGGCTTAGAAAATGTAAATATATTAGTTTTTTATTCGTTTTTTTTCTTTTTCTAATATGATTATAAGTCCAAAATATTACCATTGGATTATTCATTTTATGCTGCTTTTTAATATAATAGCTGTCATTCTGATAATGAAACCTTATGTAGCCCTAATAATATATTTCTCCAATAACTCAATCTGACCGTATGTCATAGATCCTTTGTGAAAATGGATATTTCCTCAGCCCGGATTCAATCTTCGTCTATGACTTAGCTCATGATTTTCCAAAATATTACTTGAAATGGTTTTGAAAATTGAATAGCAGTGGTAGGGAACATGATAATCTGTAGGAATTTCAGATTTATTTTGGTTTGTCTGGTTAATTTTCTAAACAGTTTTATTTGTCAAAGATGTTCCTCGGTTTTTATTCTTTGAACTATTATGTATACTCGAAATAGTCTTAAAATTTGTTAGCCCTATTGTTTTGAAGAAATCAAAGATCAGTTGTTGGCTTCCTAAGATTGTTGCTGTTGATATCTTTCAAACAGAAATATGTAGAGAAAATTTTTCTCTACATAATAGAAAGCTCTATATATCAAAAAGCTCAAAAAATAATAAGTTTCGTTTCCGTTTCATTACATTTTATTACTGGTTTAACAAGTTTTAATGTCATTTTGAACAAGTATTGACTGAAAAATAAAAGATTGCTACGAACGAGAGAAATAGAAGGGAGGCTGGGGGTCGAATTACCGTAATGCCGCTGTTTACGGTACATTTTGTCAATTACGTCTGGGACTACTTAATTATTTTAGGAATTTATGGGCTTCTGGTTTGAGCTTGAAACTAAATAGGAAGGGTTGTAAGATAGCATAAGAGAAGCTCGTTCCATAGCAAGTAAAACTTAAAAAGTTGAAATATTTTGAATGATCATTATGAAACAAATTGTCTCGATAAATCCTTCACGACTACAAGTATCCTCCATGTAGTAAAAAGGATAACAAGAAAAAGAGAATATGGGAACTAAGAAAGGAGTAAGGATATTTTTATTTGAATGCAAAGTTTTCTCGTAAAATAAGTAGGACATAAATCCAAAAGTCAACTCTACAAAAAGAGATGCCTCTGAGAAAACGTAGTATTATTTTGTGGAAAACGAGCGATAAGTCATACTTTAGTTGAAAATTTGTAATTTTCAAGAGCTCAAAAAGTGCTTAAATTTGAATTTGCGGTAGAAGCAGTTATTATATTCGTAAAGAACATAAAAAAAGGCATCAAGTGGTATATTCACTTCATTGATATGCCAGTTATATGAACTGCTATGATTTTACCGAGTTTTGTTTATTAGAAATAGGTTCAACAATGTTGACAAACCTGGCGAAGTTTGGAGACAAGTATACATCTTATGCAAATTGACCATTTAAAAAACTGTCTTTTGAATATGGATGAAAAGAAAATTCCTGTGATTTTGCTGATTTCACTATTCGATCTCTTTTTTTTCTTATGCGCAGAATGAGCTGGGTTTTCAGTGTCACGCCTTCTTTTTTACTTAAAAAATTCAAAAAAAATAAAAAATAAAACCGAACCAAACCATTAATGGTAATAAGCTACAAATAAGGAGCGACATTTCAATAACAAAGCTTTAAAAAACTGAAGCTTGGTGACAAAACATACATAAAATAAAAAATGCTTCTTTCAATTTTCTGATAAAAATATATGCAATATAGATTATATGATGTAGAGCGTTATTTCAGTTTTTTTTTTTCAAATTGGTTTTGACTAGGCGTCATTTCTATGGAATATTTTTTCAGAAAAGATAAATTTGATCAAAAAGCTAAAATTATTTCGAAAATAAAATATTAACGGTAATGTTATTGACTATAGAGTTATTTTAGTTGGATTGGTTTTAGTTGTCATTTATATTGAGTTGAAGTGTATTTCAGTTGAAATTGTTTAAATTGATTTTTCATTTTAATTAAACGAAGTTTCACTTCACGAATTATAATTTAAAATATCTGTTTTGATAGTTAACGTTTTGCACACAAAAAAAGCCAACGTCACACTCTAGTTAAGTCAAGTACAGTAATATTTGGTTCAAATATCTTTAGCAGTAAAGAGCTTTTGTCTATTTACATTTACATTTAACTATTTTAGGAAAGTGGTACTAAAGATGAAAAAATTCGCAATTTATTGTTGCCTCTTATCATTAAGGAAACCTTATTTTTTTGTTGAAAACTTAAAATTTGATCAGAAACCTGAAATTATTTCAGAAAATGGAAGATATTCCACAAAATTCTTAGCTATTAGGATATTTCAGTTAATAATAAATTAGGATATTACTAGGAATTAGTTCTATTTATATTTTAGTTGATATTTCAGTTGAAACTATGCTAATCACAACTTCAAAAAAAAATGTTTTGTTGGTTAACGTTTGCACACAAAATATCCACAGTTATGCTCTCCTGTTAAGTCGACTACAGGAATATTTGATTCAAATATTTTCAGTAGAACAGAGCTTTTCTGTGTTTACGGTTATATTCAGTTATTTTCGGAAACTGCTACTAAGGGCGAAAGAATCAGCAATTTGCTGTTGCCTCTTATATCATTAAGCAACTATGGAAACTAGATCCCAGTTTTCTCGATTATTCTGTGGAATTCTTTTAAATTGCCTATCAAAATGGTGGCAAGTTATCTGACTAGTTACTTGATTGAAAGAGAAATTTCTCAAAAACCTATTCTTTGAAAATACAGTATAACGTTTTCTATTACTCTTCCTGAAATTGAAAACTTGTCAGTTCTAATATAGGTCTAGATAAGCTCTCCCAGATATCAGTTCAAAACTTTCTTTCTTCTGTGTTTATTTACTTCTTTGTGCGGTTTTCTCAAACTTTTTTTTTATTTTTTACCACTGTTTCCGTGCACATTATCAGTCGTAACTGTATCGCAATATCGATATAAAATAAGAAAATATTGTATTTGTAAGCGAATTTTTCAAGCTATAATGCAGACCATTTTACACCATAAACAACTTGAAAGAAAAAGAAAAAACAGCAAAAAAAAAAGGTTTACAAGAAATTAAGCCTTTTCAACGAAAAACGGACAGCCATACTAGCTGTTGGTTCGGCGCTTAGCGCCACACCAACGCCTAGTTGGTGGGGGCGCTTATATATATATATATATATATATATATATATATATATATATATACTAGCTGTTGGGGTGGCGCTTCGCGCCACCCCAACACCTAGTTGGTGGGGGCGCTTCGCGCCCCCCCCAAGCCCCCCCGCGCGCGTAAGTCGTTACGCGCCATAATAGTTACGCGCCATTGTAGTTGTGTCCCTATGTCCCACCTGTGAATATAGATATATATATATATATATGGTTTTAACTACGTAAAACTTGCGAATATACAACATTCTTTGCTGTCCCATTGTCTTTGCATATAAATAGATTGTCAGGTTATCCCCCTGTTTCCCCCGGTGTCCCCGTTGTAGTTGTGTCCCTGTGTCCCGGTCGTCATTTATATTCCCTGTGTCCCGGGTCCCGGTCATCATTTGTATCCCGGTGTCCCGGTCTGTATATACATTCGTTTTTTAGTTTTGTTTTTCTCCTTTATTTTTTTCCTTTTTTTTTCTTTTTTAGCTTATTTAGATTTTTAGATTTTTTAGTTTTTTTTATTAGTTTTTAGTTTTTATTTCTTTTTAGTTTTTTTGTCCCGGTCGTCATTTATATCCCCCTGTTTCCCCCGGTGTCCCCGTTGTAGTTGTGTCCCTGTGTCCCGGTCGTTATTTATATTCCCTGTGTCCCGGTCGTCATTTGTATCCCGGTGTACCGGTCTGTATATACATTCGTTTTTTAGTTTTGTTTTTCTCCTTTATTTTTTTCCTTTTTTTTTCTTTTTTAGTTTATTTAGATTTTTAGATTTTTTAGTTTTTTTATTAGTTTTTAGTTTTTTTTTCTTTTTAGTTTTTTTGTAGTTTTTACCTTCTTTTTAGTTTTGTTAATTTTTTTTTTTACTTGTGTCCTGGTCGTCATTTATACTCCCTGTGTCCCGGTGCTTTGTTGATTGCTAATCGAACATTCCTTTTGTCCTGGTCGCTTTCTCTTTGAGTGTCGTCATTTATTTTTTTCTTTTTTAGTTCTTTTAGTTTTTACCTTTTTTAGTTTTTTTTTAGTTTTTAGTTTTTTTAGTTTTTTACCTTTTTTTAGTTTTTTTAGTTTTTTAGCTTTTTTATTTTTTTTATTAGTTTTTAGTTTTTTTGTAGTTTTTGCCTTTTTTTTTAGTTTTTTGTCCTGGTCGCTTTCTCTTTGAGTGTCGTCATTTATTAGTTTTTTCCTTTTTTTTTTAGTTTTTTATTGGTTTTTACCTTTATTTTAGCTTATTTTTCAGTTTTTTCCTTTTTTTTAGTTTTTTTTTATTTTTTATTTTTTTTAGTTTTTTACCTTTTTTTAGTTTTTTTAGTTTTTTTAGTTTTTTAGCTTTTTTACTTTTTTTATTAGTTTTTAGTTTTTTTTTGTAGTTTTTGCCTTTTTTTAGTTTTTTCAGTTTTTTTTTTAGTTTTTTATTGGTTTTTACCTTTATAGTTTTTTTAGTTTTTTAGCTTTTTTATTTTTTTTATTAGTTTTTAGTTTTTTTTGTAGTTTTTGCCTTTTTTTAGTTTTTTCAGTTTTGACGTCACCTAATCCAGTTTTTTCAGGTGACGTCACCTGACACATCCATCCACACATCCATCCACACATCCACAGACAGACAACTTATTTTTATATATATAGATATATATATATATATATATAACTGCATAAAACTTGTGAATATACAACATTCTTCGCTATCCCATTGTCTGTGCATATAAATAGATTGTCAGGTTTACCGACCCTCGAACATGCAACACACAATTGTCCTTGGGAAAATAATTTGTATTAAGACCTATACTGCATTTTTCTAATGATTGCCCTTGAGCTTTGTTGATGGTGATTGCAAATGCTAATTGAATTGGGAATTGCAATCTTTTAAATTGAAAAGGCAGATCCGTTGGAATCATGAGAATGCAAGGAATAAGAACAGTGTCACCTTCAAAAGGCCCTGTCAAGATTGTTGCCTCTATTACGTTTTCCATTGTTTGTTTTTTTTTTACGGCAAGTCGCGTGCCATTGCAAAGCTTTGGTGGGTTAAATATTTCTCCCATAACTCTGTAGGAGCTGAAGGAGAGCAAGTTGTTAGTATGATTCCAAACAATGCACGAATTTGACGTGTAGTTGACGTTTCGCACGCGTCATTGATGCAGTTATCGCAGTGCTGTCCATTCTCCAATAAATTTAGAACTTGGCATGCACTACGGTAAGTGTCATGCATAGTACCGTTTAAAGTTCTCAAATACTCAAAGGACGTCGGACCGGGTACATTCACCAAAAGCAGGCGGAGAAAGAAGCATTCATGTTGATTGGGGTGAATGGTGTAGAGTCTTCCTACCGTGGTATCTTTGAAGATTGTAGGTTGGCCGTCGGCTGACTTATCCTGTTTTCGACGTTTCAATGATTTATTTTTAGCATTCCACGTGTAATACGAAGGCACTTCAGTATACAGCAGTTTTTTTGCAAAAGAATCATTTTGACATAACGAAAAGAAAGAAGTTAACGTTGTATCTAGTGGATTCAGGGCTCTTTGTTGCACGTTGGATTCCGAAAAATAAACACGTTGACCATTCTGTAAATGTACCGCTAAGTGAACAACAGCTGGACTTCGTTCATGAATGTATTGTTCACAGCGGAGCTTGGTTTGATTCAGACGGATAAATAGCTAACGTTCTGATTCAATCTTTGCATACATATCAACGATGTATTGGTGAAACAGTTGACGGCATTTTAAAATATAATTATCTTCATTGTGACGAATCATTAGTCTATAGGAATAATAATTCATTGCGCTGCATTTCTTATCCGTTTGTTTGTTAGTGGATGAATCTATCAATTTATTCATAAAGCGAAAGCCGTCGGCTCCATCCCAAAAAATGATAGGATATTGTAGGGCATCGTAGCATCGATGAGTTTCAGCAATTCTTGCCTACTGAGCGTTTGCTTATGAAGAATATTATCTCGAGGTAAAAACTGATTACCGACCATAACGATTGCCACTTCGTCGATAGTTGGAGCATTGTATCTACGCACATGTTCGCCAGTAGGCGTTTTGTCAACAAAAATAATAATTTTATGCGTATCAGTAGGCATCACATCGATTGCTGTTTTAAACAGGCGAACTAAATCATTATTTTCGTGGAAAAGATGTTGCAATTGGGAAGCGATAGTCCTTTCAATGTCGGGAGAAATTTTGCAACGTGCATTCAATTCAGAATTGCTATCAATGATGAAGTACAGTTGTAAAAAATTATGATTCTTACCTGAGAATGGTAGAAGGGACCCTGTTCTATGATAAATTTGCTCTTTTACTTTGAAAGTAGGCATAAATTGATGTTGATTTTCGATTTGGGCACCAAACGACGTCATTTGGAAACATGAGTTATATTTTCTGATGTTTGATAAAAAAAAAACGCTTAGATTCTGACGTAGTTCTAGTAATTAAAGTATTCAATGGCTCTGGTGGTGCAGCCAGTTGAGGAAGTTTAACTTTTACTGAGGCGCAACAGATTCCCATTTTTTCACCATTAAATTTCAAGGCCTTGCAATAGGGACCAATTTTAGACATAGTCCCAATTTGAACACATCTACTCAAGCTATAATCATCGACTGGGCTGTACCTGAATGCCAGGCGATAATTTTTACGTTGCTCTTGTGATTCCTCGGCACGCTTTCTTTTGGCATTATCTCTTTGAGCCTCAAGCCTGTTTTCACGTTTTTCTTGTTATTCATCGGCACGCTTTCTTTTGGCATTATCTCTTTGAGCCGCAAGCCTGTTTTCACGTTGTTCTTGTGATTCCTCGTCATAATTTTTTCGGTAATTTCTCTTTGAGTCGCAAGCCTGTTTTCACGTTGCTCTTGTGATTCCTCGGCACAAGCCTTTTGGCATTATCTCTTTGAGCCGCTTCCTCGGCTGTTTCTACTGCCATTGTAGGATTTATATTTAAATTTCTCGCACGATTTGATTCCTCGGCTGTTTCTTCTGCCATTGTAGGATTTATACTATATATTCTCTTTGAATCGCAAGTCTTATATACTAATAATGACGTCATATACAAAGCCTTATATACTTTTAATGGCGTCATATACAAACATGCAAAATACATACATCACATCATAATGTTCAATCCTTATAATGACGTCAGTCGTCAAACATACATACAACTTATTTATATATATATATATATATAAATAAGGCAATCTTATGATTGCCCTTGAGCTTTGTTGATGGTGATTGCCAATCGAACATTCCCTGTGTCCCCGTCGTCATTTATATATCCCCCTGTGCCCCCCGGCGTCCCCGTTGTAGTTGTGTCCCGGTCGTCATTTATATTCCCTGTGTTACGGTCGTTATTTGTGTCCCGGTGTCCCAGTCTGTAATTTCTCTTTGAGTGTCCCGGTCGTCATTTATATTTTCTGTGTCCCGGTGTCCTGGTCGCCATTTGTGTCCTGGTGTCCCGGTCTGTAATTTCTCTTCGAACATTCATTGTGTCCGGGTCGTCATTTATATATCCCCCAGTGCCCCCCCCGGCGTCTCCGTTGTAGTTGTGTCCCTGTGTCCCGGTCGTCATTTATATTCCCTGTTTCCCGGTCGTTATTTGTGTCCTGGTGTCCCAGTCTGTAATTTCTCTTTGAGTGTCCCGGTCGTCATTTATATTCCCTGTGTCCCGGTGTCCCGGTCTGTAATTTCATCAGTTAACAAACATGACGTCAGTCGACAAACGACTTCATGACGACATACAGCTCAATCCTTATAATGACGTCAGTCGACACACAAACATGAGGTTAATCAACAGACACACAAAGAAACAACTTATATATATATATATATATATATATATATATATATATATATATATATATATATATATATATATATATATATATATATATATGTTTCTCTCTCCCTCCCTTTCTCTCTCTCTCTCTCTCTCTCTCTCTCTCTCTCTCTCTCTCTTTCTTTCTTTCTTTCTTTCCTTCTTTCTTTCGTTCTCTTTCACGTGGCAGGCTTCTATATATGGATTCTCACTGTCACTTGTCTTCTAAACGTAGACAATTTGAGCCTTTTCTTGATGTTATGACCTCCAAATTGACCTTTAATTAGAAGAAGTGCCTTTGTAAAATTACGCTTTTTTACAAAAAGGTGTAGAGAGACAGAGAGAGAGAGGGTTCCAAGACCCTCGGTTATGTCCGATTTTGTTCTTCATTGAGGTTAATACGTTGCTTTTTGTCAATTTTTCCTTGACGCTTGATTATCACACTCTTTCAATTCAATGTGCTTGAATGAGTGTACACACTCATTCAAGCACATGTGTGTTGTACTATCAATAAAGGAAGCAATTCTTGCCTTTGACTTTAACTTTTACTTTAACTTTAACCTTTTTTTGCTTTAGATTCCTCTTTAACTAAAAAAAAACAATTTTGACTATTTTACTTTAGATTCTTTTTCCTGTTTCTGATTTTTTTTTCTTCGAGTCCTGACAACCATTTTCTAATATTTCGTGCTCCTTTTTGTAAAGTGTTGGCCAGTACTGACTTGTTTTGTATCATCCGTCTTAATCCTGTCGGTGTAACTAAGTGAATAAGAAAGTATGACGACATTTTTTCAAGAAAATAGCTTTGAGCCCCTATAGCCAATCTCATTTTAGTTTCTCTTTTTCTAATATTACTTACTTTCAAAAAGCCGTCCGAGTGTATTTTATCTTTTTGTTTTAGGCTCTTTTTCGCAAATGGTGGACAGTCCTGAAGATTGCCATCATTAAACTGTATTTCTATTGACACAAATAACGAGAAAATATAATTAGAAAATAACCAAAAAATGAGGTTGATTTTTAGCTAGTGTGTAAAACGAAGTGAAAAAAAAAAGATATTTCGGCAAGGACCTCGGCGAAACCGACCTCAGCGCTAAAAAAAAAAAACAAAAAACAAAAACAAACTTTAAAGTGAATTCTAGCAAAGTAGAAACACTGAATTTAAAAAAGCCAAAAACAAGCCAGAATAAATTTGAAACTTCTCACAATTTGTTTAGCCTTTCATTTATCTTTCACTTATTTTGGCTTGGTTTTTTGTTTGTTTGATTTATTGTCTCGTCTGCTTTGTTAGAGTTCACTACACAAAGGATTTTTTTTTTTATAGTGCTGAGGAAGGCTTGGCGGAGATTCTTACCGAAATATCTGTTTTTGTCTTTTCGGTTTGTTTTGTCCACTGGCTGAAAATCACCCTCGTTTTCTTGGATATATTTTAGTGATGTTTTCTCGTTTTGTTTGTCAAACGTCATGTGTAACCAGTCTTATCTTAGGAAGTATATGCTGCTTGTCTATTCTAGCATCAGTAAAGTAAGCAGTTTTTTTTTGAAGTTTCACTTTCCCCTTTTAGACTCTTCTGTTACTAATAGAAGAGACGTTTCACTATTCTGCATTTATAATTTCTCTCTCTTATTTTTTGTCAAATCTTGACAATCACTTCTCAAATTTCCTTACCCCTTTTTGTAGAAAGTTTTTTGTTACCATCTCATCCATGTACATATTGGCCGCGGTAACGAAGCAAATACAAAATTAAGACAATATTTTTTGCAAGAAAATATGTGGCTTTGACCCTCTAAAGCCACAATCTCATTTCTGTTTCCCTTTTCTAATATTGCTTGCTTTCAATAATCCATGCAGCCTACTTAGTGCAAATCATTAGTAAATGCGAGTTTAAGGATATTTTGTTGTTTTTGGCTCTTTTTCTCTGATCATGGTGTGTCATAAACACTACCCACTTTCAAGCGCATATTTATTGTCGTATCAATAAAAAAAGCGGTAGATGATAGGTTTCCCCCAGAAAATCCCTCCCAGAAAAATCCCCCCGAAAAAAATCCCCCGCATGAAAAATTGAGCAGTTACAGCGAAAGTACAAATTGATTTTGTTTTGACTTACTATTTTTATTTTGTGACCACTTACATGTTCTTATTTATTACAAGCGACGTCACACAGCCCCACACTTTATTGTTACCAATTTATAATCAGTCGACGGGAAAAGCGCCCTTTTTTAGTGAAATCTCCTGGTCGATTAGTCTAAAGAGCCACTCAAAAAAAGGAAGTGTATGAAAATTGAATAGAAAAGGCAAGAAAGAAGACAATTAGAAGAGGTAGGAAGTGAAGAAATCATGGAAAACTGCATATGATCAATTGCTAGATATTGTGATGAAAATTTAAATTCTGGGGAGACTTGACTGTAGAGGTTGAAAAGTTACCCTTTCTGCAAAAGGTTTTATAAGTCTTAAAATTGTAGATTCTAAGGAAGATTCTCTTATAGTTATAATTCTGTTTCCATTTAGGGGCGATTATTTTCATACGTAGACACACATCGTCATCGACTTGGCGCAAACTACTTGCAGCTTCCCGTGAACTGCCCGTATAGAACAAGGGTTTCAAACTACCAGAGAGATGGGCCAATGACCTTTGCATTTGAAGATGGAGCTCCAAATTATTTTCCGAACAGCTTTAGTGGACCTAAAGACCTCAAGGTGTACCTAGAGTCCAAATTTCCCGTTTCTGGCGATGTTATGAGGTAAAAGTTATTCATTTTTCGTTTACTTATGTTCTATTCAACTTCAGCAGTTCGATTAAGTTAATATCATTTTTACCATAGTAGGTAACGCCGTTTATAAGATTTAGAGCTGTATTTTTATCTTGGACTCGTGTTTGTTTATCCCTTTAAAATAAATAATGGTGATAAGTAGATAATTGTATATTATTTATAGTGGTATTAAATAAACAGAAACAAGTTTTTTTTAATGAAAGTAAAAAGTTAAAACTTAAAACTTCGTTTAAAATTTAAACGAACCGAAATTATTCCGCGTATAAGGGAGGCTGCTGTCTCTTTACCCCCCCCCCCCTTTAAACTTGCAAAACGCCTTTATAAGTGCAAATTATTTAGTTAATGAATGATTTTTAGTGTTATATTTATCGATTGCCTTGAAAACATTTGATTTGAACTATCGTAAAAAATGCTTTGTCCTTTGGTTAAGTTCTGTCCTTTTTACCCTATCCTATATTTATCATTTAATCCCATCAGATTTTATCCCAAAAATGCTTTTTATCCCATCCCAATTACCCTTTTGGTTTAACTGTCGTCCTTTAAAGTATTCAAGTTTTCGAACGCTAGTGGGAGAAAAATTCAAATTTTAGCGTAAAGAGTAAGGGGCTATGGAGAGAGCAGCCCACCCCCCTTATATGCCGAATAATTCGGGTAAAATGGTGTATACTTATAGATAGGGGCTTGAAACCCTCCACATCAGGGATCTCCGATGTACTGAATTTGATGATGTAATTTTCGTAAAGGCCGTGTGCCGTTTTTGGGGTGTTTCGTCCTTTTTCGAAAATAGGAGAAATTTTCACTGGACCTAACTTGTTGTGTTTAATTTTAAACTTAATAAATATTACATGCTTAGAATTATGATAAAATTCAAAAATTCTTTTAAAATTGAATTCTTTTTATGTTTATATCATTATAAAAGTAATTTTTCTAGAGTTTTGATTGCTTTTACCCTGATTCGCTCGTTTTACATATTATTCAATGACTTCTTCTTTTATATTGATCTTTAGGGTTTGAATCTTTAGGTTTTGATCTTTAGGATTGAACTTTTTTTATATCCACTTTGTTACGTTTTTTTACGAGTCAGACAAAGATTTTTTTTTTTTGGGGGGGGGGGGGGGTCAAACCCCTAATTCCTCCCTCTGGATATGGCCTTGATATTGATATGTAAAAATTTCGTCTCCCCAGCAGAAAAGTCGAATTCAAACAGAAAGACTTGATAAAGGATAAGTCGTTAAAAGGTGTTAAAAGATGTCAGTATGGATGGATTTCATCCTTATTGCGAACATACCGTTCTTTGTCACGCATGAGGATATTTAGACTAAAGCACGTATTTTGGCTAATCCTGGTTTAGCCCAGTTTCTGACGACCTTGCGAGTCAACAACCTTATTTTTTATTTAATTATTTTTCTTGCATCATATGCCTGTGCATAGAATAGAAGATAGAGGTAATTCGCCCTCTCCCTATAAAACCTGACAGACAACGATACTAAGATGTTTTAAGGAAAGTGGGTGGGAATTTGCAGAAATCTGAATGGTCTTGAAAATTGATTCTTTCATTTTAAAAGGTCCTAAACAATCTGCTGTAACCGTCCCCCTGAAGCTGTGGCCATGCGTAATTTTAAGCTATGGGTATGCATAACTCATGTGCATAATTTTTTATTGGAAGGAATTGCTTATCTTTTATTTGAATTCACGTTTTAAGTTAGGTGCTTTTATTGCCATATTTTCAGCACTCGAACTAAGGTGAAAATTTGATATTGTTTCGTGTCTTACATTACCTTTTACTAATCTTTTTCTTAGTGTGCATTGTCAAACAGTTCGTGGTAACGAACTGTAGTAAGGAGCGACCCGGCTCAATAGTAACCAAAACATTAAAAAATGGAATTTTGATACCAATTGCTACATCAAAAGAATCGCATGATCAACGCTGATTTTAAATATGTAAGTTTCATCAAGTTTAGTCTTACCCATCAAAAGTTATGAGCCAAAGAAAATTTGCCTTATTTTAGAAAGGATCTTCCTAGAAAAGAAGTCATAGAATCTTGAATCACACCATCAGATTCAGCGTATCAAAGAACCTTATTTTAGAAGTTTCAAGCTCCTATCTCCAAAAATGTGGAATTTTGTATTTTTTGCCAGAAGGCAGATCACGGATGCGTGTTTTTTTGTTTTGTTTTTTTTTCCCAGGGGTGATCGTATTGACCCAGTGGTCCTAGAATGTTGCGAGAGGGCTGATTCTAACGAAAATGAAAAGTTCTAGTGGCCTTTTTAAGTGACCAAAAAAATTGGAGGGCACCTAGGCCCCCTCCCTCGCTAATTATTTTCCCAAAGTATAATGATCAAAATTCTGAGATGGCCATTTTATTCAGCGTAGTCGAAAACCCTTATAACCTATGTCTTTGGGGACCATTTACTCCCTCACAGTCCCCGTGGGATGGGCTACAAGTTACAAACTTTGGCAATGCTTCCATATAGTAATGGTTATTGGGAAGTGTACAGACGTTTTCAGGGGACATTTTGGTTGGGGGGAGGGGTTGAGAAGAGGGTGATATGTTATAGAAAACTTTCTATCGAGGAATTTGTCATAGGGGAAGAAAATTTCCATGAAGGGAGCGCAGGATTTTCTAGCATTATTTAAAAACAAACAATGAAAAAATAAATGTGAAAAAGTTTTTTCAACTGGAAGTAAGGAGCAGCATTAAAACTTAAGACGAACAGAAATTATTATGCATATGAGGGACTCACCTCCTCCTAATACTTCGCTCTTTACGCTAAAGTATTTTTAGTAATTTCAACTATTTATTCTACGGCTTTTGTGATTCAGGGGTCATTCTTAAGGAATTGGGACAAAATTAAGCTTTAGTATAAAGAGCAAGGTACTGACGAGGGGATGAACCCTCTCATATATGTAATAAAAACATGAGAATACAAAAGTTTGTTACGTAAGTTAATTTATAAGTTACTAATTAAAACTAGTTACTAATATAAGTTTTACTAATAAAAACATTCGTAAAAAATTAGAAGTTGTAGCTGCCTTTTTAAGTAACCAAAAAATAGGAGGGCAACTAGGCTTCCTCCTCCACTCCTTTTTCTCTCAAAATCATTCGATCAAAACTATGAGAAAGCCATTTAGCCGAAAAAAATATGCAAATTTTGTTTTAATTATTCCTCTGCAGAGAACCAAAATCAAAACATGCATTGATTCAAAACGTTCAGAATTTAAATAAAAAATAAGTTTTTTTTTAACGGAAAGTAAGGAGCGACAGAAAACTTAAAACTAACAGAAATTACTTCGTATATGAAAGGGGCTGCTTCCTTGTCAACGTCCCGCTCTTTACGCTAAAGGTTTTTACTGTTTTAAAAGTAGAGTTGAGAGAAAGAGTCAAACTTTAGCGTAAAGAGCGGAGCGTTGATGAGGAAGCAGCCCATTTCATATACGAAGTAATTTCTGTTCGGTTTAAGTTTTAATGTCGCTCCTTACTTTCAGTTAAAAAAAAGCTGTTTTTTTATTTAATAACTATAAAGATCTCAGATATTGTGCATGCATCCACAAACGGAGAAAAACAACATCTTTCATTCACTTTATCAGTATATAGCCAAGCTACACTAGTTCGATCTTAAGGATTGCTAGAAAACCGTGACTTACACGCAGCAGAAGATTTTTTTTTTCTTTGAAAATGATTCGCAAGGCTCTTTTTTGGATTGACTCAATTTTGTCTGATTCTTCACGGGAGATGCCAGGGTGCCAAACTAGACAAGCATATTCAAGATGCGGGCGGACAAAAGACGTGTACAACCTTAAGGAGTGAGAAGGGGGGACGCTATATTTATTTAGGAGCTTAAGGTGGGTGATAGACGCATTAGCTTTATGGATGATGTCTTTAACGTGGATATCCCACTTCAAATTTGAAGAAATTGTATTTTACTAAAAAATACTTTAGCGCAAAGAGCGCGGTATTGAGGAGGAGACGAACTCCCTAATATATGTTATAATTTGTGTTCGTTTTAAATTTTAATGCTGCTTCTTTCTACAAGTTGAAACATATAGCGATCGCTAATTCTGTCGGTCTGTCTGTCTGTCCCGATTTTGTTAGTTTAGGCACTTCCAGATAACCTAGGACGATGAAATTCGGCAGGCGTATCAGGGATCAGACCAGATTAAATTAGAAATGGTCATTTCCCCGATCCGACCATCTGTAGGGGAAGTGGGAGGGTGGTTAATTCCGAAAGATTAGAAAAAAGAGGTATTTTTAGCTTACGAATGTCTGATCAGATCTTAATGAAATTTGATAGGGAAACCTCAATCTTGGAAAACGCTTAGAGTGGAGGGATCGGGATGAAACTGGGTGGTGAAAAGTAAGCACAAGTCCTAGATACGTCATTGACATAACTGGAGCGGATCCGCTCTCTGTGGGGGAGTTGGGGGGAGGGTTAATTCTGAAAAATTAGAAAAAAGAGGTATTTTTAACATCCGAAGGAGTGATAGGATCTTAATAAAATTTCGTTTATAGAAGGACCTCGTAACTCAGATCTCTTATTTTAAATCGCGACCGGATCAAGTGTCATTGGGGGGAGTTGGGTGGGGGGGACCGGAAATCTTGGATAACGCTTAGAGTGGAGAGATCAGGATGACACTTGGTGGGAATAATAAGCACAAGTCCAAGATACTTGACTGACATAACCGGATCTGGTCTCTTTGGGGTGTTAGGGGGGAGGGTAATTCGGAAAAATTAAGAAAAAATTAGGTATTTGTAACTTATGAAGAGATGATCAGAATCTAGTAAAATTTGATATTTAGAAGGATCTTGTGCCTTGGAGCTCTTATTTTAAATCCCGACAAGGTCCGGTAACATTGGGGGGAGTTGTAGGGGGAAACCGAATATATTGGAAAACGTGAAAATTTAGGTATCTTCATCTTACGAATGGGTGATCGGGTCTTAATGAAACTTGATATATAGAAAGATCTTATGGATCAGATGCTCCATTTTCAATTCGAATCAGATCAGGGGACATAGTAGGTTGGAGAGGAAAAACATCTTGGAAACCGGAAATTTTGAAAAGCGTTTAGAGTAGAGAGATCGGGGTGAAATTTGATTGGAAGAATTAGCACAAGTTCTAGATATGTTATTGATATAATTGAAACGGATCTGCTCTCTTTGGGGGAGCTGGGGGGGATTTCTAGTGCTTTGATGAGTTCGGTGCTTCTGGACGTTTTAGGACGATGAAAATTGGTAGCGTGTCTGGGACATGCACCAATTGACTTGATAACAGGCTTTTCCCCGATTCGAACATCTGGGGGGGGGGCTGGAGGGAGAGGAAAAATTGAAAAAAATGAGGTATTTTAGTTTACGAGTGGGTGATCGGATCTTAATGAAATTTGACCTCGTGGTCAAAAGTACCACGTGTCTCAGAGCTCTTACGCAGGTCCTAGATACGTGATTGACATGACCAGACTGAATTCGCTCTCTTTGGGGGAGTTGGGGGGGGGTGTTAATTCGGGAAAAATTGAAGTATTTTTGACTTAAGAACGGGTGACCGGATCTAAATGAAATTTGATATTTAGAAGGAAATCATGTCTCAGAGCTCGTATTTTAAATCCCGACCAGATTTGGTGATATTTGGGGGAGTTGGAGGTGAAACCCCGAAATCTTGGAAAACACTTAGAGTGGAGAGATCAGGATGAAACTTGGTGGGTAGAACAAGGAAATGTCGTAGATATGTGATTGACAAAATCGAACTGGATCCGCTCTCTTCGATGGAGTTAGGGGGGTCCAGTGCTTTGGTGAGTTCGGTGCTTCTGGACTTGCTAGGACGATGAAAATTGTTAGTCGTGTGAGGGACCTACACAAATTGACATGATAAAGTCGTTTTTCCCGATTCGACCATCTGGGAGGCTGAAGGGAGAGGAAAAATTGGAAAAAATGAGGTATTTTCAACTTACGAGTGGGTGATCGGATCTTAATGAATTTTTATATTTAGAAGGACCTTGTGTCTCAGAGCTCTTATTTTAAATCCCGACCGGCATTAAGCCTTTGATTTTCCTTTTAAATCAATCTATTGATTCTAAGAATTTTGCTAGAGCTCATGCCATATGAGCTCTTGGCTCTTGGCTCTTCCGACCTCGTCACAAGTGCTATATGAGCTCTTAGGTCTTGTTTTATTTATTTTCTAATCGTTTTTTTAAATAAATCTAGAGAATTCTGCACCCCCTTCATGGGAATTCTCTCCCCTTGTGATAAATTCCTTCAAGGAAAGATCCTGCCACGTAAACCCCTCCTTTGACACCCCGCCCAACGCGGGAAAATACCCCTGAAAACGTCTGTACACTTTCCAATAACAAATACTATATGTAAACAATGGTCAAATGGGATTAAGTCGTCCCCAAAGAGATAGTTATCCGGTTTTTCGACTATGGTGAATGAAATGCCTATCTCAAAATTTTGATCCAGTGACTTTGGGGAAAAATGAGGGTAGGAGGTGGCCTAGGTACCCTCTAATTTTTTTGGTCACTTAAAAATGGCACTTGAACTTTCAATTTCCGTTAGAATGAGCCCTCCCGTGACATTGTAGGACCACTGGGTCGATACGATCACCCCTGGGAAAAAAATTACACAAAAAAAAATAATACACACGCATTCGTGATCTGTCTTCTGGCAAAAAATACAAAGTTCCACATTTTTGTAGATAGGAGCTTGAAACTTCTACCGCGTGGTTCTATGATACGCTGAATCTGATGGTGTGATTTTCGTATAGATTTTGTGACTTTTGGGGGGTGTTTTCCCTATTTTCTAAAACAAGGCAAAT
Source organism: Artemia franciscana (assembly GCF_032884065.1). Taxonomy (NCBI): domain Eukaryota; kingdom Metazoa; phylum Arthropoda; class Branchiopoda; order Anostraca; family Artemiidae; genus Artemia; species Artemia franciscana. Next base: position 10,638,082 of record NC_088864.1, read on the forward strand.
TTTTTCAGGATCCTAACTTTTGATGGGTAAGACTAAATTTGATGAAAACTATATGCAGAAACTTAGCATAAAAGTACGGTTCTTTTGATGTAACTATTGGTATCAAAATTCAGTTTTGTAGGGTTTCGGTTAGTATTGAGCCGGGTTGCTCCTTATTACAGTTCGTTACCACGAACTGTTTGAAAGAAGTGTCATACTCGTAAAACTTCTAAAAATATTTTTTACTAATGGATTTTTTCATATTTGGAATCTAAAAAAAAAAAAGGATTTTTTCATGAGTATATTTTGGAGATTATAGTTTCGACTTTATTGGCAAGGGTCGCTTTTTATCTTATAGTAAAAAGGGATATGCTAAAGGGATTTACCCTAAACTTTCAACGTTTTATACAGTCTTACGTTGACTGTTCATGTGCATAGGGAGGAATGCGCCACCGTCTGGTAGTATTACCTCTGACACTGGAAGGCTATTTACAGTTTGCTGCGGCACAGTATGAAGCATTACGAGATTTTAAGCCCCCTCCCCCCCCCAAAAAAAAGATATATGAATATCCCATGAATTAAAGAAAATTCCAAGTAAATATTTGAAACCCAGCCACAAGAAGTGTCAAACAAACTCAACACCCCTCACAACAAACGTTTCTAAATCAAGCTGGAGTTACCCGCCCCAAAAAAAAGCATCAAGGCATTAAAAAAAAAAAAAAAAAAAAAAAAAAAAAAACCGATTGAAACTAACGAACGAGTGACATTTTTGAGCTGACTCGCTCAGTCAGACCTCGCCGATGGAGTAAATAAAATATTAATTCCTTCAATTTCAAAGATAATGCGTAGACCTATCAGTGACGAAAGAAGGAGTAGTTTCAAGGCCTGTGGGAACGTCACCATTAAGTTGAAGAAAAGTGAATGACGTGCACGAAAGAACTGAGAGAGACCGTAAATCCAGTAATGGGCTAGTTGGATTAGTTGCAAACAATTCGTTTTCTGTATAAGCCTTCTTGCCTTGTCATATAACTTAGATAGTGGTTTCAAAAAAGAGGAAAAATTTGACATTCATTTAGTAGGGCAATAAAAGGCGTAGAGCTGAACTAAGCAATGGAACAGAAATTTTAAAACTGATTCAGGAAAAATATGTTTTAGCTTCCTCAAAATTCAAGGACTCCTTGAGATCTTCATATTAATTAGTCCTATATAATGTTTGAATGAAAGGTTTTCAATCGAGAAGAATACCGATAAATCGGACATATCGATCCCTAGGTCTACTGAGAGAGCCCCTTGAAACCTGAGTATCATCGATTTGAGACAAGGTGAACCAAGATAAAGATTTGTATACTGGTTGTGACTGGGAAGACCTGTCTGAAGAAGTAGTAGTTTTCCCATTATTGACAAAATGTGATGTAAATACTTCCTGAACAGATGGAACACCCTCAACAACCACCCCTCCAACTTCAAGGCTTGGAGGGGTAGAAGGAGCCGAAGAAAAATGTTTGAAAACGAAGAAAAAACCGGCTTTCGAGCCAGTCTCCCTGCCGGGGATGTTATGTGAATAGTTTTAAATATGTATAGTTAAAGATTAATCAAGAACTTGAATTTGAACTTGAGGACGGAATTGATTACTTGCCAAGTTTTTCGAATTTCCTCCCCACAATCCGAGATTTTTTCGCAGATAATTTTAAAATTGATAACACAATTTTGTTGTCAAATTTATCTTGGTTAGAACTGTATGCACCTATAACAAGAATTCACGGAGTGAATAGAACTCATTCCACCCTTCTTAAAGTGACCCTTCCCTAGCCTCTGTGGCTGGTTGCATCTGTCACGCAGTTCAGTTATAGTTCCAAAAATATCATTTCCTATATACCAGAATTATCGGAGGAGCTTTCGACTTAAGTAAGGAGCGATTCGGGCCAACAGTAACCAAACTTTAAGAAAGGGCATTTTGATGACAGTTAATATATCAAAAGAATACGCTTTTTATACTGATTCCAAATATTTAAAATACTCAATAAGCTAAATGTTACCCATCAGAAGCTACGAACCTGAGAAAATTTGTATGATATTCGAAAAAGGGACCCCCCTCCTGCCTTCAAAGGAAAAGTCAAGCGATCATAGTGAAAATTACACATTAGGTTCACCGTATCAGAGAACTCATCTATAGAGATTTCCAGCTCCTATCTACAGAAAATGTGAAATTTTACATTTTTTTTTCCTTTAAGAATTATCATGGATGTGTGTCCATTTATTATTATTATTATTTTTTCCCCAGGGTTGATTGTATCGAACCGATGGTCCTAGTAGATAGGGAGGGGGCTCATTTGAACGGAAATGAAAAGTTTGATTGCTATTTTTACTGACAAGAAAGGTTGTGTCAAGGAAAAATAGCGTTTTCTGCCATTTTGTGGCAATAAGCTCCGATTTTGCCCCACAGAGGACTAAGTTGATATCGATATTGATATCAAAACCCTATTTTTACAGTTTCGGTCATTCTTAGCCCACGTCGCTCCTTACCATTCGTTTCAACCAATGGTTTGATAAAAGGCTTCTGATCTTTGGAGTAAGCTTAGTCCAAGCAAAAAAAGAATTAGCTGTTATTAAACAATTTGTTAATAAATAAAAAGAATTAGTGATTGTATTTTACATTGTTCTGGGTCATGAAACGTACCGTTTTTTTACTTTTACTTAATTCGGCGCGTGGTTTCACTGAGGGTATACGCCGGGCCTCATACCCACCCCCACCAAAAACAGAAATTGAGCACCTCTTATTAAAATCAACAAATGAAATTTGCTGTTTTATTATTCCCTCTCCCCCGAAAAAAATCTGAATTCGTGTCTTGCTTCAACCCCTATTCCAAATTCTTAAAATAATCAAAATCTATTTTGTTTACTATTATTTTCCTATTTTTTTATCATTGTCTTCACACCGTGCCCTCGTGAACTTAGCTTTGGGTGTGCTGCCGATAATTTTTTTTCCGTTTCGATGTTTGATCAATTATTGCACTATTACTATCATAACTAGAAGTATAACCGGATCTTTGTTTCATATCTATTTATGTAAACGCTATTTATTTATTCGATCGGAATTCCTATTTGTTTTCTCTTTCGGTAAGCTCTTTCTAATTCATCCTGAACCGATTTTGACTGGTGCTCCAGTGTATGACAGTGTTTCATGTGCCTTCAGTTCTGCTTATCACTATTTTAGTGTTTTCTTTAGTATCTCTTTGCGCTAGTCTTATCTGCTAGCATTACTTGTTCTAGTCTATATTTAGGGAGGATGGGGGGGGGGTCAAACCTGGTAATTCTTATAACTAGTTTATAAATCATATTGTTTTCAGAGAAACCAAATCACACGTTTTTAACCAGGTTCGTACGCAGGGGCCAGTCATATTCGTTTCCAATGTATTTTTTATCCGCTTTACAAGCGGATTTTACAAGCTTTTTTGAATGCTTGTGTCCTACCCAAAATAAATTTATGTGCGAGTTCCTGTTTTATCAACTGCCTTTGAATTCAAAGGTTCGCACTGTCCAAAATGCGCGACTGTAACCATGGTCTATTACCAATCATGTAGGTTTGTATATGATAGGGCTAGCATAGGCTGCAATAGGCTAGTATAGTCTGTATTATAGGGGCCCTGATGCTTAGAAAACCTGCTGAGGTTTTGTGAAGTCATTAAAACAAAATATGAAAAATAAGGAACTTATGTTTATCCACTCAGTGTAAAACAAATATAGCCTTATTTACAAGAAAATAACAAGTCACCTTGTATTGTTTTATTATGCTAGCTTGGTTTTACCCGAAAATGTTTTGTCGTGCTTGCTTGAATCTACGAGCGCCGCGGTCCTGAATAGTTTCAAAATTGATCAATAATGTATTGTTGTTGCCAACCGCGGAAGTTCCGCTTTGAGATTTGCTTATGCGCCGGAAAGGAGAGGAGACAACGATCGCGCTTGTGAAGTTGCCAAACCTGTTCCCACGCGGTAGTTGTTCTTTGCTCGCGGTATTAGAAATTGAATTTTGTGAATTCTGTGATTTTACATTTTGCAAAATGGAATCCAAAAGATTAAGTGAGGAGAATATAGATTTCCGTGTTAAAAGAGCTAGGAAAGTTTTGTCGATTGATCAAAAAGTTGAGATATTGAACCTTATTGCAAAAGGTGAAAGTTATGCAGCTGTTGGAAGACTCATAGGAATAAATGAGTCATCTGTGCGAACAATTAAAAAAAATGAGGCAAAAATTTTGGCATCTTACGCTGGTGATTTTATGCACGTAAATCATGATTCGAATATACAAACTATGGAGAAAACCGTTTCGTCATGGATAGGAGAACAGATGCAAAGTGGAATCGGTTTGACTAGTGATGACGTTATTGATAACGCAAAACATGTATATGACCATATTGTCCAGACTGCAGGAGCTGGTCAATCTCCTAGTGGTTTTGAACCGAATCAAAACTGGTTTAAAAATTTTTGCAAGCGTATAAATTTGTCTAATACGTCTATCGCTAGTGACGGTGACTATGGAGTGGGGAAGGACTTCCCAGGCGAATTTAACAATTTTATAGAAGAGAAAGGCTTTCAACCGGAACAGGTTTTTAGTGCAAGTGGGACTAAGTTCTTATGGAAGAAAATGCCCGCTAAAACTTATATATCTAAGGAAGAGCAGAAATCTTTTGGATATAGGGCGTCGAACAATCGTGTCTCGCTTCTATTCTGTGGAAATGCTTCCGGTGATTATTTCATAAAACCAATGCTTGTTCATAAGTCTGCTAACCCTCCTGAATTGAGAGGCAAAAATAAAGCACATCTTCCTGTTTATTGGTCTCACAATCGAAAAGCTCTTGTTACAGCAGTTTCATTCGTATCTTGGTTCAATAATTGCTTTGTACATGAAGTTGAATTGTATTTAAGGGCGAAAAATCTTCCATTTAAGGTACTGTTAGTCCTTGATGATATTTCTGGCGTATCTAAAGACTTTGTATATGCACATCCTAACGTGGAACTGATATTTCTTCCATCGAATATTGGCTCTATTCTCCAGCCTATGAATCAAGGAATTATATCAGCATTTAAGTGTCACTACATTCAACATACTCTTGCCGGAATTTTGGATTCGGTCGGTAAAAATTCGGTCAACACTTTTGCAATGGAGTGGGAGAGATATAATATAGCAGATGCAATTGTTAACATGAAGTTTGCTATTCAGGATATTCAACAGTCAACTCGAAATCATTGCTGGAAAAAATTATGGCCTGAGGTCGTTAATGGTTCCGATGAAAAATTGCAGTCCGATGAAATTAAAAAGATTACTCGGTTGTTTCGGACTGTGGGAGGGGATGGATTTGAGGGTATCGAAGAGTCGGAAGTTGAAGAGTATCTTGAGTCCCATGGAGAAGAAATAATCGAAGAATGTGTTGAAGGATTCATGGAGGCGCATTTTGAAGACAGCGTAGAAGAAGATGACGCCTCTCTTCCTCAATCAAAACTGACAACAGAGGCCTTAGGCAAAATCCTACATACTGCAAAAGAATTGGCCGATCTTGTGTTTGATTGTGATCCTTTTATGGAACGAAGTTGTAAATTCAAGCGGGACTTGCAGCAAATAATTAGTCCGTATAAGGATTTACTCAAAGATATGCAAATTCGACAAAAACAGTCAATTTTTAATGAAAAACCCAGTATTTATGTTCCTGTCATAGCGACGATTGTAAGTACACCAGAGCCAGTTGCACATAGCTTCATTACCAAAGATGAGCCTAATGATCCTTCGCCAGAGCATCAGTGACTCTTATACCCTGCCCTTTTCTTTCGTTCTTTTTTTTTTGTTGGTAAGTAGTTTTCTTACTTCTTTGTATGCTTTTATTAGTAAATTTTGCATAAAGGGCCTTTTCTTATGTCTGAAAGCAGCAGAATTAGTTGAATGCAACTTTCAGGATATTTTAAGGGCCTAAACGGGGTCTTGATAACTGGGAAGGTTCTTTTAAGTAGCTACCTCCTCACTCTTTTAAAGAGCGGCGATCTTTGAAGACCTTGGACAAGCAGCGAAACTTTAATATATACGTTTACAGCATACAGGGGTGGATCTAGAGCAAAATGTTGGGGGATGCTCAATGTGACAAGGGCACCAGTGAGCAAATTTTTTTTTTTTTTGAGGATATGACAAAGATGCCAATAATTGACCTAATTGACAAATTTCTTCAAAAAAGGGTATAAAAAACGGGATTAGAGGGCACCGGAAAAAATCTTGGGGGTGGGAGGGACGGGATCCTCCCCCTGGCCCCCGGACCCGCCAGTGACGATAGCATACGCAAGAACAAAGGAAGTTGTTTAGAGCCTCAAATTTGTTTAATTCTGGTTTATAAGGTTTTAATGAACTTGAAAAAATACGTTAATTTGAAAAAAAAAGAGATTAATATTGTAAGGAGAATCACTTGTAAGCCACAAGTCTATGAAAGTCTATCACGGAGAGAGACTTGTAAGGACAAACTTGAACAATGTGTATTTTTCATATTACTAATAACAATAATTATTAATAGTTTCATATTAGTAATAATTCGTATTTTTGAAAATAATGAACTAGAAAAATATGTAAAAAAAAACAACCTAGTATGGTTCCAATTATCAAATGACTAGAATAATGTTTTCAAAATTATGAGCCTTTTTCTTTTCCAAGATATTCAAGATTTTAGGTGGGCTGTCCTGGTCATCTTAGGCGATGAGGGGCGTAGAACTTGAGCCAGTTCAGTTGGCGGTCATTATTATTTGATATACATTTGAGAGCAATAAAAATTCGTTTCCATCTCTATGAAAGAAGTTTTTTAAAATCTCAGATTTAAAATCATTTTAAAATCAGATTTTTTGAAAATGAAACATTTTAAAGTTTGAGAGATCAAACAAAATTTTTTGTCAATATTACTGCTAATATTTCGAACGAAGGTAGTAAATTACAGGAATAGACGCAGAATTGGGGGATTGGCAGAGGCCCGGTAAACTTTTAATTAACTCACTAATTAGATAGCTAAGAACATAGCTAAACATACCTATATCGAACAAACACAAAGTAGAAACAATAGGGATTTTTTTTTCAAGACAGTGGAATTCGATTCAGTGGATATTTAGGCCCTAACTCCAAGGGCCGTCTTTTGCACAAAACGAGAAATATATATTTATATATATATATATATATATATATATATATATATATATATATATATATATATATATATATATATATATATATATAAAGCATTAAAATTTTAGAATTAAAAATAATAATGTCTTTAATTTTTTAAACAACCCTAGCATCCTTACTTCAACGAAGATCAACCAGGACAACCGTCTAATTAAATTTTTAATTTACTCACTAATTAGATTTCTAAGAATCAGACATACCCATAGATTCATAGTTTCATTCAGGATCCAAATTCAAAATTCATTTGCGTCGAAAATGAACTGTATCCCGCCCCTCCAGTGTGCAAACATACGTGCAGAGTAGCATAGATGCATTGAATTTTTCCGTAAGTCTTTCTTTTCCTCAAATTGATGTAATAGTTTGTCAAAATAATAAATGATCAATTGCATATTTACAATCCAATGCATATATACATACATATTTGTGTGCGGGGGTAAAATTCATTTCCGACACAAATGAATTGTATATTTGAATTCAGGATGAAATTGTTATTATTTTTTAGGTACCTGATTAGTGAGGTAGCCTAATCCGAAAATTTATCGATGGTCCAGCCCAACAAAATCCTAAATTATCCCGAATTTCGATTTTTTTTTTTTATTATTGAATAAAATTCATTTCCTTTGTTTTTCCCTCTCCCGTAATAAAAAATACCCGGTACTTATGTATTATACCGTCCACGCTCAAGAAGTGAATTTACGTTAATCATAATGAAATAAACCAAAACCTGATAAAAAATATAATACTTCAGTAACAAAATTATGGAAAGTACATCAGGGAACTATGGAACGCATTATATGAAATATTTAACCTAACTAACTGTATATATTAAATATTTAAATAAAAAAATCTGCATAGTAGTTCTCACTCAGGCTAAGCTGATTATACTCGAGTGAGAAACCGGTTTTAAGCAGATCAAGAACGACTATGTGGTCGGTCAAGAACGACTGTGGTCGGTATAATACACAAGTACCAAACATCCCTCTGTAGGCTGCGTATCCGATCAATTTATAAGCATGAAAAAAGCAACGCTTATGTTTATGTTGTAACAATGATTTTAACTACACCAGACCGTTGCACATAGCTTGATTACAGTTGATCATCCGCTAGAGAGAGCTTCATTAACCTATTCTTAAACTATGCATTTTTCTTTCGCTTTTTTTGTTTTTAAAATTTTTATTCACCCTCTTTACATTGTTGTTCCTTAAGTAATTCAGCTACTTTCTCAAGACTGGCCCAGTAACTCTTAATATGTGCTCCCAAAAAGGGGCAGCTTGATTCACTCCTGTACCGCTTTCCTCCTGTGTTCAGTCGCTGCCATCCCTAGCGGTTTATCATTATTTCTGGTAATTTTTTTATATTGCCTAGGAAAAATAACTAAATAAGCTCATAAATCACTGGACTCTTGAAAAGAGTTCGCTTTTGACTCTTGAAAAGGGGACTAGCACTTTCGATTTACAGTCGAATGAGCCTCTGAAGCTTTTAATGGTCATTGCCTCCCATACAAAAGGGCTGATAAATAACATAGAAGGCATATTGTTCTTTAGCTAGAGCCCCAAAATGGGATAATCTGTTTCCCTTAATCACTCCTCTATTTATGCGATTTTGGAATTTGTCTGTGTTTCTGACATATTTGCTTTTCTAGTTTTACTTCCCACCAGCTTGCACTGGTCAGGTAACTGTCCAAGCGGCAGAAATTAAAGAGACCAACTCGTCGCCATGGAGGTAAAAGTGAGTAGCACTCCACTCCCCCTCTTCAAAAGAGTAACTAAGGCACTTATTTTTACTTCCAGTTAGTTTGGCTGAGATTCAGTATCCCCTTCTGCTAAAGGTTCTGATGACAAGTATTTAGGGGGTATCTCTCACTAACCTCTCCTACACAAATCAGGTCGTGTTCTAATCGTCAAAAAGCCTAACAATCCCATTAGCTGTTTCACTATAAGGATTCACTGTAAATAAACTGATCAAGTTTCTTTAGCGTTTGACAATCCATTCTGGGAATGTCTAGACGACATGAATTAACGAGTTCACTCTTCCCCAAAAGGATCACAGAAGGCCCACTTACCAAAAGGCATGACTTAGATACCAGTCTCAACTTCTCAAAAAGCTTAATTGAGTTCGCTAAATATTTTACACCTTTTTATAGGCCTACTGATTACATCTTTCTCTAAATAATCTGTAAACCATGATTAATTTCCATAATTTGTGACACTTGCTCACGACACTGCATGGATTATGTCAACACATAATATCATCAAACCTAAAAACACTCCTTTATGAACAGATACTGCAGTATTGTGGCTTCGGGATTCTCCTCCTAAGAAAGGAGGATAGAAGCTCGAGTCACTCTGTAGTGACGGAACTGGTTCATATTTATTTCTTCAGATGTCCAATAGTTAATTTTTTACTACGGATTTTTTCTACCTATATAATGTGGAAGCCAGAGGGATAATGGAAACCCTAATTGTTCAGAAATTCCTCTGCATAAGGCCTTAAACCTTTACCTTTCACATGATTTTCATCGTTGACCGAGAATATTTGTTTAGGAAGGATTTGGAAAGTTCCCTCTGCACAATTTCTTGAGTTAGATTATTTTTGTAGCTTAAAAACTGCATGTAAGAGTAGCCTTAACTGAATGTCGGTCAAAATCTGACGTATCTTGGTTCTGCACCTGAAGATCCCCTTATGTTTTGTGTTATTTCGTTTTCCTCCTTCGTTTTTATTCTTAACCCGCATTAACGTTAAGTAAAACTATTGAAATTCTTATTTATTTCTAGGTATGAGTCAGGTGATGAAGATAATTTCAGTCAAGCTCGGGTTTTCTGGAGAAAAGTTCTCGGCCCTGAGGAAAAGAAACGTCTTGTTGCTAATATTGCTGGCCATCTAAAGAATGCACAACCCTTCATCCAGGTTTGTTTTGTCTTAGTAGTTTCTAATTTTCTAATGGAAGTTCTAGTGTGTCGGAGAGAACCCTTCCCCCCTTACGCTTAAGGACATTCTGCTAATCATGCGCTATTATAGGAAATTTGTAATGCGAGAGCAACTGTAACAATAACATTTCTCGCAATTTTTCAAAGCATCAGTTTGCACTTAATCTACCCAATGCATAAATGTAAAAATATTTGTAGGGGAGGTGGAAGTCTGAAAAAGGTGTTTTTTTTAAGAGAGGTGATATATTTTTTGCGAATCACAATTGCGCTAGCTTATGATATTTTTTATTTTCCATGGGGATGGTGGGAGCTTCCCTCTTGCTTAATGCCCAGAATACTGATATAGCTGGTCATCTAAAAAAAATATAACAAATCCGCCTGCCATACAAAAGAAAAAAGCAGCGGAGTAAAACAAAACAAAAAATGGCACTATACACTATACAAATTTAAGCTATATAGAAAAAGTACACGCTCACACACAGTTAAGACAGCATCGGTTCTAGATAATAATATGAGTCGATAGAGACTCGGGAAAAAAAAATTTACTTTTTTACGGACTACATCTTTTACGGACTACATTTACTACATTAAATTTACTTTTTTTTACGGGCTACAATTACAACCTTTTTACGGATTACGGACTACAACGTTTTTTACGAACTACATCTAGTAGGTCGAGTACATTGACCTATATAGCAGAGTTGTATTTTTATTTTTTAAAAAGGTAGTTACAGAAGGAAATTAAGATATAGCATAATACCTATCTTGCTTTTTGATTATCATTTGCTCCCACTCAATCCCACTGGAGGGATATATACCAAATATGGATATATAAGAATAAAGCTTAGAGAATACACACTTGTTAAAATTGAACTTGAAACAAACAATTTTCACATATCCTGCACGGATGTTATCCGCGATCTGATCGCAAGTAAGTGGACGTGTGCTTTTGTAATAAATACCGTAAATGAATGCCTTGGTACTCAAGCGCGGGACAGTTTCCTGTAAAATTTACGAAAATTAAATACAAGAAACTGTGTTGTTAGTCTAGTTGCTTGTAAGCCCAGACTCTTGTAAAGTAGTCTAGATCCGATTGTAAATCCGATAAATAAATTGTAGTTTATCAGTAATAGATCGTCGGCGTAAGACATAAAGCTAAAATCTCAAGCATCAACATGCACAGCCATTTATCCAGGTTTATTTTATCCTAAGATTTTTCTAAGCTTCTAATGAAGGCAATTATTTCTAGTCGCGTTGAGCATCATAATTTTCTACATCTTGGTCATTTATACCAAACTAAGAGCAGAAGTCTTAATTTCTGTTCGTTTTTAGTTTTAACGTCGCTCTTTAGTTTCACTCGAAAACACTTGTTTTTGTTTTTTTTTTATTTGTTTTGTATTCGATTCTAAATATCATATTCCGGGAAGATTCATACCGGGAACAAAATGTTAACGTGTGATCCAAATTGGAACTATGACTCAATGACAATGAAATCTCATATTTGAGTCGGTTAAGTGAATAGAAAGTTACATAGCCGTATATAATTTGAAAAATTGGGGAAACTGAGAATTTAGTTTTTAATGAAAATGCCCTCTGCATGAAGTTAGGCAGTTTTTGGTTCTAACGGATACCTATTTAAAAAATAAAAATTTTGGCTAAAAAATCAATAATAGATTTTCTATCGTACCAAACAACTTAAAAAGGGGCACCTGTTCTTTAAAGGTGTACTTGTCGTTGGAAGTTAATATTTTGTTCCCGTTTGAAATTTTACGGAGAAAAAGCGCTGTGAAATTTAATTAATTAGTTTTGCTGGTTAATTTTCATGGTTCAACATGACGACTATGACAAAAATGCGATGTTGCCCTAAAAACTTCATATCTTCAAACAATCAAAAGAATGACCTTAGAAAAATATGGTTTTCAGGTATAAATAGACCTAATGTATGTCTAGGGGGCTAAAGACATTCAATTTTACGCTTCTTAATAACTGAATTTCCTCGAAAACGGTATTTTTTTTTCTGTAAAACAGGTTCATTATTCGAGATTAGCTACTTTGAAAACGAACAATAGGCTTGACTTTACTGTTCGCGTAACCGGGAGATTCTCTGACTCCCGATCAAATTATATTTGCCAAGACAAAATACTCGGTAAAAAAGTCAGTAGTTTACAGCAATTGCATTGAATGAGAGCCACAAATAGCAGTAGTTTTAGAGTTAGGAAACGACGATTTTGGCGATCCGAAGTGGTTGGATTTACTTTGAAATGTAAACATGCCCTTAAAAGCGATTGATAGCCCTAAATCTGTTAGTAAGATAATTGGGTAGCTCATTTTCGGAAACGTTTCATGTCAAGATTCGGAAAAATTTGGCTTGTTATTTGTCCCAAAATTTTTGTTATAATTATATATTATAATTATAAATGATCTATAATTATATTATTAATTATATTATATAATATTACTATATTTAATATATATAATTATATTTCTATTTGTAATTATATAATATATATATATTATATTATTAATTATATTAATGATTATAAATATATTATAAATATAAATATTTATTATAACGTTTGACCCTTCAGCAATAGGTGTTTAAGAGTGTCCCTGGGGTTCAAAAAGTTGCTTTCAAGCTGTTATCTTCAATCTCTCTGTCTGTCCGAAACTTCAACCGCTCTATTTCTCCGAAACTGATTTAGGGTCATAATAGTGGCAAAAATAAATTAGAGAGTCTTTTCACTAGGAATTTATGAAATGTTAATGAATATATCTAGAGCTTAAATCATGGTAAAGGTAGTCTTTTCATGGTCTCACCTCCGCCCTGCTCCGCTTTTAAGGCCTGAAATTTTCGTGAATTGAATTTTTGTCATGTTCAACTTTTTAGAAAGATGTTTGGCCACGGGAAAAAGAAGTTTCTTGTTGCTAATATTGCTGGACATCCCAAAAATACAAAGGCATTCATCTAGGTTTATTTCTATCTAAGATGTTTCTAAGCTTCTAATGAAGGCAGTTATTTCTAGTCGGTCGAACATCATTATTTTCTACTTCGTGCTCATTTATTCCAAAATGAGAGCAAAAGACTTTCTTAAGGAATAAAGAGAAAAACTTTTTGCTTCTTTTTTCATCTGCCAGTATCTTACTATATGTTTGTGGTAGTCTTCATCGTAGGTTTATGGGCTTTTACTGTATAAGCTATAATTTGCTTTTTCTCTTTTTTTTTATAAATCTACTTAGGCATTCTTTATTGAAAATCATACGGTCAAAAAATAGATTTTTTATTGCTATTGAGGAAACCGAACATTATCTAGACTAATGTTGTTTGAAGTGCTGCTTGCCGCTCATAGCTGGCGAGTGGTGGGTGAATATCCCCTCTTTTGAGGGTTGAATGTGGCCTGGCTAAGCCAAGCTAAAGCAGGCGGGTGGGATTCTCCTGAACGGTAACGCATGATGGGCAGCTTGATAGTAATGAGTCTATTGAGGCTTTTTATAAGGGGTGAGGTTGGAGGCAGTGGGTCATTGTTGCTTGAAAATCGAATCAGTTATGCTACTCTGTCCAATATTAGTAGTAGTAATAATAATAATGAGTCAATGAAACTCTAAAAATTTTACCCACGGGTCATATTAGGCCCTTAGCAAAAATCGAGCCGAAGTCTGAGACGAAGCGTGAACTAGAGCCAAATCCTAAGCGTACCTTTTTCTTAAACTTAAAACTGGTGGTCTTCCAAACCTTAATATTAGGCTGGGAATGAAGACAGGAACACTAAACTAATAACTGGAAACTTCTTCTTTTTTTCAAGTCAAAATGGGGGCCAAAATGTCGGAAGTTTCAATTGGACTAAAAAAAAATGTATTGGAGTCCAAAAAATGTTAAACGGGTCTGTCAAATCGCTCTATTGGATTATGTTGTATTAACTTTTTTTTTACTTGTTTCAAGTCGGATGGTACGCTCTGGCTATGAATTATGATATTTCTCTTGGTAGTAGTCATATAGCTGTAAATGCGTAATCTTGCAAAAAAAAAAAAAAAAAAAAAAAAAAAAAGAAAAAAACTTTTTATTTTAGCGATAACGATACGAATTTTGACAAAATGCGCGTTGCTACTGCCAGAAAATTGTAAAATCTATGGTGCTTATTTCTTGCCCCTATTGTTTTATGTTCGTTATCTGTTCTTAAGAACTCCAAAGCTGGTTAATAGAATATTTGCAGCAACAATGCATTCCTTCAAAAAAAAAAAAAAAAAAAAAAAAAAAAAAAAAAAAAAAAAAAAAAAAAAACGAAACTCCAAGCATCCAAATACTGACATGGTTGCGAATAATCCTCTCCATCTTAGCTTGCCATGAACTGCTTCTTTTGTACCCTCTCTGGAAATGCCAAAAAAATTTGTATTATTACTTCATGATATTATTTTGCATAAGTTGGGGTATCTGGGTTTTCTTTTTTCCCCTTGTTGGTTGTCTATATATTCTGTAGTCCTCATTTTCTGTTCGTTTTCATGTTTAACTACATCCTTGGTTTGCATTTGCTCATTTTTGTGTAATTGGGGACAATAAGATAGAAAAATCGGAGGTTGTAAGCGAAACTATAATATAACTGAAAAGCTTAGTCCAAAAATTCAGTAAGTTGGAAGAATGCCAGACGGAGAGAATCACATTTGAAGTTTCTTGCTGATATTCAAAAGCAGACTAGTACGGAGATAAACAGAAAATTGAAAACATCCTGTGTTGTAACGCAATAATGAAAATCGCTGACTTGAGAGCCTCTTACGCCGACTAGGGAAATAATTTCTCTTAATAGATATAATTTTGATCTTTTCCTAAGACAGATTCTTAGACTTCTAGGCAACGTAAACAAATGTTTACGTTTTAATTGAGAAATAAGGCACGATAAATACATTTAAGCTTGTCATAACCAAGTGTTTCAAAGCACTAAAGGACCGTACAAACTTTGATAGTTTTTGTGTCATCAAGGTTTTCGTTGTTTCGGGCAGGAACGCTATATAGCTAGTGACAATAACAATGTTTTCATCTGTTCCTTATTAGCTAACCCTCATGAGTCCCATCATGGTGGGCTAACTGCTTCGGGGTTTTTACTGTCAAAAGATGTTTTTTGCATCGTTAGGCATCTGTCTTTTGCAAGATGTTGCAGGCTAAAGATGTCATGGATTATAAACGCTATCCACTATTACTACTAACTATTACCACTATTACTAACGCTATCCACTATTACTATTATATATTACCGCTGTTGCAGTGGTTAGCCATGTCATCATAACATCTGTGGTCAGCCATTGGAAATTTGAGTTGAGAAGCTGGGAAGGTGTCATATATTGGAGCTGGTCGGTTGGAGGTCTATCCTTTATTGAATTTTGGTTTGTATTCCTGTCTTTCCAACAATATCTCGGTATGTTTTTCTAAGGCTGTGGCAATTTTCAGAAATTAGCAGAAGAAAAAAAGACATATTCTGTTGTTATGGTTAGAAACTGCCTTGCCTCGTCTTACGTCACAATTGGGATGATCAATGGGCAACAAGTTTTCACTTTAATTTTGGTAGAGATATGTTTCTGTTTCCATATTTGTGACAGGGACGGGCTTTTGTGCTGGTTCAGCTCATTTGTCGTTTAAGATTATTTAAGGTGATTTCCGGAGGTGATGTGACTTCCAAGTAAAGAAAGTTGCCATTCACTCTGTTTTCTCTGTTAATTTTCATTTGTTGGGATGAAGGTTATTTCTTTTTGTACCCATTGCGTTTGTTTGGAAGGTTTTGTGCATATTCCCCCATGTTTACCTGTCATTGAGCAGTTCTTATGTAGCAGAATCGTCACAGCTGTTTCTTATGGTTCCGGAAAATGAGATGTTCTGATGCGCTGACTGCAACTTATGAAAGAGATTATCGACTATCTCGTGTTCTACTTTGAGGAGTTCCGTCGCTAGTGTCAAGAGCCTTATGAGGTTTGAAAGCTTTTATTCTCGCCTCTGTTTCAGATCCGATTTGTCGTTTAAGATTATTTAAGGTGATCTCCGGAGGTGATGTGACTCCTAAGTAAAGAAAGTTGCCATTCACTCTATTTTCTCTGTTTTTCATTTGTTGGGATGAAGGTTTTATTTTTCTACCCATTGCGTTTGTTTTGAAGGTCCTGCGCATATTCCTCTATGTTTACCTGTCATTGAGCAGTTCTTATGTAGCAGAATCGTCACAGCTGTTTCTTATGGTTCCGGAAAATGAGATGTTCTGATGCGCTGACTGCAACTTATGAAAAAGATTATCGGCTATCTCGTATTCTACTTTGAGGAGTTCCGTCACTAGTGTCAAGAGCCTTATGAGGTTTGAAAGCTTTTATTGTCGTCTCTGTTTCAGATCCTAGAGGAGTCTAAACTAGTGATGGTTTACATTTTTGCTGAAACGAGCAGTCCATCTTTGAAAAAGAACAAAGTTGTTTTATAGTTGAATTAACAGCTTTATTTCCATTTCGACCTTGGAGATTATGGGATTTAAATATCAGAATAGCATTTATACCAACTATTGTTACAATGTCATTATTAGGATAATTACTAGCAAGATCAGTAACCCGCTAATTTTTCTCCATAGCCGAAAGGTCTCGATGCTAATATGACCCCAACAGCTAGTATATATATATATATATGACTGATACCTTTACTCAAATTATTAATAGATTACCAGGCTAGATAAGACTTAGAGCCTTTTTGACAATACAGGTTCAACATTGTAGTTACCTTCCAACATTGCAAGATGCCATGTAGCAATGCTCATAGTATTCAAATAAGTGAAGTGTTCAGGACTCAAGAAGGACAAACAGTCCCACCAGTGCTGAGCTAGAACTGCTTTATCTAGGATAGCAACAGTCTTGATGCGTTTTTGTTTAGCAAGTTTGTCCACCTGTTTTTATAGGTGTTGGGAGTTGCTGTTTCGTAGGATCAAAGAGCTTGGTGTATTTTCTTCTCAATAACTTTTTTTAGTAGTTGGAATTTCTTTGCTATTCAATTTGATAAGTTGTAGTTAGTAAGTTGTTATTTAGTAAGTTAGTAAGTTGTAGTTAGTGAGTTGTAAGTTAGTAGTTGTGAATTTATTGCATTGGATGCACGTCTCAATGCACAGTTTTTTTGTTTGTTTTTTTCGTAAGTTTCCCATTTTATTTTATTTTTATTTTGGTAACTAATCACTTCAGCTGTCACTACATGAACGATACCCATGCTGTTCTGCGGCTATAGTATAAATTTTTCAAGCTCTTTTGGGTATGCCCGTGCTCTTTTATGCAAAAAGCGTTGACTAATTCTTAGACATCACACTAACTGAGAGTTCTTAACCTTGCTGTTGGTGCGGCACTTCTGAAGTAAAAACTCGAAACGCTGTGTTAAGCTGTTGGTATTTGAAAAGCATATGTCATACTCTAAGCATGTGTTACCAGTCGCAAGATTCGTGATAACTAATTTTTATAAATTCTTAAGTTGATTTTTCCAAGGACATTGAAATAGCTACATGTTTTATCCCTGGACTCATCTCACTGCTACTACTAAAAACTCACTGCAGTAATCATCCGCTTAAGGCCAATACAGCACATACAACTTTGAAATAAATAAGCAAAACTAATTTGTTAAATATGGCTGTGGTTTTTGTCCGAAATTATAAAAAAAATCAGCCATATTTTGATTCCGAAAGACAACTAAAACTTCAAAGGAAAGTTGTATCTTCTCAAGATATTTGGTGTCATGTGTTTCTAACTTATTTTTGGCTTCTTTTTGTATCAGATTAACGACGGTTCTTGACTTCTAAGGTCCCTGCGTCGGCCCTGCAGTGCATTGCTGCAGCATGATTCTATCTCTGTGTCTCGTATTACCAAGCTAAGGTCAAACCCACTGCGCCACCACAGGATCTTGGCTTCTTTTTGTTTATCCATGTTCCCCTTTTTATAAGTTTGGTGCCTGATACTACCAAAAACTGCACAATCGAATATGAAGACGTTTTTCGTTAGATATTGAATTCCTTCCTCTTCCTTATTTTTAATGTATATATAGTTGTGTAATAACTGCATAAAAACTGCACAACCGTATATGAAGTCTTTTTTCGTTAAATATTGAATTCCTTCTTCTTCCTAATTTTTAATGTATTTATAGTTGTGTAGGTTTTCACTTAACCAATTCAGAATAATCCGAGTTCATTTTCAATGTACTTGGTGCTTAAAAGCTGAATTCGTAAAGAGATCTTTGTTCTTACTGATTCCAACATACAACCAGCATTCAGCCTATATCTGTTCATTCGCCATTCAATCAATTCATTTTTCTTTACAGGAAAGAGCCATCAAGAACTTCAGCGAAGTTGATCCAGCCTTTGGAGGAGGAATCAGGGATGCGATGGGAGCAAAGTTCATTGCCAGCCTTTAAGTTTTGTTTTTATTTTTCACCGGGGCTGCTTTTGGGAGTGTCTTTTGCCACTTACCTCAAAGCTACTTGGTCGCTTGCAGTTCAGATGATTGTTTATGCTGCCGTGGGAACTTTGTCATGTATAATCATCGGTTGGGATAAAGTGGTTTTAACAATCAGAGAGGCTACAGTAACCGAAAAGACCTCTTTGATTTTGAGTTATTACTGTCTTTGGGGAGTTTTGTTACTAAATCTTTTATTGAAGGCACAGTGGAAGTGTGTAATACCTTATTATAATTCAGGTTTAGCTTAGGCTTCATATATAAATATGCTATTAAGTTATTTTGATTAAATTTTGTTCTATTATTTTAAAATAAAATAATGTTGCATATTTTTTTTTCGTTTTATTAGCGCTAAAATAATCTTTATCATTCCTGTATACAGAGAAAAGTTTTACTTTTTTATGTCCTTTATTAAGAGTCCTGAATATTTTTTTTTGTATATTCTCAACCGCCTGTTTGTTTATACGGATAATAGATAGACATATCTATTAACAAATCAACTAACACCGTTTTTATACAATCCTAATAGGGGGGGGGGGAATGAATGCCACGTTTGCTTCTCACTCAATTGGACTGTCTGTCTTGGCTTTTTCTACTATTAGCCATGGCTTGATGCCCACAACTATACCATTTCAATTCAAAAATCAATGGACTCGGTCGATTGAATAGAATTTTACAAGACCGAAAATATATCTAGCTTTTAATAGACTGACAGTCTAGTCATAAGGGCGGATCATTAAAGCAGAATGAGACCTAAAAAAGCATAAATGAGGCTGCCCCACCCCCCTCCACCCTTAAACGCTGTAAAGCTAGAGTGTCATTTCGCTTCACTGTAAACGATTCATGTTTCGAAGAATATGATTTTTATTTGTCATGACCTATAAAAGAACTCATAATGTCAATAAAGCATAAAAAATACTATTTCGGAAAAGCAGAAAAAAGTATAAAAATACTGTTTCGAAAAAGCAGAAAAATACTGTTTCGAAAAAGCAGAAAAAATACGTAATGTTTGAAAAGCAATGCATTTGTGGCTTTCAATTTACTTCCTTCATAAGATAGTTTTCACAAAAGACAAGCGAAATTAATTGTTTTGAGCCTTTCCCCTTTCGAAATTAGTGCATTTTAACCTGTTGGGCGGAGTAGTATTACTTTGAAAAAAGAAGAATGAATTAATTAAAACTCAAACGATTCATTAATTTTTGAGTATGTTTTAACCCTGTAAATAGAGAATGCAAAACTGACCTGCAGATTAAATGTTACTGCCAAGAGATCAGTTCTCACCCCCATGCCTGGCTTCGTGATAGAGGGGCTCAGACCCCTGTATACCTTTAGTTCAGGGTTATTGATGGAGCAAACTGACAGTATCATAGTGTTGTGGGATCATAGTAAGATCAAATGAATGTCACTTGAGCATAATAATTTTCCCGAAAATTCTTACATATTATATATTACATACATCTTACATTACTTATCTGACAGTTTGTGTTTATTGATTATTTTGACATTATTTGATTAATTTTCTTCATTTGGCATTATTTCCATTTATTTCTTATTGGAATATTATCATGATTCAGTACTACTGTAAGACAGTACTGGCAATGACAAAAATTCCTAAGGTCAGGTTTTCATCGGCTATTATTCTCGGGAATAATATTATTCCTGGTTATCAGTTATTATTATTATTATTTTGTTTATTATTCCCACTTCTTTATTGATCCTTATTGTTTATCTTGGGACCTTTATTGGTCCCTAATTGTTTGTTTATTGATTATTTTTCTTATTTGACATTATTTGCATTTATTTTTTATTGGAATATTATCATGATTCAGTACTGCTGTAAGACAGTACTGGCAATGACAAAAATTCCTAAGGTCAGGTTTTCATCGGTTATTATTCCCGGGAATAACATTATTCCCTGTTATCAGTTATTATTATTATTATTTGGTTTATTATTCCCACTTCTTTATTGACCCTAATTGTTTATTCTGGGATCTTTATTGGTCCCTTATTGTTTGTTTATTGATTATTTTTCTTATTTGACATTATTTGCATTTATTTTTTATTGGAATATTATCATGATTCAGTACTGCTGTAAGACAGTACTGGCAATGACAAAAATTCTTTAGGTCAAGTTTTCATCGTTTATTATTACCGGGAATAATATTATTCCCGGTTATCGGTTATATTGTTATTATTTTGTTTATTATTCCCACTTATTTATTGGCCCTTATTGTTTATTGTGGGATCTTCATTGACTCTTATTGTTTGTTTATTGTGCTTATTGATTATTTTTCTTATTTAACTTTATTTTTATTAATTTTTTTCGGAACATTATCATGACCCAGTACTACTGTACTGAATCAGTACTGGTCTATTCTCTTGTTACTCTTCACCCAGAAAATCCTTGAAAACGTAAATTTTTGGCAGAAAAAAAGTACATTTATTCCTCATCCCCTCCCTAATTGACAAGCTGGATGCTAAGAAATCTTAAAAACCATAAAAAAAATTGTTTATACATGTTTTGTTACGTTTGTTCGAGTCAGGCAAAAATTTGGGGACGGGGGAAAAACCCCTAACCCCTAACCAAAATCTCCCTAACTAAAAATCCTGATGCCAAGTTTTGGCAGAAAAAAGTAGATTAGTTCTCCATCCCCTCCCTAATTGACAAGTAGCATGATAATAAATGTTTAAAGCGCATTAAAAAAAATTTATATGCATTTTGTTAGGTGGCAACCCCTGCGCTAAATCCCCCTAACCAAAAATCTCGATGCCAAGTTTTGGCAGAAAAAAGTAGATTTGTTCCCCGTCCCCTCCCTAATTGACAAGTAGCATGATAAGAAATGTTAAAGTCTTTCCAATAGATAGAAAAAACGCCGGATAGTTTGTGACTGAAATGATGAGTGCCTGGGAAGAGAATGGGGCTAAAATAAAAATCAGCTGGGAATTAGCAGAGGTCCTCCCCTTTCTCTTCTCCAAAATTTGTCCAAAGGATTTCGTGGAAAATAGAAAATGGTTTTCTAAAAGTGCACTTTTATATATTTTTATGGTTAAATCAGGTATTTTCATGGTTAATATGGTTAGGCATGGTTAAATCATATTTTATAGTTAAATAGCCATAAACTTTTTCTCATGCCTACGTCAAGCAACGCTGAACGTAGAACCCCTACCAACCCCTTCAGCTGTTTTAAAGGAGTTAATCAATTTCCATTTTTATTCATGTTTCTTGTCTTTAATATTTGTTTTAGATTCATTGAACACTTGAATGTCTTAAACCCCTAACAAAATACCCCATGCTCATGGGTATGATTTAAACTCCAGGCCCACATAAAGGCTGGTGTTGCTTGATGAGCCATATAATCATTTTTTCCTTTTATTTATGGTTTATTTGTATTTCCTATTAACCAGATTTTTTTCTTTCATAGGCTATCAGACTACTTTTGTTGTGTTTTCTGTTTGCACAACCTTGCTTCGTCATTCGACACAACTTGGAAGCACACCTTTTACCGGAATTTCTATGGCTCCACACACTTCCATTTCAAAATGTTGCACCACTTATACTTATAGCATATATAGCCTACACATCAAATATTACCGGATGCTCCATAAAAAAACAGGACATTTTGGAGGCACATCTCTCTTTCTTTCTCCATCCCCCCTCTCTTTCTTTCTCTCACCTCTCTCTCTTTCTCCCCCCCCCCCTATCTGTTCCTCATACACACACACAAACTCAATCTCTCACATACTTTACCCCTCCCTCTCTCTACCCCCCCCCTCTCTCTCTCTCTCTCTTTCTCTCCCTTTGTTCTTTTTTTATGTATTTTTCGTTATAAAAATCCCAAGTGACCTTACTTTTCCTCCATTTTTTTTATCGGCTTTTAACAGTGTTTCGTTGTATATAATTCAAACAGGTTGTGAAGACACAAAATATTAGTATTTTTATTAGTGAACTTCCATGGCTATAGTACACTAATGAGTTTTCTTTTTCAAGTAGTCTCTTTAAAACTGTTGCAGGGAGGTACGCAATTTAATTTCAGTTCTTATTAAAAGTATCAATTAACTTAGCAAGATTATACAGAAGAAACATTGGTCATCTGTGACTTTTTAGCCTCCTTTTAGTTTATCGGTTATTCAACCGAACAAATTAACCCAACGTACCCAACCACCTATTTGTTTATTTAATGATTAAATAAATGTTTTACAAGGCCAAAAATAAACTAGAATTCGGTAGACTGTAAGTGGCACTCTAGTGCTAAGGGCAGAGCATTAAAGCGGAACGAAAAAAAAGAAGAAGAAAAAACAGACATTTAAATGAATAGTCAAGCCATACGGTGAGCAGGTATTCCCTCAAATATGAATGGGACTCCTGCCCCCCTCAAACACTCTAAAAGTCGTAATGTAGTTTACGCTTCACTGTAAACGATACTTATTTCGAACAGGTTTTTTTTCTTTCTTTTTTTTGTCGTAACGTAAAAAAAGTCTCGATGCCAATCGCATTTTTAGGAAATGAAACTGTTTCCTTGGAATAATGCATTTGTAACTTTAATTTTACTTCTACTTCTTTTAAGGGCTCTGTTTTTGTGTATAATTTTTCTTTTTGCTCCATTTTATTTTGATTTGGTTATCCATTTTAGTTTCTATTTGTTTTAGGTTTTACTCATTTATTCACAGCTATATCTGACATTTTAAATTTTCTTTTGATTCGTTTTAATTTCTGTCCATTTTAAGTTTTGTTTATCAATGCATGGCGTATTCGATTTGTTTTGATTTTGATTTTTATTTGACTCTATTCCTTGTCCTTTTAGGCTGAAATATTGCATTTTTTTTTCTTTTTCCTTATTAATCGAACAGTTTATGGTAACGAATTGTAAGTAAGGGGCCACGTGGCACAATAGTAACCAAAACTCTAAAAAAACGGAATTTTAATATCAATAGATATATTAAAAGATTCGGCTTATTATGCTGATTCCAAATATATAATATTCATTGTGCTCACTGTTATCCGACAAAGGTTACGATCCTGAGAAAATTTCGGAAAATTCGAAAATGGGGGAAAGTACTCCCCTAGAAGTCAGACCCTTAACGAAAGCCATGCCATCAGATTTAGTTTATCAGAGAACCCTACTGTAGAGGTTTCAAGCTCCTATCTGGAAAAAAGTGGAATTTAGTAATTTTTGTCAGAAGACCACGGATGCATGTTTAATTTATTCGCTTTTTTTATTTCTTTAGGGGAGATCGTATCGAACCAATGTTTGTAAGACATCAGAAGAGGGCTCATTTGAATGGAAACTAAAAGCTCTAGTGCTCTTCTTAAATGCCCGAAAACAGCTAGCCCCCCTCCAAGGTCACTTTTTCCCGAAGATCGTCCGATCAAAATTTTAAGATAACCATTTTATTCTGCATAATTGAAAGGTCCAAAAATATGCTTTTGGAGATAACTTGACCTCCCACAGCCCCTTGGGAAAAGTCCTTAAGTTATAAAAATTTGCACATTGTTTACGTATAATATTTGTTACTGGGAAGTTCGAAAACATTTTTCTGGTGAGGGAGGAGTTGTGAGATTTTTGCTGGGGGGATTTTCTATGGGGAGAGAAGTTTCCGGGGGGGTTAATTTTTCAGGAGAAATTTTACACTGATGGAGTATGCTAGAATTCCTGTACGAAATTATTTTTGTTTGCCTTACTTTCTCTTTGTCGACTTAGTTTTACATTCGGAGACGGTAAGGGTAATCTTTCGGGGTAAATTTTCATTGGGATTGAATTATTTTAGAGGATCTTTCCGTGAGGAAAGGGGACATTTTTCTGTGGAGGTGAAGCCGGATTTTTTGGTAGTATTTAAAAAATCGTAAAAAAAAAAAAAAAACCAACTGTTTTTTGAACTAAAAGTAAGGAGAAACATCAAAACTTAAAACAAATAGAAATTATAACGTTTTTAAAGGGGATTACCCCTCCTCAACACATTGCTCTTTGCACTAATGTCTGAATTAGGTCCCAATTCTTTCATAACAACTCCTGAATCACAAGAGTCATGTAATTAGAACAATAAGGAGATTTCTTTAAACTACTAAAAATCTTGAGTGTGAAGGACGAGGTGTTGAGGAGAGGGCAACCCCCTTCATATACCTCAAAGGGCTATAAGTTTAAAAATTTGCCCACATAGTTTACACATAGTATTTGTTATCAAAGTGTACTGAGAGTCCTGAGTTAAAACTAGTTGAAAAGTGGTTGTCCCCTAATTTTAGTCATAAATAAGTAAGTAAAAACTTAGTGTAAAGAGCTAGGTGTTGGGAGGGGACAGTCCTTTTGGTATCTGGAGTAATTTCTGTCCGTTTAAGTTTTAACCTCCATCCTTACTAAACTTGTTTTTCTATTTAATATGGTAAAGAGATGGAATTTCCTCTTGACTAACATATGCAATAAAATGCCTTTTGAATGAATGCTTTTGAGTGCTCTTAGTAAGTACTTCTCTATAGTCATTATTTTAAAGTTTTACCGATCTTCTCTATCTTATTAAATTTATTTTTGTCAAGACTGCACTGAAGTTTCTCAAATTTTTTTTTGTTTTATCGAGCATAAACCCAAACAATTTGTGTATATTAAAAGAATTAGTAGACTGCTTTGCTTTTTAGTTCCAACATCCACAGAACAATTTATTTTCTTGCCAAAATAAAAACATAATTCTTTAAAACTGGGTTATTAGAAAAAAAACACGACTGCTTTAATACAGTTTATCATTTCAGTTATCTGTTTGTTTGTTTTTTTCTCCAAGTGAAAGAGTACAAAATTTTTTTTGTTAACGTCCAATTTAGTTTTCCGTTTCGGTTTTCATTTTATTTCCCTCGATGATTTTTGCTTGACAAAATTACGGTTTTGACATCTGGCTCATTTTTTTAAATAATATTATAGATTAAATCAATATTGAGAATACCGAATATTTCTGTTAATTGCCAAATCTGCGAAAATGCGTTTCTATTTTGTTTCTAGGCCTTTCTAATCCAATGTGTAAAACCTGAATCATTAGATATAGCGCTCACTTCCTCAAGCTGCGCAAAATGGTCAGAGTGAACATAAATATGCTCAAACAAAAGTTTCATAGGCTTTCTAAATCTGAGTGCTCTATCTACGGAATTCAGGGTTGAATAAATATTTTCATTAAATGCTGGTGACTTCGGCCAATATAGGACTTGCCACAAGAGCAAGGAATTTTATCACTTCACTTAGTGGCATAAATAGGGGTAGGACTTGGAGTGGAATTTTTCCCCCTTTATTTTTTGGAAAATACCTTCTTTTTGGTATTTCCTTTAAAAAGAGATGCATGTATTCGAAATTTTAGAATCCAGAAATTGAGGCTTTTTATTTTTCTCTTCATGCCCTGTTCAATAAATACCATTTTTATGACGACCGTCACAAGCATCTATTTATCTTTTCTACTTTGTTCAGAGTTGTTTTTTTCAAGACCATATCATAATTTTTATACGAGGTATGCTTCGCCTGCAGAAACCTAAGCAATTTTCTACAGTAAAAGGATTCAGATCCTTTTTGATTTTTGATTTTGATCCTCAGCCATTCAAGAAACAATTTACTTTTTTGCCTAAGTCATAGATAATGCTTTAAAACTGGATTAGTCTTGAGTAAGAAATAAAAGAAACAGACGACATCTTTTACAGTTGAGCGATTACGGTATCTTTTTTTTTTATTTCAAGT
This sequence comes from Artemia franciscana, assembly GCF_032884065.1. Classification (NCBI taxonomy): domain Eukaryota; kingdom Metazoa; phylum Arthropoda; class Branchiopoda; order Anostraca; family Artemiidae; genus Artemia; species Artemia franciscana. The sequence continues at coordinate 10,664,329 of NC_088864.1, forward strand.
GAAAGAGTGAAAAACAGATACACAAATCGCATGATAGAACCAGCTGTATCCCAGTGGGTAGCTTTGAAGCTCCACACTATTGTAAAGAAGGTGAATGGATCAAGTGAACTAATTTCCAGACAGGCTGAGCAGTCAGTTCCAGTTCTCTGTTCCAGGTCAGATCTGAGCAGTTTTGCTTCAGTTTGAAACATTTAATTAGAACTGTCTACCATCGATTGGTTTAGATTTTCGAAAAGATCTCACCACAATTTTGATCCGGAAGAAGATTATCGAAAGTAAAATCAGGATGGAAGTTCTGAAAGCCAAACTGGCCAGACATGACAACAAACAACAAAGCGAGATAAAACTCCCCAAAAAAAAAACCTCAAACGAGACTGCGGCCAGTAGAAAGAAAGGAAATGAAAGACTAAAATAACGTGGATATTCCGCCTGATCTAAACTAGGCGTCCTCAGCACACGATAAAAAGAAAGAAAACACTAAACTAAAAACAAATAAAATCACCACCAATAATAATAAATACAATTGTCGCTACTGATCCACGTAGGGAAAAGAAGCTATTAAAGTTACTTCAATGAGAACATCAAAGCAACTGAGGAAAAATAATGAAAATTGAAACTAATTTAACTATTCTGTTGCAAAATAATTCTCTTGTTAGCTAATATTGAAGCAAAGTTTGAGGGTTTTTTGTGGAGTTTTATCTCTCTTTGTTGTTTGTAGTTAAATAAAGATAGTTATGTGGCTTGTAGCTGGCAACACCTTGAGTTAATCTAGATGGTATGGAGAGCGCCATTTCTTGCAATAAAGATTAGGATTTAGTAATCCAAGGGGTCGCGCGCTTTTCGCCACTTTGTGTGTATCTCTAAGTGCCACGTGTTCCGCGCAGTTTTGTCGCGCATGGTACAATCCCCGCAGCACTTAAGATATTTCTTCCACGCTTGACACACTTTCGCCACGTTTGGCATGCGTAACCAATCCGTATGCTTAGCATATTGAAGCTGCTGGAAAAGTGTGCTATTATATTTATAAAAGATTGAAAGGGATTGGTTTAGTTCAGTTGTGGTTTAATTTTATACACCATTAAAAAAAATATGAAAAATGATAAAAAAAATATATGAAAAATAAGGGATCATGAGAAAAGGAATTATGAAGAAAATGAACAATATTACGGGCCATGAAATGCGATATTTTTTTTGTGTTTGGTTGTTTGTGTTCAAGCTTTGTGTTTGGTTGTTTGTGGGTGCATATGTTCATCCCTAAATTCTGAATCCTTAATATAATTGAGAAGTTCACTTTTCTACGTTTATTCAATGCTGTTTATTATTATCTTTTTGTTTTATATGTTATTGTATCTCTTATATCTTATTATATCTCTGTTATTCTATCTTATAATATTATCTGGCTACCATGGCTATTGTTGTGCGGCTGATCTTTTTTTTTTTTTTTTTTTTTTTTTTTTTTTTTTTTTTTTTTTTTTTTTTTTTTTTTTTTATAGATTATTCTACTATGGCACTAATTAATGACAATGATAGAGGTGATACGTACTTGATGGATCTTTTGCAAGATACAGAGAAAGGCTTCAAATTAATTGACATTTTGCACTAAAAAGTCGGCGGTAGTGGCTTTTGATTAATTTCTTACCGAAAACTGACATCCCTAGGCTCTGTCTGCTTTATCATTTGATCCCAATCCCTTTTCCTATATTCCTATTTCAATTCAAAATTTATTCGGTACGAAACATATTTAAAAGTTTCTGTTGTTGAAAGGGGCTAGGCTATATCCTCTTTTATAGCGTTCACAGTTGCTTAAAAATATAACCTTTGAAATACAGACTGTTTTTGTTGCGTTTTCGATTTCTAGAAAAAACACTCTTGGTCCATGGAACCGGTTCTTATCAAACAGTTCGTGGTAACAAACTGTAGCAAGGAGTGACCCGGCTCAATAGTAACCAAAACTCTAAAAAATGGAATTTTGGTACTAATAGATACATCAAAAGAATTGGATTTTTATGCTGATTTTAAATATATAAGTTTCATCAAATTTAGACATCCATAAAACACCCCCTAAAAGTAATAGAATCTTAACGAAAATCACACTATCATATTCAACGTCAGAGAACCCTGGTGTAGAAGTTTCAGGCTCATATCTACAAAAATGTGGAACTTCGTATTTTTTTTCCAGAACACCGATCACGGGTGTGTTCATTTTTTTTTTCCAGGAGTGATCGTATCGACCTATTGGTCCTAGAATATCGCAATAAGGCTCATTCTAGCGAAAATTAAAAGCTCTAGTGCCCTTTTTAAGTGACCAAAAATTGGAGGGTACCTAAGCCCCCTCCCTCGCTCATTTTTCCCAAAGTCAACCGATCAAAATTTAGAGATAACTTTTTTGTTCAGCATAGTCGAAAAACATAATAACTATGGCTTTAGAGATGACTTACTCCCCCACAATTCCCGGGGGAGGGGCTGCAAGTTACAAACTTTGACCAGTGTTTACATATAGTAATGGTTATTGGGAAGTGAACAAATGTTTTCAGGGGGAGTTTTTTTTGGTTGGGGGGCTGAGGACAGGGGGATACGTGGGAGGGTCTTTCCTTGGAGGAATTTTTCGTTGGGGAAGAGAAATTTCATGAAGGGAGCATAGGATTTTCTAGCAATATTAAAACAAAAAATGAAAAAATAAACATAAAAAAGTTTTTTCGACTTAAAGTAAGGAGCAGCATTAAAACTTAAAACAAACAGAAATTGTTACGCATATGAAGAATTCTTCTTCTCCTAAATATCTCGCTCTTTAAGCTAAAGTATTTTTATTAATTTCAACTATTTATTCTACGACCTTGGTGATTCAGGGGTCATTCTTAAAGAATTGGGACAAAATTTAAGCTTTACTGTAAAGAGCGAGGTATTAACGAGGGGGCAAACCCCCTCGTATACCTAATAAAAATATACGAATATACAAGTTCGTTACGTAAGTCAATTCGTAAGTTACGTATATTCTTTACTAACAAAAACGTTCGTAAAAAATTAAAAGTTCTAGTTGCCTTTTTAAGTAACCGAAAAATGTTAGGGCAACAAGGCCTTTTCCCCCACCCCATTTTTTCCCAAAATTTTCCGATTGAAACTAAGAGAAAGCTATCTAGCCAAAAAAATCAATATGCAAATTTTGTTTTAATTATTCATTTGAGGAGAGCCAAAATCAAAACATGCATTAATTCAAAAACGTTCAGAAACTAAATAAGAAAAACAAGTTTTTTTTAAACTGAAAGCAAGGAGGACACTAAAACTTAAAACGAACAGAAAATACTCCGTGTATGAAATGGGCTGTTTCTTCCTAAACGCTCCAATCTTTACGCTAAAGTTTTTTACTGTTTTAAAAAGTAGGGTTGAGAGAAAGAGTCAAACTTTAGCATACTAGAATAAACTGGAAATCAAGTAACCTTTTTTATTTCCGTTCTTATATTCACCCTCCCTCAGAAAAACAAGTTTAAGCGCTGTTTCCTCGTATGATGATTAGCTTCAAGTTTGTGGAGATTTGTTTTTGTGTCGAGTTTGTGCTAGAAGAAACATCCCTTTCCTGTTTCTTATATTCCTAAGAGCTTACTGGAGGAGAAGTTCAATAAAGGCAAAACTCAACCTTGCAAATACAATCAGAATGTAGCGAAGTGTGCCAGAAATTTTTGGTTGCGCTATAAAGTTTCTGAATTTACCGCATTGTACCAGGATCACTAATGCGGTGCTTCCACAGCGTCAATAAATCCATTAAAGTTTTTCATGAAATTCCAAACTATAAAGTTTGAATATTACACATAAACTCACACAAGAATTCCACCTTTTTGACTTTACGGCAATATTCATAGAGAATAGCTGAAGTAATCAGACATGGAGATGAGAAAACCATCTTTTTAAGGCCTAGCGGAAGTCCAAACATTTTACCTCCTAGTTAATCCTTTTTCGGAGGTGGCAAATCGGTAAAAAGACAAAGTTATTAGCTTTTTTCGTCGCTTCAACTAAACAAACGTAAGAAGGTTGCACTTAAGGGGTTTCTCACTCAAAATTACGATTAGGTGCAGGTTATCCTTAGCAATTCGTCTTGTAATTATTTATACAATGTAATTTTTTGTATATATTTATTAACCGACAATTTGGTGTCTGCACGCTACTTATTCTCCAGACTCTATTTAAACCAGTTACAGCTAACTAATACTTCACTAAATCGCTCAAGAACAATCCGATTGGTTATTCCCTTGGTCTAATATATGCATTCTCACGCGCTCCGATTACAGCTGCACCTAGTTTTTTGAGGGGAATTTTTGGCTTTGGAACACAAATATATAAAGTATTTGAAAGGACTGCAGCCAGCAAGTATATATTATGGAAATAATTTTCTGATTGCTGAATAGAATATTTTTCGCTCTATTTTTTTTTACCCCAGAGAAACAGTGTCAAGTGTAGCAATCTAGAATGCAAACCCGAAACAGGTTTTTATAATCATTTTAGAATTATAAAAGAAATAACTGTCAGCATTAAGATTTGACTAGATCAAAATATTAACCAGATTTTTTTATATCAGTTAAAATAAAAACCACCGAAATCACTAATTCAAGAACGTCAGGCAAACTCCAAATGTTTAACATGGGAGGTATAGGAGGATTCCTTAGGAGCCTGTCCTGCCTCAAGAAGCATTTTTTCCTTTTAAGAAGTAAGGGTTAGACGAACATTTTTTTTTTTGTCGAACCCTTATTCTTTTAGCAAGCAAAATGTTTAAATAATTATGCACCATTATCAAACAGTTCGTGGTAACGAACTGTAGTAAGGAGCGACCCAGCTCAATAGTAAACGAAAAAAAAATGGAATTTCGATGCTAAAAGATATATCAAAAGAATCGGATTTTAATGCTGATTTTAAATATATAATTTTCGCCAAATTTAGTCTTTGTCATCAAAAGTTACGAGAAAATTTGCTTTATTTTGGAAAATAGGGGGAAACATCCCCTAAACGTCATAGGATCTTAAAGAAAATCACACCATCGCATTCAACGTATCAGAGAACCCTATAGAAAAATTTCAAGGTCCAATCTACAAAAATGTGGGATTTCGTATTTTTTGCCAGAAGACAAATCACGGGTGCGTGTTTATTTGTTTGTTTGTTTGTTGTTGTTTTTTTCCCAGGCGTCATCGTATCGACCAAGTGGTCCTAAGGTGTTGCAAGAGGGCTCATTCTAACGGAAATGAAAAGTTCTAGTGTCCTTTTTAAGTGACCAAAAAAACTGGAGGGCACCTAGGCCCCCTCCCACGCTCATTTTTTCCCAAAGTCAACGGATCAAAATTTTGAGATAGACGTTTTGTTCCGCATAGTCGAAAACCATAATAACTATGTCTTTGGGGATGACTTACCCCCCCCCCACAGTCCCTGGGGGACGGGCTGCAAGTTACAAACTTTGACCAATGTTTACATACAGTAATGGTTATTGGGAAGTGTACCGACGTTTTCAGGGGGATTTTTTGGGTTTGGGTGTGGGGTTCAGGGGAGGGGCTATATGGGAGGATCTTTCCTTGGAGGAATATTTCATGGGGGAAGAGAAATTCAATGAAAAGGGCGCAGGATTTTCTAGCATTACTATTAAAAAAAAACAATGAAAATATAAATATGAAAAAGTTTTTTCAATTGAAAGTAAGGAGAAGCATTAAAACGAGCAGAGATTATTACGCATATGAGGGGTTCTAAAAATACTTTAGCATAAAGAGCGAGGTATTTAGGAGGAGATAAATACTTCGCTCTTTATGCTAAATTATTTTTAGTAATTTCAACTATTTATTCTACGGCCTTTCTGATTCAGGGGTCATTCTTAAAGAATTGGGACAAAACTTAAGATTTAGTGTGAAGAGCGAGGTATTAACGAGGGGACAAACCCCCTCATATATATAATAAAAATATAAGAATATAAAAGTTTGTTACGTAAGTTAATTCTTAAGTTACGTATATTTTTCACTAATAAAAACGTTCGTTAAAAATTTAAAGTTCTAGTTGCCTTTTTAAGTAACCGAAAAATTGGAGGGCAACTAGGCCTCCTTCCCCACCCCTTATTTCTCAAAATCGTCCGATCAAACCTAAGAGAAAGCCATTTAGCCAAAAAAAGAATTAATATACAAATTTCATTTTAATAATTTATGTACGGAGAGCCAAAATCAGACATGCTTTAATTCAAAAACTTTCAGAAATTAAATAAAAAAACAAGTTTTTTGAAATGAAAGTAAGGAGCGACATTAAAACTTAAAACGAACAGAAATTACTCCGTATATGAAAGGGGCTTTTCCTCCTCGACACCCCGCTCCTTGCGCTAAAGTTTGATTCTTTCTCTTAACTCTACTTTTGAAAACAATAAAAAACTTTAGCGTAAAGAGCGGGGTGTCGAGGAGGAAAAGCCCCTTTCATATACGGAGTAATTTCTGTTCGTTTTAAGTTTTAATGTCGCTCCTTACTTTCATTTCAATTTTTTTTTTTTATTTAATATACGTAGAGTTGAAGACACTAATTTGTGCGGTTTTTTGAAATTTTCCACAAATCTTCTGTTACTGGCTGAACATTGCGAACTTACTTAAAAAAGTTAAATAAAGTTCAACTTTTTTCCGATTGCAATAAAGTCAACAAAGATATGCGAGGAAAACGGTTTATTAACTTTGTGGCCAGCTTTATTAACTATATTGATGCTGTGGAAGCCCCGCATAAATTGTACCAGCACTTTACAATTGTGTAGCGCTGGTAACGCTCTCCCGTACCTTCCACCGCAAGAATCCTAAGTTTGTTCCTGAGAGGGTGACTATGTCTTGATTTACACAGACTACTTATTCGCTATGAAAAATGCTGAATTTTCCATTAGTTAACGACTAATTCACAAATAGCTAAACTGTGAATAAAACAATCAGGGTAATACTGTCATGCGTTTATCAGATATTTGTCATTACGAGTGAGAAGGAAACGACGCATAAGTTTACGAAACAAGATTAATTAAAGTAATTAAGAGACCAATATGAGTAGTATGAATAACTAAGCATTAATTAGAGTAGTATTTACAGAAATGACAAACATCTCTCCAGAAAGAAGCTTTCTAATACAGAGCGTAAATTAAGGAAAATCCCAAGGGAAAATCAAGACATATTTCCTTAGATATCAGAAAAACAAGCAGATAAGGGGAGGGGTAATCAAGACATTTGTTCATCCAGAAACCCCCTTCCACTAGAATAAAAGTTGTTGGACAGAATTTCTTAGTTGTATTTGAAACGAAGCTAAGCAGCATAAGAAGGTCCATTGGATATTGGGTCACTATATATAAAGGTCCCTGCAGTCGTATTTATTTGAGTATCATCAAATTCCTACTGTAACGCATTCCGAGAAAGAAGTAAACAGAAAAAATAACAAAAAAAAAAATCCGACAGATAACAAAAGACTTTTTTGAAACATGGGTCTAAAGTCAGTAAAAAAGACCAACAAAGGAAAGAAAAACTGGATATCTTTGATGGGACAGCTAGAAACTAAAAGTAAGAGGAACAGAAACAAAGATATAAAAAACAGGAAAATAGAAATGATTCAAGTCCAATATAAAAAAGGGTTGCCAACTATCTTCAAAGGTTCTTGTAAATACCTTTCTTGTGTATTTTCAGTGACAAAAATCGAAAAAAGAGACATTGTACCCATAACTCTTCAATACCTTTTTTTGCATTTTTATTAAATAAATCACAACCTTTGGCATCTTTGTCAACTGTCGCCCCTGAAAACAAATCAAAAATACAACTGCCGGGGGAGGGGAGTTGCATGGGAGGATCTTTAAATGAAGTTTTTTTTTAAGTGGGAAAGGAATTTTCCATGAAGGGGGTGCCAGATTCCCAGAATTGTTCAAAAACGATCAGAAATTAAATAAACAAACAAGATTTTTCAACTTAAAGTAAGGAGCAACAATAAAACTTAAAACAAACAGAAATTATTACGTATATGAGGAGGTTCGCCCCCTCCATCAATACCGGCTTTTTACGCTAAAGTTTTTTTAGTACTTTCAAAAGAGCTATTTATTCTGATTAAACGGCCTTTGTGATTCAGGAGTCATTCTTAGAGAATTGGAACATAATTCGAGCTTTAGCGTAAAGAGCGAGATATTGACGAGGGGGCGACCCCCATCATATACGTAATAATTTTTGTTTATTTTAAGTTTTTATGTTGATCCGTACTTTCAGTTTAAAAGACTTATTTTTTTATTATTTAATCTCCAACAGGAGTTCCAATTCACGAGAATTTAGGGGATAAAATGTATTTTCAAAATTCAGGGGGCTGGGGGCAGTTTTCTTTTTTTCAATGAATCTTTCAATGAAATATAAAAAAGGGTATTTTTAAATGAAAATACCAAAAGAAAGTAAGTTTACAAATCCTTGGAGAAAATACCCTGGGAATAGACAACCGCTTTTCTGCTCCTTCTTCCGACTGACGCCCCTGATATCCATATCCTTCATGCATTGCAGATGCTGTGCAGAATATTCAAAATGAGTGTATTCAATATATATATATATGTATATATATATATATATATATATATATATATATATATATATATATATATATATATATATATATATATATATATATATATATATTTCTGCCAAAAAGCAAGCAGTGAGAGAGGGAGGGATCCTCTAGGTGTGAAAGGCCAACTCTATGCTTCAAATGTAGCAGCAAATCATTGAACTTTGTCTTTATAAAGAAGGAGCAACGTACCTACTTTTTACTTAAAAGTTAAAATGGAATGGGAGGGGGAGAGTTAAAGAATCATACAGATCAAAAATCCATGCCTGATTCCACTTCCATCAAGGCAAAACACGTCTAAATTTTAATTCAAGAGCTGATAAGGAAGGGGGTGGTTGTCGCAGGAGTCTTGGGCTAACCTTGAGACTCATTTAATGCGGATAAAAATCACTGAACTTTTTTTTATCTAAACAAGGGGTAGCCTGCCTGTATTTCTGCTAAAAAGTTGGAGATAGGAGGGGTGGGTGGGGATTGGTCCAAATTTGGTCCTGCAGTTATACTGATTCCAAAAATTTAACGTCATTCTGGCTCAAACAAGATGCAACATACCTAGAATTATATTAGCAGGCTGATGGAAGGATTGGGGAGTGTTCTCGGAGGAGCATGGCTACTAATGAAAAATCCATTAATGAAGATTGAAAATCCCTCTATAATTTAGGTTAAACGAAGACATAACTTGCCTTTTTAGGTGTAGGAAGGGATTAGTGGGCCTCTTCTAATAGAAATTATTACATATATGAAAGGAGTTGCCTCCTTCTTGACACATTCCCCTTTAAGTTATTTAATACTTTTGATAAAAGCTTCTTTTTGTTCAAATTAAACGACCTTTGTGTTTCAGGAGTCGTTCTTAATGAATTGGGACAGAATTCAAACTTTTGCGTAAAGAGCCAGGTTTTGAGTTGGAGGAAACCCCCCTCGTGTACGTAATAATTTCTGTTCATTTTAAGTTTTAATGTTGCTCCTTACTTTCAGTTGAAAAAGCTTGTTTTTTTAATTGATTTCTGTTCGTTTTTTTAAATAATACCAGGAAATCTGGCCCCACCTCTACGGAGAATTACCCTCCCCACGGCAATATCCTTTTGACAATTCAATCCTGGTGAAACTTACCCCATACAATTACTCTTAACCACTCCGCGCATAAAATTCAGACGGAAAAGAGAAAGCAAGACATACAAAAAGAATTTTGTATAAGAATTCTGGAAAATTCCCCCAGTGAATACTTTTTTTCTGACAAGTTCATCCCCTAGAAACCTTCCTCCACATGGAAAGTTACTCCCTGAATAAGAGAACAGCAGAAAATTCGTTTTTCCACCCTAAAATGTATGCATGCCTCCCAATAACATATGTTATGCGTTAACAATGGGCAATTTTTATAACTTAAAAACCTTTTTCCTGGGGCTGTGGAGGGTGGGGGGTCATGTCATATCCAAAGGCATAAATATTGGGCCTTTCACCTATGATGAACAAAATGACTATCTCAAAATTTTAATCAGACGACAATGGGGAAAATGGAGGGGAGGGGGCCTAGTGGCCCTCCAATCTCTTTGGTCACTTGAAAAAGGGACGGGACTAGAACTTTTAGATTTCATTCAAATGAGCCCTCTACCGATATTCTAGTACCAATGGGTCGATATGATTATCCTTGAAAAAAAAAAACAAATAAACACACATCCGGGGACTTTTCTTTTAGCAAAAATACATAATTCCACATTTTTGCGGATAGATGTTTGAAACCTCTTCAAGTGCGATCTCTGATTAGCTGAATCTTATGGTGGGATTTTCATTAAAATCCAATGACTTTTAGAGGATGTTTCTCCCTTTCTTCGAAAATAAGGCAAATGTTCTCAAGATCATAACCTTTGATCGGTAGGACTTAATAAAACTTACACATTCGAAATCGGCATAAAAATACGATTCTTTCGATATATCTATTCGTATTAAACTTCTGTTTTTTAGAGTTTATCAGTAGGACTAAATTTGTTGAAATTTATGTATTCAAAATCAGTATTAAAATCCGATTTTTTTTTGTGTTTCCATTGGTATCAAAATTCCGTTTTTTAGTGTTTCGGTCACTATTGAGCCAAGTCGCTCCTTACTTACAGTACGTTACCATGAACTGTTTGATCCTTGTACGATGCAGATCCAAGCGGTCAAGATAATCGATCTACCAACATTTCTGCTTAATAGTTGGGGATGAGAGGGGCAGAGATTTGGGGGGCTTCAAGGGTTTGCTTCATGCGCCAACAATATAATTGAAGATTCTTGCAGTAGTTTGCTTCTAAAAAGGAGCAACGTACCTATCTTTCTTCAGAACAAGAACAAAATAGGGTGGGAGATATTGGACGGTTCATGAGACCTCTTTATTCTTCCTGATAGTGATAATTACTATCGACAAATACATGCAAGATTTTGGCTTAAATAATGTAAAACATGCCTATCTTTCTAAAAAAGAAGTTTGAAGAGGGAGTAAGGGCCCACTTTTTTCTTCCAGATTGATTTTTGTAGAGGATCACGTCTTAGCTCGTATTTTTTCATATCCAGTCTTTAGATACCATAGTCTTTAGTGTACCATAACGAAAAGTTTTCAACTCCTTCGAATTTTCCATGGCAATTTTTTGAAAAAAAACTTCTGCAATACACATTCATTATTTTTCAAATAGCGTTAATCGGTTTGAAAAATGAAATTATATCTCTCTTCAACAGTTGTCTTTCTTACCATGGGTCGATTTTCTAATATTGCTACTAAGAAAAGAGCAAATACATCCCAATTTCTTTTGCAATAAGAAAACTATTTTGATCTGAGAAGCCCATACGGTACTATTTCTTTGCCTCAGCCCCAAGAACAAAAACTAAATTGAAAAGTCAAAATTAAAAAAATAAATGGCCTTTAAAAGATGGCAGCACTTTCAAAACCGTGAGAGAATTCTCTTTTTGGGATTTCTAAATTGTCCATATTATTCTAAAAAAATATCTTAGCAATGGGACGGGGAGGCTCTCCTAAACACATATCTAGAACTTGCAGATTTCAATCCAACTTCAGTTTGAAACTTCTGCCTGCTTTGTTTGCCCGCTTGAGAAGAGCTTTGCGTTCAAAAGTTAGTATATGACTGGAAGAAACAAAAACTTAGGGGAACAACATAAGCTAGTCCTCTCTGAGATGGACTGTAAAACTCAACTTCAGCCAAATATTGTAGGCTCTTGCTCAAGAACAAGCAAAAGGCGTCCTTCTTGGCCTCAGGAAGATATATACACAGCTTTCCAAAATACAATATCACATTCATCAATTTAGTCAGAGGTCCACAACTTCTATAAAAACCACGGAGGTCAGATCCTCGCCCCTTTTTACAATTAATTTTATAAAAAATTCCACAAAGGACGTTTGTAAGGAAAAATAAAGAGCTACCCTACACAAAGATGAGCAAATATAAAGTCAAATAATATTTCAAGCGTAAAACTACCATAAATCACCATCAATAAATAACTGAAATTCAAAACGACCAGAAATAATAATAAATAACCAAGTCAAACTCGAAATAAGTAGAAAATACGACAAAGAGGAGTAGGGTTAACCCTCACTGTGTCTTCTAAAGATTAGAAAACAATTCGCATTTTACTGATTATGTTGGTCTATGTGTTTTATTTTTTATAATATCAAAAAAAGGCAAAATATCACCATCATAACCAAGATCTAAAAAAAAAAACAACAAAAATGAATGTTGATTAGCAGTTTGATATATATATATATATATATATATATATATATATATATATATATATATATATATATATATATATATATATATATATATATATATATATATATATATATATATATATATATATATATATATATATATATATATATATATATATATATATATATATATATATATATAACGAAAAGAGAAATCACCAATGCAACAGCACAAACATATTAAAAAAAAGGAAGACAGAAGGAGAAAAGGAAGACTATTTTCCTACATTAGTGATTAATATAGACCAGCACTTGAATGAGGCCTTAACCCTACTCATCCCTACAATCACATAGATCAAACAGCATAGCCATACACAATCAACCATAAAGAATAATCCATGGACAGGCAGTCATGTCGTCAATAAGTATAAGTCGTCATTTACCAAACAATAAAGACAAATAATTCAGTGGCAACAACCCGACACAAGGGCTCTCCTGCCTGGAAGTGCTTGATGATTTCGTACTTATTTAAGATAGAAAAGAGATAAATTTAAAATGCTCTTTGTTTTCAGTCTGTTTAATTTATTTTATGTGTTTCATCAATTAAAGGGTATCTTTATTTATTATTATTTTTTAATGTCTCCATTACTGTAATAGCTTTTGCATCGTGTGAGTTAAAAATAAATCATTATTATCATTATTATTATTAATATCACTATTAATATTATTAACACTTCAAGTCCAAGAATTTCACTTATTCGGCATTAGGACAAAAATTCGGTTGATATAGGCCTATATATTGTTGTTAAACTTCCCCTCCTTAATGTTTCAGTTAACATCCCTAACTTGCCATATATTCCCTTAAATCCTTTGAAAGCCAAAAGCTTGGCCACAGCTACTGTTGATACGTCTTACGTAAAACTATGAAAAAAACGTATTCACCACTTTCATTATGAACTGATTGTATTAAACAACTTGTACCACGGTGAAATTGTGGCACATAGTTGATGACTCGGATGGCCTGAAGTTGATGATTTCTGTACTAATGTGAGCTTAACCATAACATTCTTAGAAATGATAAGCTTTTTTTTAGTGAACATACTTACGAATAAAAAAGTTGTATCGGAGTGAATGTCTTGTTGCAATTATTGGTAGATTATAGATGACTCTGGCGACTTGTTTTTGGAGCTTTGTCCTAGCTACTCCCTATTAATTTTCCAAGACCTTTAAAAATATTAGGAAGTTTTCGTTTCGTTGCTATTTATGAAAATACCATGACAATGACTAAAGAAAGCCATTCATTTCAAGATGATACTTTTAAAGCAGTATTTTGGATATGATATAGGGGAGATTACTATGGCTATGGATCTTCTCTTTTCTTTTTTTAGTTCACGGCTTAATTTCTGAGAGCTGCTCAACAGTGTTGGTTATGAATTTCAAAGAGGCCTGTCATTGATTATTTTTTCAATTGAATGGTAACTCTGTACGTAAGTATTTCTCCCAAAATTTTGCAACCTTCAAAACTTCTTGCACTCGCATATGATCAAATATAAACACAGAAGGCCTTGGGCCCCTTCCTAAATATAAAAAATAATGAATCCCTGAATGATTTAATTCATATAATTTGCCAGTATTTTGTATTTTCGTTTACCTTCACCCCTTTCCCCACCTCCATACCGAATTTGAGCCTTCCTGTATACGGTCCTAATTCAAGCCCTTATTTAATAGCAGTAGTAGTGACAAAAGTTGATGCAACAAGATGTGTTTATGCTACAAATGTTATATAAACAGAGGTGAATCACGAATTATCTTCTTGTGGCTAAGGAATTGAGGCTAAAAAGCCTCTAGGTTCTAATAATTTCCTTTTTTTCGTCAAACAAAATCTTGTAAAGTCAATTAATAAAAAACATTTTAAAACTAGGTGAGACTCCTTTCTCATACCAGCAGGTTTAGATTAAGAGGGCCAGGGTCCACTCCAAGAATTTCAAGTAGATAAATCTTTTTTAATGTTATATTTAAGTAATTCTAGATGTTACAATCTTAGAATGCAAGGAACAGTTTCGCAGATAATTTTCTAGCAAATTTTTCTTGAGAAATTCACCAAGATTAAGAAAATTGAGCTTTCCATCCAGAGTATCCGATTTATTTTTCTATGTCGTTTTTCCAATTTAGGCTAAGACTTTCCTTATCCGGTTAGAGAGGTCAATCTATCGCTAAAAGCTATTGGGAAGAGCATCTTTTTCTAGTAATCTAACCTAAATCTGTGTTAAACCCTGCAGAAATATCTTGTTGTTCCAAGAGAAAGACCTTATTTATTTTTTTTCTTTGGCTGTTGTCCAATGTAAATCAAATCCTTGCTAGAAAATACAAAGCGGATGGGATCTTATTTCGCTTTGCAATTTTCAGTAACTTCATATCATAGCGATAGTTAGAAGCGTGAACTTTCTGAAGGAAAAGGGTAAAATATGATTAAACTTCAAAGAGATATAATATGCTGAAAGGCTCGGAATCCCAAATGTATCTTTATTTTAGAAAGTATGACAGGATAGATCAGCATTGTTGTCTTTCCCTTCCCTCTTTCTAAATTGAGTTTCATATATCTTCATGGAGTAAAATTCCTACTTAATCAAATAAAAAGATGCAAGTTGAAATGGAAGAGTTTTAGAAATGGAAAACTCTGCACGTTATTTAAGAAGTTTATGCATGTGAGTATAAAAGCCGACGACAGGGTAACATTATATTAACCTATTGCTGTTATTCTGGATTCAGTATGGAAGATTTTTTGCTCTTTGCCATGAAAAGTTGAGATCCTTTCCCAAAAGTAGAATTTATGTTCCCTTGTTTTGCAGAATCAACCCAAGAAAACTTGAATAGAATAATTTTAAGAAATGGTGCTTTGCCCTGACGAAGATAGTGAAAGTCAAACTCTTAAACACAGATATTATGGTTAGTCACAGGGCGTTTAGAAGAATTGGGCCCAATTGGGCCATGAGTTTGAAAGGACCCCACGCTGCCATCAAAATGAAAAAAAAAAATCGAAATTGTGAAATATCTTGAACAATTCTAGTAAACATTTCTTCAACAGAAAGATCACTGTCCAGACTAAAACCAATACAAAAAAAATTATCTGATATCAACTAAACAGGAAAGACTAAATAGTTTATTAACGTAAGGTATATTAACATAAATCAACGTAAGCTCGAAATAAGGACTAAAAAGGGAAAAAGAGGACAAAAAAGTAAGTTCAAAATGAACAAACTTGACCATCAAATGATAAAAAATAAAGAGAATGACCTGGTAAATATAAATGCACGGGGCGAAAATGAACAACCCAGAGCATCAAAATGTGACAAGACCAATCCGAGCAGCTAAGGTAAAGGACATTGAAAAAATATCTGAAGCAGTGATAAAAAAAAATGAAGATCCAAGAAATAAGTGGTAAAAAGATAAGTGGCAGCGAAAATTACAACAGCTCAAAAAAGAAAGAAAAGAACATAAAATTGTAGGATTACAAGACATGCTACAGTGAGTATCAGAACATGTTAAAAATGACATTGAAAAACAAAGAATTACACTGTTAGAAGGAAAGTGACAGCAAGAACCAGAATAAGTCAAAAATCAAAGTAAAAAAGAAAGAAATATTACGTTAGAAGAATAAGGCCATTGCAACCTTCCGACACCAACAAACTGTGGTGCAAAACTTAGTAAAAACCTACAAAGATAAAGGTGAATTATTTGAGGGTGGCTTCCTGCTTGGTCAAATTGCATAGCTACCTCCATAATTTCCAAATGAATTGGTTTGGACTTTTATAGGACATCACTTCCTCTCTAATGAGTTCCGCAAATAAATACAAAACTTGAGCTCATGTTTGGCTTTAGCTTCATTCAGCGTGCGTAATTACCAAACTATCAGTATTTATGATGTTTTCAGCTTCAAAGAAGCTGCACAAATATATCCTAAAATCAATTTGGTGACACATCCAGCATAGATCCCTGAAGGTGATTTTGAACCACATTCATGAGGTCAAATGTACCTTTTAGAGCCCAATGAAGCTGTTAAAGAACACCTTGCACGCCCTTCACATTATAGGATCTCTCATAACCAAACGAATCTTTTGGAAGAAATATTGTGAGACACAAACAACTATATTATAGGTTAGATGAAAATTTGAGAAGTGGAGGAGGATTTAAATAAACCTTTCCAAATGGTTCGTGGTAACGAACTATAAGTAAGGCTCAATAGTAACCGATAGAATTGTACAACGTTAAAAACATGCTACTTTAATACTTTGAACTTTGATAAATGCAAAAATAAATCCAAATCAAGCTTTAATGTTTTATATGAGGTATTCCAAAATGGCCGTTAAAAAAAAAAAAAATTAAAGAGCTAAAAAAACCCCTTTCGAGGATGGTCTTGTGTCTGATTCATATTCCTATCAATATTTTGACCTTGAAAGATAGATAATATTTCCCAAAAGGTTGTGTTTTATTAATTTCAATTCTAGATTTATTTCCGTATTTGTGTGTGTTCTTAATACTAGTTTATAACCATGATAACAATGGAAGAATAATGTTATAATTCTTTTAAATAACAAAGAACCAAAATAAAAGCATGTCCCCCCCTATAATCAATCAAGCTCTAAAAATACCTAAATACTACAATTTTCTAAGATTTATCTTTTGTTTGCTTCAAAACACTAAGGTTTTGGGGCAGCATTGCATTTTCGTCAGTGTTGCCATGTTGAACCGTAAAAAGAAATAAGCGAAAATAAGCAGTGAGATTTTAATTACTTTTCATCTGTACAAACTCCAGTTTTAACAATCGGTTGGACCTTAGAGATAACTTTACTTAACTGAAAGTAAGGAACAACACTAAAAATTAAACAAACAGAAATTATCCCGTATATGAAAGAGTTCGTTCGCTTCTCAACGCCTCGCTTTTACGCTAAAGTTTGATTATTTGTCACATCTCTACTTTTTAAAACAATAAAACTTTACCGTAAAGGATGTGTGGAGGAGGTGAAAAACCCTTTTCATACACGGAAGTATTTCTGTTCGGTTTATGTTTAAATGACGCTCCTTACTTTCAGTTTAGAAAAGCCTGTTTCTTGTTTTTGATTTCTGAAGGTTTTTCAACTAAGGCAGTTTCAAATTTGGCTCACCGTACACGAGAAATTAAAGCCAAATTTGCCCATTAATTTTGGGAGATTTATTCCACACATGAAGAGTTGTTCCCTGCTCATTAACTTGTTCCTTACGTTAAAGCTGTTATCATTAAAAAAAAAAGCTTCCTACTCTAATTAAACGGCCCTCATGTTTCAGTAAACGCTCTTACAAAATTGTTCCATTCATCTTCCGCCTTGTCAAATTTTAAACTCTCTAGTTTAGCATTCCACTGTTCCTGAAAACCTTCTCCCGACCCTCTAGGACAACTACTTCTTCAATACGACACCCCCCTGGTAAAAAAAAAAAATAAACACGCGTCCGTGATCTGTCTTCTGGCAAAAATAGGAAAATTCCGCGTTTTCACAGATAGGATCTTGAACCTTCTATAGTAGAGTTCTCGGGTACTCTGAATCTGATCGTGTAGTTTTCATTAAGATCCCTTGAATCTTACGGGGTATTCCCCCTGTTTCAGAAATATAGTAAATTTTGTCAGGCCCGTAACTTTTGATGGGTAACACTAAACTTTATGAATGTTATATATCTTACATCATTATAATAATTTGATTCTTTTGATGTATATATTGATACTAAAAATCTCTTTTTTAAAGGTTTGATTACTATTTTAGTCTTTCAGTTGAAAAAACTTATTTTTCTAAATTTTAATTTCTGATTGTTAATCAGATCCTGCCTGAAAATCCGGCTCCCTCAAGGAAGTTTCAGACACCTTCCCCTATTCCCACTCTGCACCCACCAACACTCTTTCATAATTAATGATTGGAAATTTAAAAATTCCTTATTATTCCTATTAAACTGCCACTCTGTTTCAGGAGTCGCTCTTAAAGAATTGGGACAAAAGTCAAAATTTACGATTAATTAAAAGTATACGTATGCTAAAGTACGTATACTATTACGTAGCGTAATATGATGCTAAAGTACGTATACTAGTACGTAAATATACGTATACTATTTACTAAACTATACTAAAGTATGCATAATAATTTCTGTTCATTTTAAGTTTTGATGCTGCTCCTTACTTTCAGTTAAAAAAATTGTCTTTAAAAAATTTAATTTCTAATCGTTCACAAATAATACCAATAAATCTGGCTCCCTCCGTGAAAAATTCTCTCCGCCACGGAAAAATTCCATCGTGGAAAGCTTCCATTCTAGCTTGTGGACGATCTCAGGGGAAAAATGTTTCTTGCGCACTTTCATGTGAAAAGACCAATTTCTGATTGTTTTTAAAATAATGCCGGTAATCCCCTCCGTGAAAAGTTTCCAAACAAAAAGTCAGCAAAAGAGTTTTCCCTGCAAATTTAGTTTTTTTTTTGGGGGGAGGGGTATAAAATAAACTTTTAAAAACGTAGCAAAAATGTGAAAATGATTTCTACTCCCTTATGATTTCTGGGTATATTTCTTGTCTACGCTGTTATTCTGGAAGTAAAGAATAGCACTAAACTCCAAAATGAGCAGAATTTATTCCGTAATGGAGGGGGATTGGCCCTTCCTTATCTCCACTTCAAGGTCACAGAAACTTCGGATTGTGCTCATTATATCTGAAACTGGGATTTCTAGTCCATTTTTTGAAGTCCAAAGAGATTGGAGACCAATCAGCTGCGCTCGGGTGGTTTTCGGGGGGTATTTTCAGTGCTTTTTCCTGGGGAAGAGGATTTTGCTTAGGAAACATTTTCTGTGGGATATATTTTCTGGAGGGGGGTGTAAACGTTGGCCACCAAAAAAGAACAAGGAAAGATAAAAAAAGACCGCTAATATCTTTATCTTTAGATGCGTCAAACGAGGCATGCTCAATGCCGATAAAAACACAAAAGAACAGAAATATCTAACAATGAGAAAAAAAGGAATTGTAACAAATCAGGTGAAGAAGAGTAGGGTAAAATCAGAGGTGCTTGTTAATATAACCAAAAGTAATTAAAATCTAACCTGCATTATGCTGGACTCTTATTACCTCAATGGAGTTGGAATAGCTTAAATACTTTTGGTTTGCCTTTTTTTGCAGGAGGGCTAGGGGGTTCAATTCTTTTTAGTTTTCTTTTTTTATTATTTCTAAAAGTTTCCTTATCTCTTCTTGAACTTTTGTTGTTGTTTCATTCTTCGGGTTTCGTATTGCTTTCGTTTTTATTCTTTTGTTGTACTAATATAAATGAATGAATGAATCTAAAAACGGATTGAACTAAAATTGAATTTGTAAATCAAGCTTAAAATGGACAAAAATACTTTTCTATTGTAAAATAAATGAACCCCAAACCGAACAGAAACTAAATAAACAGTACAACATGTACAACGTACTACATGTACTAACATAAATGAATAAATAAACCCAAAGACGAATAAAGCTTTGCTTAAATATTCGAATCAAGATTGAAACGAACAAAAATTAATTCAAAGAAGAGTAAGAGTGCTGCCTCCTTCCCTAACTGTAAAAGTCTAAAACCTACTGCATCATTGGCGCTTTACTGAGTATGGCGCTTTAATACAAACGTTTTCTTACGTACTTTGAAAACATAAAATGAAATTACAGTAAAATCAAATTTTAAACTGATTGGCTTTTCAGTAGTTGGCACTATTATATATTAAATAATTAGTACGAAAGTATAACGGTTCAAAATATGGATGAAACCTTTGAATCGACAATGAACAGATATAAAATTCTTAACTGGATATTTCGGACACATATACAGTGTTAGACACATATACAGTGTTCATCATACCAGTTTTACTGCTGATGATGAACACTGTAAATGTGTTCGAAATATCCAGTTAAAATTTTTATATCTGTTCACTGTCGATTAAAAGGTTCCATCCCTATTTTGAACTGTTACACTTTTATCATGGAGAGGCAGTGTGGTCTTTGAAATTATCTCCGTCAAATATTTAATTAAACTTTATTTTTTCCCTAGACCGTTTTCGACAAATTTAGTTTTACTACAAGCAAGAATTTAGCTACTGCCTCCTTTACTAACTTTAAGAATCTAAAGCCAACTGCGGCATTAGTGCTTCACTGAAAGTGAATTACACTACAAATATTCTCTTTTCCAGTTATTACAGCATTGAAATGGAAATACATATTGCACTATTCAAATTTGACTTATTCAATTTTATTTATTATACAAAGAATTTGCTTTTTCAAATTTATTTATTCAATTAGAATTAAACCTTTAGCCCCCTTATAGTATATTAAACGCTAAATGCATATTGAATGCGTTTAATACCTTTTGGCAATTAAATGCTTCTCCTTGTACTATAAAAATTTTACATTCAGATTAATTTAATTATTGCAAAATTTTACCCACTACGCCACTGAGTGTGTGGGTGGTTCTAGAAGATAACAACCAGAACGTAATCGATAAAATCAGGTTCCATTCCGGGTTTTTAGCCTATTGGAAAAATACATTCTGACTATAACTGAATTATTCAAATGAAATAGATAAAAACAAATGAAACCTTACTTCGCAATGAGCTTTTTAACTCTTTACTTTTATTTTTCTATATCTCTTTTGTATCCATTTTGGGACGCGTCATGTAGGAGCATTGAAGCGCCAAGGACATCACATTAAAAATATTTTTTGTCCCGTCAACTAATCCTATGTCTCTGGATGTCTGAAAACTATGGTTTTTGAAGATTTTCCTTTGATTTTTATAAAATTTTAGGTTTATAAGGAAAATACCACCTTTTTTTCAGTGTTGCCACGTCGGACCGCGAAGATAAATAAGGGAAACTAATTAGTTTAATGTGACATTACTTTTTATCCGTAAAAGTTAAATATTAATAACCTGTCGATTCCCATAAGCAAATAAACCTTCGAATGTGTATTCCTTAAGGTGTTCGGTGCCAAAGGTTCTCAGCTTATTTCCTACGTTGATTTTTTTTAATTTGACGCCTATTATTGCTTAAACTGTATAACTTGCATAAATATTTTTTTTTCTTATCAAACTTGAATTGCATGTTTTTCATAACCTTTTAAGACACATATGGTTGTTTAAATTTCTAGGTCGAATTTTAATTTTACTGCCCTTATACTTAATTTTTATTCTTTTCATTTATTTTCTAGAACCTTAAGTTTTTATATAGTAGCATACCATTAATCTTCATATCTCATTTAAGTGTCACATTGTCAAGCATGACACAAAATTGTGGCATTCTCAAGCAATAACAACTCTTATCTTAGAAACGTCCAGCTATCCCCTTGGAATAGTCTATAATTCATTCACGACTTTAAGCGTGAAAGTAGAATTAAGTCTAGCCACGAGAAGCCTAATGCATACATATGCAAAAGAGCTTGATAAGGGTTCTTCACTAGAGTCGTTTAATGTATCTTTGAAGGATTTGCAACGGGTTTTCCGGAACGAAGGTTTTATTTCCTAGTCCCATTCTTTTTTAAAGAGTGTGTGTTCATTTCCAAAATTCAGATTAAGTGGAGCTACTGTGAAGCGGTAAGCCAACTGAAAGATAATGTTTTTCTGGTGATTTCTTTTTTGCACGTATTCCCTGTAACGCCGTTTATGAGATGATTATACAAACGAAAATATATTCTAGAATATATATAGAAAGACATAAAAATTGTTTTCTGTTGCGTATATTATTGAAAGTGACATGATGCTATTGCCAAGTAATGCTACTAAAGGTTTAAGGTCGTTTCGGGAGAGAATGGCTCAGTTTTGAGGAATGAAGCTAGTCGATCAGGGAAGCATGAAGGTTTCATGGCAGTTATCGGGTATCCTGTCCATAAGTCATGTAGGCTTAGCTTCACAAAAAGAAATCTATTGAACAGAACTCGTCATCGTCGTCGCAGGTGAAACACACTCAGAAACAAGAAGTCTCCCATTTATCTGAAAAGCTCAACTTCAAATCCGGTTGTATTTTACTTCCAATGTTTCTTGAAGTCCAGAGCCTTCTATAATCTGTCCAACAGCCCCAAGGTAACTCATGAGTGTGTTAAGGCCACCCAGCCACAGAACAATCTTTTTATAGGACTTGAACCCGGTTCGGTAGCAATAATGGTAAGACCTTTCCAGTAAAGTGACAGTAAACCGTATCTGTAAAACTGTTCGCAAAAGAGGCTGATTACGGAGTAGATACAAATGAGATCATTTGGTCTCATATCTACCATGGGTGTGAGGATAATGGAGGCTTTGCCTGTGTAAGAGCCTGACAGCGTATCAACATACGGCTCGCTTATAGCTCCCTTCCAGTTAGACAATGGTGCATAAGAAAGTCTGGACATCTTCCATATCAAGTCGCAATATTTTGAGGGATCCAGAATGGAAGCTCGTGGTAGCGGATCGCACAAATGGTTAGGTTGTCCTAGCGTCTGCCTGATGTACTTAATGGGAATTCATTTTGTTGTAGTTATATGCCTTGACATAACATACATATTGATGTTACCGGCTATGTGCTGCATGAAAAAATCTCGTTTGTGCTGCTGTGCAACGAGTGCAGCATGTTTGTGCCGCTAGAAACCGAAGTGTTACGGTCGAAGAACTGTGTCTCGTAATAAAATGAGCACCCATAGAACTGAGCATGTCAATTAGAAAGTGATTGCTTGAACTGATAATGCAAGTGGACATTTAGTCCAATCTGAAGAGGTGGTCTGAGTGCCTCTAGCTGAGAGGCTTGTAATATACACCGGGCTATTGACGCAAATCCCTGTCTATTTGTTTCCTGCGTAAAGAGTGTTGACAAAAAGCCGCAAAGATGAGGGTAGGTGCTCCATGTTGTCTTATATCTCCCCAAGGTTTTCAGAATTGGGATGCACATCCATTTATTTTCTGATACCTTTGCAACTTTGATTATAGCTGCTTCATCTCAGACGATAGCCCCATGGTATCATTTATCTTACTAACAAGATCATTCAGTGTTAGTTTCCTCATCATCGTTAGCCTGGTAAAACTTGACAACTTCCTCGAACGCCTCGTTCTGATTTAAGTTCTGCAGTCGACCAGATTTTTATTTTTCAGACTGTTGAGAAGTTCCGTAGTACCTGGTGGGGATATTACATTCTGTGAAAAAGTTTCAGAAGCAGAATTTGTAGTAAAATACATCAGCAGCATGTAAATCGGCAATGGCAGCGAACATTCTAGTCATCATTGCTGTTGACTAGTCATCACTTCTCTTTTCACAAACCTTTCTTAGTGTGTCTAAGGTTTTTGGTCTAACCTTGAATCTGTATTCTTAATTCTTCGTTCATTTAAAGGCAACTGGAGTAGAGCAGAAGAGACAATCAGATTTGAAGTTAAAATTTACAAATAAACTGGGAGAGTCTCGCCTTTGATTTTGTTTCAGCTGCGACAACATTGACAAGTACCGTCCAACAGGTTTCTTGTTTTTGAAGCAAAACTTGCATGACTTTGTCGATGACCTCCTTGATCAACTAGCTTCATTCGCCGAGACTGAGCATTTTTCTCCCGAGACGACCACCTTTCCTTACTCTTTTGCCATTTAATCCTTGCAAATTATGCAATTCATATCGGCAATTTAAAGTTTAAGAGCATATTTACTATATATTCATTGTTCAACCACAAAAAGAAATGATATTTCTAATTTTCAACTCCAATAAAGGTGATTTTGATCACCTTGATTTAGTACCCTATTCTTGACGTCAGTTTCGTTGTTATACACATTTCTATGGAAAAATGAATTCCATCTCAGTCCGAACCTCGAAATACCCAAGTTTAAAATTTGCGTTCATGTAAAAGTTATTTCCATAATAATTGTGATCTGTTACCCTATCCTAGACGTCAATTTTGCTGCTATAGGGCTTTATATGGAAACACAAATTTAACCTACTCAAAATCAACCTCAACCTCAAACAACAAATTGGTGAAACAACTAGATGAGCAATCTTTGCATATTTGGTGTCATCCCATTTTTCATCACAGCTAGTCGGGTAGTCGAAAATTCATTTCTCTTTGAATTTGTTCCAAGTGTTCCCTTCCTAGACTAAAAATCCATCTCACCGTCAAAAAATTTGATTTTGAATAATACGGTAGGAACTTGCTGAAAGCTAAAACCTTCCAATATATATGTACGATTTTCACTCTGTATTTCAATAGAAAGAAAGTAATCCCATTTGTAATTGTAACATTAACTTTATGTTTTAGTTCTGTTTAATTAATATAGTTTTCATTTTAACAATTATAAATTAAATTAATTCTATTTTTCAATTCCAAGCAAGTAGAAGTCATTGATTGGATTAAATATATTGATCTAATAAAGCAAAATTCACAATCTGAATCCTTCATATTCCAAAAATAACACTCTTTTAATTATTTTGGCGAACAGCACATCTTTCATTTCGTTTTTTATTTTTACGGTCTTATTTTTATTTTTACTTACTTATAAGTATCTACTGTCAAATTAGTGAAATACAAACTTTTTGTTTATATCCTGACTGATACGACTTACTAATCTCTCTGAAGGAAAGCAGTAAATTAGAACAGGAACATGGCAACAGCTTGTTTTTCGATTTGCAGAGCACAACATTCTTTTCAGAGAGCTAAAGAAACCGGTCTATAATCAAACAGTTCGTGGAAACGTGTTCCTGACCTTACTCAGATTTCGTGAATTATGAGTGAGGAACGATTCGGTTCAATAGTAACCGAAAATCTAAAAGGGAATTTTGATACCAACAGATATATCATAAAAATTGACTCTTTATTTTACTTTCAAATATATTAGTTTCATTAATTTTAGTGTTACCCATCAAAGGCTACGAGCCTGAGATAATTTGTCTGATTTTCGAAAAAGGGAGGAAACACCCTTTAAATCTTTATGAAAATCACAGAATCAAATTCTGTGCATAAGAAAACCCTACTGTACAGGTTATAAGCTCCCATCTGCAAAAATGTGGAGCTTTGAATTTTTTGCCGGAAGAATGATTACGGAAGTGTGTTTATCTGTTTTCCCTTTTTCTTTTTTCCCAGGGTGATTGTATCGATCAAGTAGACCTATAGTATTGGTAGAGGGCTCAATTGAATGGAAAAGAAAAGTTTATAGTACCCCTTTTAAGTGACCAAAAAGGTTGGAGGGCAACTATGTCTCTCCCACGCTCCTTTTCCCCCAAAATCGTCTGATCAAAATTTTGAGAAAGCTATTTTGTTCAACGTAGTTTAAAAGCCCAATAACTCTGCTTTTGGATATAACATGGCCCACACAGCCCCCGAGAAAAGGTCTTTTGGTTGTAATATTTCCCAGTTGTTTACGTATAGTAGGCTATTTGTTATTGGGAAGTATGCAATATATTTTTCGGGTGGAAGAGGGGACGAATTTTCGGCTGTGTGCACGAGGAGAATTTTCCATGGGATGGGAAGTTTTAAGGGAGTGAACTTTTCAGGAAAAATTTGTCACTTGTGGGAATTGGTCAGAATTCTTATCAAAAATTCTTTTGATATGTATTAGTTTCTCTTTGCCGACTCAATTTTACGTGTAGAGATGCTAAAGGTAACTAGTGCTTGCGCAGCTTTGCTGAATTTCATTCATTCGGCAATAGATTCCGATCATATCCCGGCAGCTTTATTTTTGGATATTCGTAAAGTTATTTGATTCCTTGACTCATCGGATTCTTCTTTGGAAACTATCGCATATTGGTATAAGATCAAACACTTTTTCTTGGTTTGATTCATATCTTTCTGGTAGGCTTATTTCAATTGATCCGCTTTTCCAGACCTCTTCTGAAGTAAATTATGGCGTCCCTCAGGGATCTGTTCTTGGTCCCATTTTATTTCTGATTTATGCTAATGATCTGAATTCGGTGGTAAAAAACACCAGGCCTCTGGCATGCTGCAAGCTGTGTCATCCTGATGCTCGATCGTGTTCCAGTACTACTTCTAATGAGGATTTTCTAGTTGCTTTTGCTGATGATACCACTCTTAAGACCCTTGGGAAGACGGAATGTGATATCAGGTCTAACCTTGTGGCAATATTCGAGAGAGTTATTTCATGGTTTAACGCGAATTACTTGGCCTTGAATGTTGGGAACTCACATTTTCTTATTTTTTCTCGAATTAGTATAGCTTTCCCTCAGCTTTCACACCTTTGGGTGTCACAAGGCTCCTTAAGTAGACCAGAGTCTCGGGTGGTCTGGTTTCTTGGTATCCTGCTTGATGAGAACCTCCTCTTTAGAAACGATATATCCATGATTAGGGTTAAGGTCTCATGGAGTTTGTGTATAATTCAAAAACTTAGACACATATTTCCGGGATTTATTCTGAAACTTTTTTTTTTCTGTCTTTTCCAGTCATATGTTTCTCATTGCGCCATTGTATGGATGTCAACTTTTCCGTCTACTTTTTATTATACATATCATCAATATACAAAAAACCACATCAGCCACTTTAGAAAATCAAAGACTTGTTATTAGTGGCTGGTAAACATTAATGAGCACCAATACCAACAACATTAACAACAAAAAATGAAACGAAATGAAACAGAAAAGTGGGGAAAAGAAAACAACAGGAAAACAAAGAATAAGAAGAGAAAGAAAGGGAGAAAAAAAAATTATACTTAAAAAAAAGTCAATAAGCCATCCTATTTAAATTATTTACTTATTTTCTTCCCAGAAGGTGGTTCTTCAGTCTACTCTTAAACTGGCTAACATTTTCAGATAATCTTATACTCATTGGTAAAGAATTCCACACTACTGGTCCAGTAAACTTGGGACCAAAACTTCCCCTCTGTGAGCTGCGACGCTCATATACCAAATCATCCATATTTCTAGTCTCATAACCGTGGTATGAAGAATTCCTTATAAACATTTGACGAAAAATTTCAGGGGACAAACAAAAAATATTCTGAAATACAAATATAGCAAGTTGATAATCATGAAGTTGGCTAACATTAAAGATCATGAGTTTCCTATAACAATTAGCTGTATCATTTTCCCCATGGACATAATTTCCTAGTAGTCTAATAACTTTATTTTGTAAAACCAGAACCCGTTTAAGATTTGTATAAAATCCATCAGCCCATATCACACAATCATAAGAAATATAAGGCATGACAATAGAATGATAAGGAGTTAAAAAGGTAGAACGAGGTAACTGATTTCTCAGACGCCAAATCTGTTCAAACTCTTTAGATACCCTAGCTGCCACCTGATCACCATGTGTTTTCCAATTCAGATTTTGATCAAGCTGGAAACCAAGGTGTCTCACCACAGATACTTGTTTCAATGGCCTATTAAAAAGAAATATTTTTCCATTTAAATCAACTGGACTTCCTTTCCTACTAAACAATATAAAATGAGTTTCTAAAACATTCACTGATAAACGGCTAATCTTTGTAAAAATTAAAAGATGACATAAAGCTTGATTGATTTGCTCCACAAGATCATCAGTATTTCTTTCAGCAGCTGAAAATACCGTGTCATCAGCGAAAGAAGTATTAGCAACACCCGGAACATAAAACCACATAGTATCTACATATACAAGATATAATAAAGGACCCAAAACAGAACCTTGCGGAACACCACAACTTTTAAGTTGTAAAAATTTATCAGATATAACATCATCAAAACATACACATATCAACCTCCCTATCAAATAAGATTCAAACCACTTTAAAATAGTGCCTGCGACTCCAAGTGACCTTAGCCCATCAATTAAAATTTCAAAAACAACCGTGTCAAACGCTTTTTTAAAATCTATAAAAAGCGATAAAGTCATTTCACCATTTTCTATTGATGTATTCAGAAAATCAAGAAAATGCTGCATAGCATGAACAGTAGAATGTCCTTTCCTGAATCCGAACTGACAATCACTTAAAAAACTATGTTTTGTTAAATGTGCATAAAGCTTTCTATGCAAAACTTTTTCGTAAAACTTCGAGAAAACTGACAGCAGAGAAATCGGTCTCCAGTTAGTCAGATCAGTCTTTGAGCCACTTTTGTGAAGAGGAATCACTTGCGCCTCTTTAAGCTTTTGTGGGAATTCTCCCGATTTCAGTGACAAATTAATCAAGTAAGCAAGGCATGGTAGGAGATAAACCATAATAAGCTTGAATGTCTTAAGGCTTATACCGTCACTACCTGAAGAGTTGACTTAATACTATTTACAATGTCTTTCAACTCCTGTATATTCGTTTCTTCGGCCTCCATTATTAGTCCCATGCTTCTATCATCAATGAAAGCTTCCTCACTTGTTCCTTGACTCAGTGGCTGGTCTTCCTTTTGAACCACTTCACCAATCGTCGAGAAGTAGGCACCAAGGTGATTCACAATGCTCTGCTTGCCTTCGTAGACTTTTCCATCCACGATTAGTGAAGTTGTTCCCCTTCCATGTTCCTCTTGAGTCCCCCTTTGTTTCCCCAAGTTTCAATTCATAATTACTCTTGACACAAGATCTTCGTAAAGTATTCACGTGATTTCTTATTTTTTTGAACTCTTCAAACATATCAGCACTTTGACAATCTAAAAACGACTGATACAGTAGATTCCTCTTCTTAATCATCTGAATAAGTTCCGATGTAACCCACGGATTTCTCGATGATTCCCTTGTATTCTTTTAGTGGACATGTTTTATCATATATGGGCTGGAGAATATTCATAAGAATATCAAATGCATGGGATACATCGTCTGTCTCATCAAAACTGGTTTCCATGACACCTTACTAAGTTCCTCAGCAAGGTTTTCAATATTCTATTTCCTTAATTACCGCATTTGCTTTTTCTCCTTGGCATTTACTAGTGGCAGAGAAGCTACAAGTAGGAGATGATCCGAATATGGGAATACCAGAACATCAGCAGCACTAGATTTCAGGTACTTCAAACTAACAAAAATGTTATCTATTATAGTTGCTGAATGGCTAGTTATACGTGTCGGGACCCCAACAAGGGTAAATAAATCATTTGAAACCATCAAATTTAGAAAATCAAGATTAATAGCATGTAAATCATACAAATCAAAATTAAAATCTCCCATACAAATAAAATCCAACTGGCTAGATACCGCAGCTCTCATTAATATATCAAATCCTTCCGTGAAATCCCCCAAATGAGCACTTGGTGGTTTATAAACCTCACTTACAATAATTTTTTTTTAATTAAAAGCCAGTTCAAGAGTAAGCGATTCAACCTTACCCTCAATCCAAACATCAACATCCCCCCTTTGACGGCAAAGTATCTCATTTTTCACCAGGAATGCTAGACCTCCCCTTGCCATCAACTCACGATTTTTCACAAATAATTGGTAACCTGGAAATTGAAAAGAAGCCAGAAAATGCTCAGAAGTCAAAAAAGTCTCGCAAAAACCAATAACATCAAATAGCTATTAGTCAGATCTAGCAAATGCATGATATCATTATAACTTGATGTTAGATGACAATTCCAATGGCATACACTAAGAATATTCTCACTTTTTTCCCAGGACGACGACATAACTGGAATATATTGATTCGATCTTTGGCAATCAAAATCAATTGCAAAATAATCATTTGCTATTCCATCGCGAAGTATATCTTTCAGTCGAAAAGGGTCAGATTTAAACTGACGCAACCGATTCATGGCATTCATCTGATCAGACATATAATACGTAAATAATCAGTTTGTGACTCATTATAAACGCAAAGTTAACCTATATGAATAATTTTGTTTGCAATACGGGGACAGGTGGAATAATAATGAAAAAAAATCGGGTTCTCCATGGGGGGGGGGGAGTGGCCAACGAGACAACTCAGAAGCAAAACAACGGTAAAAGAAAATAAGCAAGATAATTCATAAAAAAAGATCAAACAACGAAGACAAAACAATAAACAAAGAAGTACTACAAACGAAAAATAAAATAAGATACTAATCTAGAAGGTGTCTTCAACCTTCCCAAGCCTCCTAGAAGAAGCTTCTCCTGGTAGGCGAGCAAAAATACAACCTTGGTCCGACCAAACGTTCTTTGCTCCGAACTTATCTCTAACACAGTCCAGGATAATCTTGCGCTGCTTCGTGAGATATTCATTCACAAAAACACCAGATTTCGCTAGCTTAGACTTCACTTTAAAGACAGTATGCGCAACATCTTTGTTAGAAAATTTGACAGTCACAGGGACAACTCGACTTTCATCACTAATCGAGCTGTAGGGTTGAGTAAACGAAAACGTTGCATAGAAAGAATTTGATCACTCATAAGAGCACTCAAGCCCATCTTGTCCTTTATAATATTGTGCATTGTCACTTTAAGGTCAACACAAGGGGCCTGTTTGACCCCTACAAATACAATGGAATCAATTAGCTTCTTGTTGATACTCGTCAAGTCTATCTTCCATTTTTGCAATACGATTTTCCAGCGACTCTATTTGAGCTCTTAACCCCTTAGGTACTTTGCCAATCTTATCAAATTTTCCATTGTATTTGACTGATAATCCATGGGATATTATCTGTTCAGCAGTACCTGGGTTGATACTATTTTTTTGTGTTACCTTTTCTGTGACCAATTTCCCGATGTCCTTGAGCATATTTTGCTTTGTTTGTACCAACTCTTGTTCCGTAGAAACTAACTTTTTAACAAGAACAGCTACCGATGATTTTTTCAGAATTTGAGCCAGTTTGAGCGGAGGGAGCCTTTTTTTAAATACTGTGAGTAGATATCCGGGAAAATCAGTGCTTGTGGATAATATATCATTAAAAAAAGGATTTATAATGAAACGGTAATTTTGAGGTCAATCTTATAAAGTTTGAGAGCAATGTTTTAAGCCTTTTTTATACCCCATATTTAGGTCATTTTTAAGAGGTCAAAAACTGCTTAAATCTGAATTTCCAGTAGAAGCGATTATTATATTTGTAAAGA
Organism: Artemia franciscana; assembly: GCF_032884065.1. Classification (NCBI taxonomy): domain Eukaryota; kingdom Metazoa; phylum Arthropoda; class Branchiopoda; order Anostraca; family Artemiidae; genus Artemia; species Artemia franciscana. The sequence goes on from NC_088864.1 coordinate 10,695,539, forward strand.
GCATTACAAAAGGCATCGAGTGGCATATTTACTTTATTCGAAAGCCAATAATACTGATTGCTCTAATTTTACCCCTTTCTTGTTATATTGCTTTCTAATTTTAGTCCCCTTTCTTGAACTTGCTCATTTCAAACTTCAGAACTGGCTAACTTAACTTAAAAAAATAAGAAGTCAAATATCAAATTTCAGACCTGCTAGAAATTTCTGCCGTACTCTGACATCTAAAGCTGCTATCCAGTAAACCACAAAATAGTCAATAAATAACAATGTGTTATTTCAACTTAATTATTAAAATGTGTTATAACGCTGTAATAAACAGCAATCCAGTTCAAATACATTAGTTAAATATAGCCAGAAACTGGTTTTTCACATAGGTAATTCTTCAAGTACGCAGAGAGTTGTTCACTGAATGAATGTTACTGAAATACTGAAATAATATCTACATTCCGCCTACCCCTACTATTCGATCAGATTTCAATCCCCTCATTGCTTGTCAACAGGTCTGGAATTCACTAGATTCTTCAGTACAGACATGCCACTCGTTTGGGACTTTTAAAAGGATTCTTAAGGATAATTTAGTAAAGAATCAAATAGAATAACGTTTTTTTTTCTTCTTGGGATTTTATGTCCCATGAGTGTTTGTTTCATGGTATATGTTGTCTTCTCTGCACTTTGACTCCCAGGCCTCAGGTATGTTCTCTTTTTCATCTTATGTGTTATTTGGCTATTGTTCTCTTTTTTTGGTTGTTGCTTACATTGTTTTTTTTTGTATCCCCCTTGTATCCCTGGCCATGGAGCCCTTCGAGGGTGAATAAGTGTATTATATTTCCATTTTGTATTGTATTGTATTGAATAAACTTCTTCCTGTTCCTCTTCTGTTGTTGTAAGTAACAAAATAAAATGTTAAAAGTAATATGCAATTGCTGATAAGAACTGTATTTTCATATACAAGATAATGTCATATTGCGTATGATGGCATATTTGAGTGCCTGTTCTTATTTCCTGGGCTCCGTTCTTTCTTAGATCTTTTTGATATTAAATTAAAAAAAATATATTTTTTTAACTGAAAGTAAAAAGCGATATTAAAACTTAAAACGAACAGAACTCCGTATATGAGATGGGTTGTCCCCTCCGCAATCCCTCCCTCTTCACGCTAAAGTTTTTGATTTTTTAAAAAGTAGAATTGTGACAAAGATTCAAACTTTAGCGTAAAGAGCGAGGGATTGCGGAGGGGACAACCCATCTCATATACGGAGTAATTTCTGTTCGTTTTAAGTTTTAATATCGCTCCTTACTTTCAGTTAAAAAAACAATTTTTTTTATTTAATTTCTGAACGTTTTTGAATTAATGTATATTTGATTGTGGCTCTCCGTACATAAATATTAAAATGAAATTTTGACATTAATTCTTTTTTTGGATAAATGGCTTTCTCTTAGTTTTGATCAGACGATTTTGAGAAATAAGGGGTAGGGAAGGAGGCCTAGTTGCCCTCCAATTTTTCGGTTACTTAAAAAGGCAACTAGAACTTTAAATTTTTGAGTAAAAAATATACGTAACTTAAGAATTAACTTACGTAACACTCTTTTATATTCTTATATTTTTATTATGTATATGAGGGGGTTTGTCCCCTCGTTAATACCTTGCTCTTAACACTAAATCTTAAGTTTTGTCCCAATTCTTTAGGAATGACGCTGAATCAGAAAGACCAAAGAACAAATAGTTGAAATTACTAAAAATACTTTAGCATAAAAAAGCGAAGTATTTATCTCCTCCTAAATACCTCGCTCTTTATGCTAAAGTAGTTTTAGAAGCCCTCATATGCGTAATAATCTCTGTTCGTTTTAAAGTTTTAATGCTACTCCTTACTTCCAATTGAAAAAACTTTTTCATATTTATTTTTTCATTTTTTTAAACTAATCCTAGAAAATCCTGTGCCCTTTTCATTGAATTTCTCTTCCCCCATGACATATTCCTTCAAGGAAAGATCCTCCCACATAGCCTCCTCCCCTCAACCCTCCCCTCGAACCAAAAAAAAATCCCCCTGAAAATGTCCGTACACTTCCCAATAACCATTACTGTATGTAAACACTGGTCAAAGTTTGCAACTTGCAGCCTCTCCCCCAGGGACTGTGGGGGAGTAAATCATCCCCAATGACATAGTTATTATGGTTTTCGACTATGTGGAACAAAATGGCTATCTCAAAATTTTTATCCGTTGACTTTAGGAAAAAATGAGCGTGGGAGGGGGCCTAGGTGCCCTCCAATTTTTTGATCACTCAAAAAGGGCACTAGAGCTTTTCATTTCCGTTAGAGTAAGCCCTATTGCGACATTCTAGGACCATTTGGTCGATACGATGACCCCTAGGGAAAAAAAAAAAAAAAAAAAAAAAAAAAAAAAAAAAAAAAAAAAAAAAAAAAAACACGCACCGTGTGACCGTGGCAAAAAATACGAAATTCCACATTTTTGTAGATTGGAGCTTGAAATTTTTGCTTTCGGGTTCTCTGATACGCTGAATGCGATGGTGTGATTTTCGTTAAGATTATATGACTTTTAGGGGGTGTTTCTCCCTATTTCCCAAAATAAGGCAAAATTTCTCAGACTCCTAACTTTTGATGACAAAGACTAAATTTGATGAAACTTATATATTTAAAATAACCATGAAAACTCGATTCTTTTGATGTATCTTCTAGCATCAAATTTCCGTTTTTTCGAGTTTCGTTTACTAATGAGCCGGGTCGCTCCTTACTACAGTTCGTTACCACGAACTGTTTGAAAAGTAAAAGACAAATCTGACTGCGTCAATTGCCTAGTCAAAACTTATATTATGGCTATTGATTGTTCTAAAGGGGGTCGTTTGAAGGAGGAGGAGAGGCTAAGTCTGTATGAAAAGATAAATTTGCACAGAAGTAATTTCGAAAGTTAGTCATTACTCATTCGGAAGAAACACCTCATAATTAAGTATTTGAATTATTGAAGTTGTTTTGAAGCTGTTTCAGTGTGTTTTTTTGTCATTCTTGTTATGGGTATTTGATTCCTAGAAATCAATTTTCAAACCTCAGTGTTGGCTGACTGCCTCAAAGACAAAAAACGGGTCATTAGCGAATTCTCCCAGGGGAATGGCCACCCTCAAGAGCTATTGAGGAACTGTGGTTTGACTATGAAATTTGATAAAAAAAATAATGATATTTTACGCCTTGGTGTCTCAAAGGTTTTGAATGAAAGTGCGTAGGACCAAAAGGAATTATCAAAGCTGCCAATTTGATCAAATGGTATTTTCGTTAACCTGATTTTTAGCGTTTTCCTAGCAGGTATACTAGAACATTTATGGGAATATATTTTCATGAACTTTAAATTTGAAAATTCGGTTCAGTTTAATAGCACAAAAGTTACACTTTTTAATGAATTAAATTTCACTAAAAATGGATACTTTATTTCGAGCACAAAACAAGTGACCATATTGACCAATTTTTGACCATAAAAACTTAAAACGTTCATTTCGGACGAGAAAGGGGGATCCTTTAAGGTATGACGGATCCCCCTGACGGGGGATCCGTCAGGTTAACTGACGACATATTGGGGCCCCGCACAGTGGAAAACTTTAGATAGTGGAAAATATTTTTTGACAGACATTTGAGATTATTGTCTACTGTTTCTTAAGAATTCTGTTGATCTACTTACTTATCATTAATGTGTACGATGGTATTGTTTACTATATGCTATATGTATGTATTTATGTTTACTGGAATCATTAGATGGAATTAGTCAATGCATAATGGTGGGGAGTGAAATATTAGATGGGAGGCATAATTAGATGGGAGTCAAAGCATAATGATGGTTTGGAACAGTAATATAAAGCTTTTAATAAGTTTAAATGCGTCATTTTACTATTTTTAGTCTCTTATTGCTTGAACTCATGTACTTATTAGCTACTTTGATGTTAGCATGTTGTGGTGATTGAGGTAACTTTTAAAATAGTGTTAAACGATTTTCGCCCTAAGGCTTGACAGTTTTGTTATTTTTAGTTTTCTAAAAGTTCGTAACAACTAAACGTAAATGCAACATCAAATAGCATATTACTACAATAAGAGTTATCAGGATAAATTGAAGAGTTAAGAGGTCTATGAATTGTAACAGAAATATGGAACATAGTATAAAACAAATAAGCATCTTAAAAAATGAATGCTGGTATTGTTTTTTTTAGTAATTTTTTTTCATTTTTTTTTACAATGCCTTAATACCGTAATACCAGCATCGATTATTTAAGATGCTTAGTTTTTTCATACTGTGTTCCATATTTCTGTTAGGCTACACCTCATAGACCTCTTAATTCTTCAATTTATCCTGAAGGTTTGTCAAAAATCTTTTTTATGTCTGCTGTGTGTCTATTACATTATTCTCCCACTGGACAGGCCAAACACTGAATCGGGTTACTCAACACAATGTAACGTGCAAAATTACAGGAATCTGTAGGAATCAGCTTACGAATAGAGAGGAAGGATTGGGAGATAGGCCCTCCGCCATATCAGGTTATAAATGATGAGCCTCACTGCAACTTTCCGTATTATAGCCCCAGGGAACTTGTTAGTTAAACAGGCAAAATATATGTCATCTACTTTTATATCTCATTTTAATTTTACTGAAAAATTCCTTTATCTAATTTTAATTGATATTATTTGTTTAAATTTCATATTTAATTGTAATATATATTTGCTTTCTGGTTACGGTGCTTAAAGAGATAGAGTATAACATTACAGGGGAAAGATAGATTTACATGACATTCCCTCAAACTAAGCAAGTTCTATCGCTTCCTTCAATTAGTTTACTCCTATCGTATTCAGTTCATAAGTTAATTAAATGTTCGTACTTTCCCACAATGCGTATTGTCCTTTTTTGCCGCATATAAAATAGTGAGAAACTAGAGCTTTTGATATTAAATTTTTTTTTTTTGTAATTTAGGCTGTGGTGTCAATTAGGAGGAAGGGAGGCTCCTAAATTTCTTGCCTTCCTCCCTGTACATGGTAAAAATACGTTTTTTCGTTATTTTCTTTGAAAATACTTATTTTGGTATTTTAATTGATATAATTGGAAAATTTCTCCAAGATTTTGAAAGAATAAATTTGAGCCTCTTAGCCAATGTCCGTGAATTGATGCTACTGATCAAACTTATTTTGAAAAATCTTCGTCTTAGATACCAACCGAGGTATTCTTCATTCTTTTCACTCTCCCGAGAAAATTATGGTACTTGTGTATTATTCAGGACACACAAAATAAGTGAAGTTAGATTCCTTCGTGAAACAAACTACGATGCGAAAATCTGCTTTCATCAAACAGTTCGTGGTAACGAACTGTAGTAAGGAGCGACCCGGCTCAATAGTAACCAAAACTAAAAAAAAATGGAATTTCTATACTAATAGCTACATCAAAAGAATTGCATTTCAATGCTGATGTTAAATATATAAGTTTCATCAAGTTTAGTCAAACCCATCAAAAGTTACGAGCCTGAGAAAATTTGCATTATTTTAGAAAATAGGGGAAAACAACCCCTAAAAGTCAAAGAATCTTAAGGAAAATCACACCATCAGATTCAGCGTATCATAGAACCCTGCTGTTAAAGTTTGAAGCTCCTATTTACAAAAATGTGGAATTTTGTATTTTTTGCCAGAAGGCATATCACGGATGCGTGTTTATTTGTTTTTCTGTTTTTTTTTCCAGGGGTGATCGTAACGACCCAGTGGTCCTAGGATCTTGAGAGAGAGCTCATCCTAACGTAAATAAAAAGTTCTAGTGCCCTTTTTAAGTAACCAAAAAATTGGAGGGCACCTAGGCCCCCTCCCACGCAAATTATTTTCCCAAAGTCACCTGATCAAAATTCTGAGATAGCCATTTTCTTCAAAGTAGTCGAAAAACCTTACAACTATGTCTCTGGGGACGACTTACTCCCCCAAAGTCCCCGTGGGAGGGGCTACAGGTTACAAACTTTGACCAGTGCTTACATATAGTAAAGGTTATTTGGAAGTATTCAGACGTTTTCAGGGGGATTTTTAGGTTGGGAGGGGGTTGAGAAGAGGGGGATATGTTGGGGGAACTTTCCTTGGAGGAATTTGTCATGGAGGAGAAAATTTTCATGAAGGGAGCGTAGAATTTTCTAGTATATTTAAAAAAAACAATGAAAAAATAAATATGAAAAAGTTTTTTCAACTGAAAGTAAGGAGAAGTATTGAAACTTAAAACGAACAGAAATTATTACGCATATGATGGGCTTACCTCCTCCTAATACCCCGCTCTTTACGCTAAAGTATTTTTAGTAATTTGAACTATTTATTCTACGGCTTTTGTGATTCAGGGGTCGTTCTCAAGAAATTGGAACAAAATTAAGCTTTAGTGTAAAGAGCGAGGTGAGCTCCCTCCTATACGTAATAAAAACATGAGAATACAGAAGTTCGTTACGTAAGCTAATTTGTAAGTTACGTATATCTTTGCTAATAAAAACATTCGTAAGAAATTAAAAATTCTAGTTGCCATTTTAAGTAATCAATCAATCGGAGGGCAACTAGACCTCCTCCTCCGCTTCTTTTTTCTCAAAATCATTCGATCAAAACTATGAGAAAGCCATTTAGCCAAAGAAAGAAATATGCAAATTTCATTTTAATTATTCGTCTGCGGAGAGCCAAAATCAAAACATGCATTGATTAAAAAACGTTCAGAAATTAAGTAAAAAAAAACAAGTTTTTTATATGAAAGTAAGGAATTAATTTGAAATTAGTTCTAGTTTTTCATTGCAGATAATAATTTAAACAATAACATATTAATGATCTTTTAAAATTAAGACATTAAATAGAAAATCTTCGCTATTTTGTGATTAGTTGCCTTTAAAAATCGTTTGGATGTATGAAATATTTATTTAAATCAATTTAATTGTGCAGGTATTAAGAAAAATATTCACATTAAAAGTATTATGTTTTATTGTTATGCTTTCTGATTAAGAGTTCAGACGACCATAGTCAAGGATATTACTGCTATTTACTTTTGGCTAGGAGTTTTCTTAAGGCAGGATGAGCTCTCAAGGAACCTTCCTATACTTCCCATGTTAAACATTTGGAGTTGGCCTGACTTTCCTGAATTAGTGATTTTGGCAGTTTTGTTTTAACAGATAGAAAACAATTTAGTGAATATTTTGATCTAATCAAATTTTAAAGCCGACAATTATTTTTTTTATAATTCCAAAATAACTTTAAAACCTGTTTCAGGTTTGCATTCTAGATTGGTACTCTTGACACTGTTGTTGTGGGGTATAAAAACTAAGAGCAAAAAATATTCTATTCAACAATCCAAAAATTATTTCTACAATATCAGCAGTCCCTTGAAATACTTTACATATTCATGTTCCGAAGTCTCCCCTCAAAAGACTAGATGCAGCTGTAATTGGAGCGCCTGAAAATGAATAAATTAGACCAAGGAACCAACCACTCGGATTGTTCAGGAGCGATTCTGTGTTGAACCAACAGTTGAACCCCCTCTCCCCCCAAAAATTTCTCCTCGAATAATAACTTCTCTGATTTTCTCCTCGAATAATAGTTCTTTTGCAAATAAATATTCTTATTTACTTGCCAAATTACGAAGAATGACAATACAATAACCGTAATTTTGAGTGAGAAACCCCTTAGGTTCAACCTTCTCATGTTTGTTTAGTTGAAGCCACGAAGAAAACTGATACCTTTGTTTTTGACCAAGTAGCCTCCTCAGAAAAAGAACTGACTAGAGATTAAAATGCTTGGACTTCGGCTAGGCCTTAACTCAATATTCTAATTAACCTTATATAGATTGATGGGATCTAAAAAATCATTTTCCATGTTTTTTTTTTTCATTTTTTGATGCTCAGGTAACAAAAGTTATCCTTTCTTTTCATTAAAACTGATGGATTTTGGGCAAAGATGTTCTTTATGCTTAGGATAGCAGTTATGGTGTAGCTAATAATAAAATAAGTCAAAAGGCAATTTTGGGTATGGTAAATATGTGATGTACAAAAATTTGTGCCCAGACTCTGTTCAAAAATTGACTCTGTGTTTAATGTTTAACTTCACTCAGTCTATGTATTTTTTTAAATATGCCCGGGAACGAGCTTAAATTTATTGTGCTAAGGAGGAACAGTTTACCTTTATATGTAACGAGAAATAAGTAAATATACCGCAAAATTTGTTGTTTTGCTAGTAAGCGGTAAGGGTATACTCTTTGTCGCTTTTACAGAAGTGAAGATTTCAAAAGTTGAATTAATGAATATTAGCTGCGCTTGCGTATAATTCTTGCGTGGGACCTATGGTGATTATTAGAAGATGATTATTATCAATGTTCAAGAGAACTGTCTAAAGTTATCCCAGCTTTATTTCTTTTGCTTTTATTTCTTCGTGCCGACTGTTGTTTTTCAGTAGATTGCTTTGTTCGAGCAAACAGTCAAGCAGACACCAGTTTAGAATTGAAATTAAAATAAAATATAAAAATATTTAATGTATTTGATGGTTCCCCTTCACCGAAAATACTTATAATAGTAATAAATAAAAACATTCAGAGATTCAAAAAAGGAGCATCTTCCCGCGGGTTCGAATATGCTGCACTCTACTGATCGTGATTTGGTCGACTTTCTCGTTCTTTTCCTTAACCTAAGACTGAGAAAGAGGAATGGTATCACCTATGTCTGCAAATTTCAATATTACTCTTACAGGTACAGCAATTGAAAGCAATCCTATGGACTTTACTTATTATATCTAGCAAAAAAATATGACCAATTGCAAGAACATGAAGTTTTTAGTCCAAAATAGATTGAATACTATCACTTCTGAAAAAAACTACATATATAAATATGCAATCATGCCTATTTTTCTAAAAGAAAATACAGAGATTATGTGCTTTTGTTCGGGGGCTTGGAACCTCCGCATCCTGATAATCGCAATTTTTTAGGGATTTTTTCCCCTCTTATTTCTGAAGTTTTATGAGAATTTCCTTTGCTATTAACTTTCGATGGATAAATTTAAAGCCCAAATATGTCACATATTTGGAAACCGCATAAAATGCCAGTTCGTTTTATATACAGTTCGTCAATGGATTACCATACTATTTCTTTGAATATTGGTTTTCTTTCAATAAGGGCCTTCTACTTTTCTTCTTCTACATTCCTTCTACATTCAATTCTTACTTTCCTTTCTTTTCAAATATTTTTATATACAGTTTGTATACAAGTTTATGTACAGGATTACCATACTATTTCTTTGAATATTGGTTTTCTTTCAATAAGGGCCTTCTACTTTTCTTCTTCTACATTCAGTTCTTACTTACCTTTCTTTTCAAATATTTTTCTATTTACCTTTCTTAAGTTCATAGAACATGGTATTTCCTCTCCTCCAGGATTTTAAAGAAGAGTAGTAAAATATATCTAAATATAATGACCCAATATGACTGCTATTAATATTTTGCATTATTCGAATTTATTATTCTGAAATATTTGAGAAATCAGATTTGGGCCTAGCAAAAGAAATGTCATTCTCAAATGGGCTTAGAAGAGGTGATAAGGAAGAATTTGACTATAACTGGAACTCGATGAGTGGGAAAAAAGAATGGAGCATTAAATATATTGCGGCAAAGGAGTACCATACTACCATATGCGGTACAGTTGGCTTCGGGCAGTAAGCTGCCAACATGGCCAAAAAGGGGAATATCAGTGCTACCCATTCGAAAATTTCTTTTTTTTGTTTATAGTAAGGGACTGTACGCCTCCAGTTAGGGATTTTTTGAAAACGGCGATTTCAATTGTGTACTTTCTATTAAAATGAATGGTATTTGTGGAATTTCAGGGTCTTCTTTGAAACCTTCAAGCATTTGTTCTCGCAGATAAGAAATTATTGATCAATCGAAACTAAAAAAGAATTATATTTTAAAAATAGCGTTACATGAGAAGCATTTCCTACTAATCATTTTCTTTAAAAACCTGTTTTTGACATTTTGGTAACTATGGGTGCAGTTCATTCTTTGCTAGATTAAATAAAAAAAACAAGTTTTTTTAACTGAAAGTAAGGAGCGACATTAAAACTTAAAACGCACAGAAATTACTTCGTATATGAAAGAGGCTGCTTCCTCATCAACGCCCCGCTCTTTACGCTAAAGTTTGACTCTTTCTCTCAATTCTTCTTTTTAAAACAGTAAAAAACTTTAGCGTAAAGAGCGGGGCGTTGATGAGGAAGCAGCCTCTTTCATATACGAAGTAATTTCTGTGCGTTTTAAGTTTTAATGTCGCTCCTTACTTTCAGTTAAAAAAACTTGTTTTTTTTTATTTAATTTCTGAACGTTTTTGAATCAATGCATGTTTTGATTTTGGCTCTCCGCAGAGGAATAATCAAAACGAAATTTTCATATTTTTTTTTTTTTTTGGCTCAATGGCTTTCTCATAATTTTGATCGAATGATTTTGAGAAAAAAAGAGCGGGGTACGAAGCCTAGTTGCCCCCCGATTTTTTGGTTAATTAAAAAAGCAACTAGAACTTTTAATTTTTTACGAATCTTTTTATTGGTAAAAGATTTACGTAGCTTATAAATTAGCTTACGTAAAGAACTTTTGTATTCTCATGTTTTTATTACACATATGAGGGGATTCGCCCCATCGTCAGTACCTCGCTCTTTACACTAAAGCTTAAATTTTATCCCAATTCATTAAGAATGACCCCCTGAATCACAAAAGCCGTAGAATAAGTAGTTGAAATTACTGAAAATACTTTAGCGTAAAGAGTGAGGTATTAGAACGAGGTGAGCCCCTCATATGGGTAATAATTTCTGTTTGTTTTAAGTTTTATTGCTGTTCCTTACTTCCAGCTGAAAAAGCTTTTTCACTTTTATTTTTTAATTGTTTTTTTTTTTAAATAATGCTAGTAAATCCTGCTCTCCCTTCATGGAAATTTTCTTCTCCCATTACAAATTCTCGAAGGAAAGTTCCCCCAGTATATCCCCCTTTTTTCAACCCCTCTCCCAACCCAAAAAAATCCTCCTGAAAACGCCTGTATACTTCCCAATAACCATTACTATATGTAAGCACAGGTCAAAGTTTGTAACTTGTTGCCCCTCCCACGGGGACTGTGGGGGAGTAAGTCGTCCCCAAAGACATAGTTATAAGGTTTTTCGACTACGTTGAATAAAATGGCTATCTCAGAATTTTGATCCGTTGACTTTGGTAAAATAATTAGCGTGGGAGGGGGCCTAGGTGCCCTCCAAATTTTTTTGGTCACTTAAAAAGGGCACTAGAACTTTTCATTTCCGTTAGAATGAGCCCTCTTGCAACTTTCTAGGACAACTGGGTCGATACGATCACCCCTGGGAAAAAAAAAAAAAACAAATAAACACGCTACCGTGATCTGCCTTCTGGCAAACAATGCAAAATTCCACATTTTTGTAGATAGGAGCTCGAAACTTCTACAGTAGGGTTCTCTGATACGCTGAATCTGATGGTGGGTCGTTACGATCACCCCTAGAAAAAAAACAAAAAAAAACAAATAAACACGCATCCGTGATATGCCTTCTGGCAAAAAATACAAAATTCCACATTTTTGTAAATAGGAGATTGAAACTTTAACAGCAGGGTTCTATGATACGCTGAATCTGATGGTGTGATTTTCCTTAAGATTCTATGACTTTTAGGGGGCGTTTCCCCCTATCTTCTAAAATAACGCAAATTTTCTCAGGCTCGTAACTTTTGATGGGTAAGATTAAACTTGATGAAACTTATATATTTAAAACCAGCATTAAAATGCGATTCTTTTGATGCAGGTATTGGTATCAAAATTCCATTTTTTAGAGTTTTGGTTACTATTGAGCCGGGTCGCTCCTTACTACAGTTCGTTACCACGAACCGTTTGACCACGAACCGTTTGATAGTAGCTGCTGCTTTAGCATTATTTCTTGGAGATCTAACAAAAGCAGGAAGACTGTAACATTATGATTCGAAGTCTTCTAGATGCCAGTGAGTTCGACAGTGTTTTCTTACCTAGTTTTGGTAACAGAACCTTAGCTGAAATTACATATTGATATATCCTCATGTTCAGTTACCTATGCTCGTATATGTTCGGATCTGCAGAGGATAAATTGTTTTGTTATTATATTGCACAACATTGCCTTATGTTCATTCAGTTTCACTTTTTGTCAGAGTATGTGCACCTCAAGTAACAATAAACCAAAGATTAATGAAACATAGAAAGTACCCTTGCATTGGGGTCCATGGAAGCAATAAACACGGTGGGAATAATTACTGTTCCAAATTATCATGGGGTTAATTGTGATTCTAATTCATTTTTTATTGTTAGAACCATAATGCGTAGACTATAAAGTGTATACTATTCCCAGATGTATTATCTAAATAGCTTTGAGATCGAAGATCATAAATAGGGGATAAATGGAACCAAAGGTTAAAGAGGTCAATTTTACATTTTTTAGACGTTTGAACGCAAAATCAAAATTTTGCATTATATTTTCTTAACCCTCTTATGTTTGCAAGGCCGCATCCTGGGGGTGGTTTTCCCCGGGTTTGACCCCGTCCTCCACCAAAATACTTTGTCCGATTCGTGAAAACATAAAAAAGGATACAATGAATTTTTAATGCGTTATTAAAGTTTTTGTTTGTACCCCTCACCTCTAAAAAAATAGGCCCCCGAACAAAATCCTTGATATGCCCTTGCACATTTGTATCTAAAAAAATGAATGAAGTATGAAATACTGAAGCTTGTGTATATCCTTCCATATATTTGCGTAACTAAACATTTACTGTATACAATGGTCACCTTTGCTACTCAATTGAATTTAAGAAAAAACAAGTTTTTTTCAACTAAAAGTAAGGGGCAACGTTAAAACTTGAAAGGAACAGAAATTATTATATTATATTTATGAGGGGGTCCGCCCCCTCGTCAATACCTCGCTCGTTACGCTAAAGTTCAAATTTTTTTCCAATTATTTAAGAATAACCTGCGAATAAAAAAGGCCATTTAATTAGAATAATTAGCTCGTTTAAAAGTGCTAAAAAAAACTTTAGCGCAAAGAGCCAGATATTGACAATGGGGTGAACCCTGTCATATACGTGATAGTTTCTGATCGTTTAAGGTTTAATGTTGCTCCTTACTTTCGGTTGAAAGACACGTTCTTTTTAATCTAATTTCTGATCATTTTTTAAATATTACTGTGATTTCCGGCACCCCTTCATGGAAAATCCTCTTCCCCCATGAAAAATTCCTCAATGGAAAGATCTTCCCACTTAACTTCCGAAGCCCCCCCCCCCACCAGAAAAGACCTGCAAACGTCTGTACACTTCCCAATAACCAGTACTATATGTACGCAATGGGCAAAGTTTATAACTTGCAGCCATTTCCCTGGGGACTCTGGGGTATTAAGTCATACTCAAAAAAGTAGTTATTAGATTTTTTTTAACTGTACTGAACCAAATGGCTGTCTCAAAATTTTGATCAGGTGTCTTCGGGAAAAAATGAGCGTGGGAGGGGGCCTAATTGCCCACTAATTTTTTTGGCAACTCGAAAACAGCACTACAACTTTTAATTTCTGTTCAAATGAGCCCTCTTACAAAACTCTAGAACCCCCTGGGTCGGTACAATCCCCGCTCGAGGAAAAAAGCAAACACGCTACCACGATCTTTTATCTGGCAAAAATACGAAACTTCACATTTTTGCAGATAGGAGCTTGAAACCTCTGCAATAAGGCTCTCGGATACGTTGAATCTGATAGTGTGATTTAATTAAGATTATATGACTTTTAAGGGGCGTTTGTTCCTTTTTTGGAAAATAAGGCATATTTTCTCAGTCTCTCAACTTTTGATGAGTAAAACTAAACTTGATAAAACTCATATATTTCAGAATAGCATAAAAGTCTAATTCTTTTGATATATTTATTGGTATCAAAATTCTATCTTTTAGAGTAACTATTGACTCCATCTATATTATAGGTTACTATTGAACCGGATCGCTACTTACTTACAGCTCGTTACCACGAACCGTTAATATTAAATATAAAATAAATTTATTCCACTGAAAGTGAGGAGTAAAATTAAAAGTTAAAACAGACCTATTCTGTGTATGAAAGGGGCAGTCCCATCCTCAGCACCTCGCCCTGTCTCTCTGTCACAACTCTACTTTTTGAAGCAGTAAATGAAAAAAGCGTAAGGAGAGAGGTATCGAGGAGAGGACAGCCTTTATTTTCTCAGGCTCATAACTTTTGATGGACACTATTAGATTTGATGAGTTTCACATATTTTGATCAACCATCAAAATTTGATTCTTATGATGTATCTGTTTTTGTCAGAACTATGTTTTTTAGAGTTTCGGTTATATTGAGCCGCATAACTCTTTACTTACAGTTCGTTACCACGAACTGTTTGGTATTTGTCAAAGCTCATAGCTTGTAGCCCTTCCTACAAGTCAGGCAATCCTCAAAAATACAGATACAAGATCTATCAACTATGCTGAACGTAATAACTATCTCAAAATTTTGATCAGCTGACTTTGGAGAGAAAAGGGCGTAGAAGGGGGGCTAGGCACCCTCCAATATTTTTTGTCACTTAAAAAGAACCCTATAACTTTTTGTTTCCAGTCATATCAACCCTCCCACGGCCCTCTGGGATCACTGGTTCGACTCGATCATCCCTGTGGAAAAAAAAGCAAAAAAACACACATCCCTGAGCATGCTTCCGGCAAAAAATACAAAATTCCACATTTCTGTATACAGGAGTTTGAAGCCTCTACAGTAAGATTCTTGGATGTGTGTGTTTTACATTAAGATCACTTGATGTTTTCATTTGCTCTTGGGTGTTTCCCCCTTTTTTCAAAAATCGGGCAAATTTTCTCAGATTAGTAAATTTCGATGAGTAACAATAAACTTGATGGATTTTATGCATTTTGAGTAAGCATCAAACATAAATTCTTTTGATGCATCTATTGTTATCGAGACTCTGTTTCCTAAAGTTCGGTTATTATTCAGCCGCATCGTTCCTTACTTACAGTTCGTTACCATGAACTGTTTGATTCAAATAGATAAAACGGCTAATAGCAAAGAGTTAAAAAATCTGGTATAGTAGAAAACTCTAAAATCATTATAACGTGCATTAAATATAACGTTAAAAGTAAAGCTTGCTGAACTAATAACGTAAAATAATTTAGAAAAGATAAAAGAGAAACCTAGCTTTGATCAACTGATAAAAATTTGAGAGTAAAGCATGAGTGAAAAACTTAAGATTTTTATCTGTGCCTCGGAGAAATAACTATTTTTCACAAAAGTAATGAGACTGATTTTTTATTTAACAAGATTTAGTTTCATTCAAATATCAATGTTATTTCTCTCAAAGTATTTTCCTTGGTCAGCTACACTCCAATGGAGAGGTTGTTCCGACTGTTCGTAGCAGTGCTGGAAGTCTTCAACCATTATGGTCGTTAACATGTCCGTTAGAGTCCTTTGCATGATTTCGAAAGCCCAAAATAAAAGGCTTTGACGAAATTTTCCAATTAAATAAAAATGAAGAAGTCACAGGGACTGAGTTCAGGGGAATAAGGGGGATAGGGACCCTCAGGAATGCCTTTTGAGTTCAAAAATTCGGTTATGTAGATGACAGTATGAAAGGGGCCTTGTCATGATAGATGAACATATCTCTGCATTATTTGGTCTCACGAGAATGACCCTTATCCTTTAGACGACGGCTTTATAAGATAAAAAAGAAAAAATCTGTTCAAAAAATCATTTATTTTATGTTAAATATAGTACAAACAAAACAAAAACAAGGAGAAAAGAAGAGGATCTGGTCCCCAGAAGCAAGTTTGTAGAGGGGTTGATTAAACAATTACAGAAGTACAAACTGAAAATACAAAAAAAAAACACATTTTGTTGGTTTTTGAAGTCGAAGGCCTAACTAAACGTTGCTCATTTTCAACATGTTCCCTGCCTTCCAAAAATGCTTTGTGCCCGCGAAAAACTTGAGTTTAGGATAGATGATGCTATCTATACCCCTTCTTCAATTTTTCAAACGCCTCCTTTGCCGAATTCTAAAGCTTAAAACAAATTTTAATAGTACAAAGTTGCTTGAAATTTAGATTTTCTAGTTTAAATTATATACAACGAAAATGCAACTCCTCTAATAGCAGTCTCGAAATTCAGATGCTTAACAGACGGAGTAGTAACTTAAACTAAGCTATGAGATGTTCTAATACACGGGTTCCTTCGAGGATAATAGCAGATGGTTGTCCGACCGTTTACAGAATAGTCGGTCACGCCTCATATTGTTAAAGTTGTGTTGAAAAAACTGTTCCAAACTTTCGAAACTTCTGGATGAAACTTCGTGGTAAAAATAGGACAAGTTCTAGATACGTGATTGGCATAACCAGACCGAATCTTCTCTCTTTGGGGGAGTTAGGGGGGGGGGGTATTTCCAGTGCTTTGGAGAGTTTAGTGCTCCTGGACGTGCTAGGACGATACAAATTAGTAGGCGTGTCAGGTACCTGCACAAATTGACTTGATAACAGTTATTCCCCTGATTCGACCATCTTGGGGGGGGGGTAACCCTTCGTGATTCACCATCTCATTTCACGCCACTGTCTCACACTACGATTGACCATCTGGCGACCTCTGACACCCCCTATCATTCCTTAGAGATTTTACAGATATTTCCTCGTTAAAATCCCACAGTGAATCCAATGGTTCATTTTTTCATAAGTGAACACTCCATGATACATCATGTTACTTCTCATCCCCCTGTCACACTATTACTGCTCCCTATAGCACCCTTCAGCACCCCCTCATCATTCCTAAGACTTTTTCTAGATATTTTCTTGTTGAAAATATGATTTAAATCCATTGGTTCACGTTTTCGCAATCCAACACTCTATGACACACCATCTCAATTCACGCCATTGTGCCAAACTATGACTGGCCTTTCTGGCACCTTCTAGCACTCCTTATTATTCCTAAGACTCTTTCCATATATTTTCTTGTTAAAAATCACGCATTAAATCCAATGGTCTATGTTTTAGTATTCCACCTCAAAACGTGATGCTTCTATGACAATTCACACCGCTGTGGCAAACTACAAATAGTACACGACACCATCTGGCACACATTATAAAATATTTGACATTTTTCAAGCACTTACCCGCAAAAATATTCGTTTATACAAGAATCACTCGTTTAAATTTAATGAAAAATTCTTCTGATGACTCATAGCATTTGAAGCCAGTTTGACACAGTGTACCACTCCCGAAGACGCCCTCCTGGTGCACATTATTACACTTAAGGGTTTTTCCACCTCTTTCTATCAAAATTAAATTCACAAACTAAAAAATGACCATTGTTTGAACAGCAGAAACTTGCCATTTTATTCCTAGATTGCGAGGTTCCGTGACAATTCTCAGCCCATGACACTCAGTGGCTGACAAACGACAACTTCTAACAAGCATTATCACAAAAATGACATTTTTTTAAAGATTTTTCTGAAAAAATATTGTTTTTAGACAAGAATCGATGTTTTAAACATAACGAGAAATCCCCATGAATGTCCTTTCTGATGACTCCTAGCATTTGAGGTCAGCTTGGCAAGATGTATCACTCTCCGATGACATCCTTCTGGCGCGAATTATCACCCCTAAGGTTTTTTTCAAGTTTTTTACCTTCACAAACAAATTTATTGACTAAAATTTACCATTGTTTTTATATGGACATGTTGTGCTTATTTTTGTTCGTGAAACTCGATGCATGTTTATTTTTCCCTTCATGAAATTTGTACATTGATTTTTCTCTTTCTGAAACTGCTTTTTTTTTCATGGAGCTTCTTGCGTGCTGATTTTTGTTCATGGAACTTTTTCAATCTGGATTTTTCTCTTCATCAAACTTTTACATTCATTTTTCTCATCACGAAACTGATTTTGCTCACGGAACTTGTTCTGTGCTGGATTTTTGTTCGTGGAAGTTAATGTGCTTTTTTTTCTCTTCGTGAAACATGTAAATTGATTCCTCTCCTCATGAAACAGATTTTGCTCATGAAACTTGCCGTGTGCTAATTTTTGTTCGTAAAACTTGTTGTATGTTGATTTTTCTCTTCGTGAAACTTGTACATTGATTTTTCTGCTTGTGGAACTGATCTTGTTCATGAAACTTGCTGCGAGCACATTTTTTTCTTGAAACTTGTTACGCGAAGTTAATGTGCTTTTTTTTCTCTTCGTGAAACATGTAAATTGATTCCTCTCCTCATGAAACAGATTTTGCTCGTGAAACTTGCCGTGTGCTAATTTTTGTTCGTAAAACTTGTTGTATGTTGATTTTTCTCTTCGTGAAACTTGTACATTGATTTTTCTGCTTGTGGAACTGATCTTGTTCATGAAACTTGCTGCGAGCACATTTTTTTCTTGAAACTTGTTACGCTTGTTGATTTTTCTCTTCGTGAAACCTGTTCATTGATTTTTTGTTATATTGAAGCTGATTTTGTCCATGAAAATAATTGCGAGCTGTTTTTTTCTTGTTTTTATAACCTAGAGCGTCCTGATTTTTGTTCATGAAACTTGTTGCATATTGATTTTTCTCTTCGTGAAACTTGTAGATTGATTTTTCTCATTACGAAATTGATTTTGCTCGTGGAATTTATTGATTGATGATTTTTCTTCGTGGAATTTATTGCGCATAGATTTTTTTTTCATTCACGAAACTTGCTGCACGTCCATTTTTCACTTCGAGAAGCTTGTACATCGATTTTTTCTCCTAGTGCAGCTGATTTACTTCACAGGATTTTTTGCTTGTTGATTTTTCTTGTTCGTGGAATTTGCTGCGTCCTAATGTTTGTTCGTGAAACTTGTTGCATGTTAATCTTTCTCTTCATGAAGCTTGTACATTGATTTCTCTCCTCGTAAAACTGATTTTGGTCATGGAGCCCATTGCGTACTGATTTTTTCTGTTCATTGTACTTGCTGCGTGCTAATTTATGTTCGTGAGACTTGTTGTATGGTGATTTATCTCTTCGTGAAATTTCTACTTTGATTTTTCTCCTAGTGAAATTGATTCTATGCATGGAACTTGTTGCATGTTGATTTTTTGTTCATGGAATTGATGTGTCCTGATTCTTGTTCTTAAAACTTGTTGTATGTTGATTTTTCTCTTCGTGAAACTTGTACGTGGATTTTTTCTCATCGTGAAACTAATTTTGTTCATGGAACTTGCGTGTTTATTTTTATCCCCGGAACTTATTGCGTGCTGATCTTTTTCTTCCTAAAACTTCTTTCATATTGATTTTTCCTCATCGTGAAACTTATAAACTGATTTTTTATCATGTGAAACTGATTTTGTTCATGGAACTTATTGCGTGCTGATTTCTGTGCGAGGAGCTTGTCGTGTGCTGATTTTTGTTTATGAAATTTGTTGCATGTTTATTTTTTCCAATGCAAAACTTTTACATTGATTTTTCTCCTCGTGAAATCGACGTTAGTCATGGTACTTTTTCTGAGCTGATTTTTGTTCATGAAACTTGTTTTATGCAGATTTCTGTTTCCAACACTTGTTGCAGGTTGATTTTTCTTTTTGTCAAACTTTTGCATAAATTTTCCTGATGAAGAAGCTGATTTTGCCCATGGAACTTGTTGTTTACTTGTTTTTGTTCGTGAAACTTGTTGCATGTTAATTCTTCTCCTCGTGAAACTTGTACATTCATTTTTTCTCGTGAAACAGATTTTATTCATGAAACCTTTTGCATGCTGGGTTTTGTTCGTTGAACTTGTTGTATACTGATTTTTACTCGTGAAACTTGTTGCATGTTGATTTTTCTCTTCGTGAAACTTATACATTAATTTTCTCCCCATGAAACTGATTTTGTCCATAGAACTTGTTGCACGATGATTTTTCTTCGTGAAAATTGTTGCATGTTGATGTTTTCTTATCGAAAACTTGTACATTGATTTTTACTCATGAAACTGATTTTTTTTTCATGGAACTTGTTGCGTGTTGATTTTGTTCATGGAAATTATTGTGTGCTATTTTTTTGTTGATTTTTATCCTCGTGAAACTCGTACAGTGATTTTTCTCCTCGTGAAACCGATTTTGTTTCTGGGACTTATCGTTCGTGGAACTTGCCGCATATTGATTTTCATCCTCATGAAACTGATTTTGTTCTCGGAATTTCTTGCGTGTAGGTTTTGTTCATTGAACTAATGGCGTGTTGATTCTCTTTGTGAAACTTATGTTGATTTTTTTACTCGTGAAGCTCGTACATTTATTTTGTCACCTCGTGAAACGGATTTTGTTCATGAAACTTGTTAGGTGCTGATTTTCATTTGTGTTGTGGACAATGCTGCGTGCTAATTTTGTTTGTGAAACCTATTGTATGTTTATTTTCCTGTTCGAGAAACTTTTTTTGGTTTTTCTCCTCGTGAAACTGTTGCGTTGAATTTTTCTCCTCGTGTAACTGAATTTATTCATGGAACCTTTTGCATGCTGAGTTTTGTTGGTGATACTTGTTGTATGCTGATTTGTCCGTGAAACTTGTTGCATGTTGATTTTTCTCTTTGTGATATTTATACATTTATTTTTCCCCAATGAAACTGATTTTGTCCACGGAACTTGTTGTGTGTTGATTTATGTTCTTGAAACTTGTTACATGTTAATTTTTTCTCTTCGAGAAAAGTTCGCATCGATTTTTCTGATCATGAAACTGATTTTTTTTTCACGGAACTCGTTGAATGTTGATTTTGTCATGAAATTTGTTGCGTGCCGATTTTTGTGTTCGTAAAACTTCTTACATATTGATTTTTTCTCATTGTGAAACATATGCATTGATTTTTTTCCAAGTAAAACTGATTTTCTTCATGGAACTTGTTGCGTGCTGATTTTTGGTCAGGGAACCAAAAATATAATGTCGTGAGCTGATTTTTGTTCGTGAAATTTGTTGTATTTTTGTTTTCTCTCCGTGAAACTTGTTGATTTTTTTTCCTCTTTAAACAAATTTGCTGATAGAACTTGTTTTGAGCTGTTTTTTTGTTCGTGAAACTTGTTTCGAGCTGATTTTTGTTTTCGAAACTTGTTGCATGTTGATTTTTTTCCTCATGAAACTTTTACATTGATTTTTTCTCCTCCTGAGAGTGATTCTATTCATGAATCTTTTTGCACACTTTTTTTTGTTGGTGAAACTTGTTGCATGTTGATTTTTCTCTTTGTGAAACTTATACATTTATTTTTCTCTTCATGAAACAAATTTTGTTCATGGAACTTGTTACGAAGATTTTTGATCATGGGACTTGTTGCATGTTCATTTTTCTCTTCGAAAAACTATTACATTGATTTTTCTCCTCATGAAAACTGAATTTTTTTGTCATGGAACTTGTTGCGTGATGAGAACAATGAAAGGCAGAATCTTAATTAAAAGTTACCAGATTTAGCTCTTAATATGAATTAATTTTATCGCCAAAAACAACCCTTTACCCTCTGGAAATGCATTTATGGTGGGGTTAGCTACAAATTGTTACTGTGGTGTGAATATGCAAAGCCTTTGCACAACGAAACGCGGAATTTTTCATTTAAAGCTCTCAGAGATAGCTCTTAATATGGATTAAATTTATCTCTAATAACAACTCTGCCCCCGCCCCTTTGGATTAGCTTGCTAGGACCCCCATCGCTCTTTAATTCATGTTTTTTTTGCATATGTTTTTGCATATATCAGGTTTTTTGATGTTTTGATTTTTTCCGTTGTTGATGTTTAACTGCTTCTTTTGAGTTTTAGTAATGCTTTGTAAAAATTTTTCATTATTCAAATTTTTATTACAAGAGTTTTTATCCTTTAGGTTTCATGATTTAAGATAAAACTTCAATACATTTTACTAATACAAATTAAGCATCTTGGAACCTATGCATATAGGTCTGCTTATCGAAGAATGTCCTTTATATAAGTGTAAAATTCTGTGTAGTAAAGAGGAAAAGGTAAAACTTTTGGTACTGTAGAAAGACGTAGATTTTTTCTAGACATAACTGTAGTCTTCATTTATTTCATCTCTGATAGCAATATTATATGATAACACTCTCTAAAGCCTTAATGAACAAACAGGTGTACTTCAAATGTAATCAAATTCCAGTCATCAAATTTCCACCCTGCATTTCCGTTATTGAAGTACTAGGAATCACGTAATACATTAAATCATTCTAGTGTGCTTGAAGGGGATTTTCCTTGCATGCTATAGGTTATTTGTAGAATCTTGTTTTCCAAAACAATATCAGAAATAGATTGCTGGTCCAACTGTCTAGGGCACAGTTCCTTTTGATGTAAATGGTCCTTTCGAATCAAACGGGGACAAATCATTAGAATATAAAGATTCCCTGAGAAAAATACTTTTAAAGAAAATAAAATCCTAAAGAAAATAACGCTTTGAAAACAAACAAAATGAAATCTCTTATATAACATCTCTGTGTGATCTCTTCAGTTACAAGCGGGGATCCCCCGGGGTCTTGAAGAAACATGTCAAATGTGAATGCATAATCCATAACCTAAGTAAACATTCCCCTATTACGTAAGAGCTAAAGAAATCTTTAAGCGCCTTGAAGAATAAATGTCTTCGAGAACGTTTTGAAATTTCTTGAAACACCTTGAAGATACGTCTTGAGGAAAAATACGTTTAAAAACGTCTTGAAATATCTTGAGACCTCTTGAAAACAGTCTTGAAGAGAAATGTCTTAGAAGTGTCTTGGGATGTTTTGAAACGTCTTGAAAAAAGCTCTTAAAGAAAAATGAGATGTCAAAACGAAAAAAAAACGCCTTGAAAGAAAGAGAAATCCTGAAAAATAAAACGCCTTGAACAAAAACACCTTGAAAAAGACAAAAACAGCCTTGAAAGAAAAAGAAATCCTGAAGTAAAGAATCCCCTGAAGATTTCTTAAAGAAGAATCTTGGAAATCCCGGGGTAAAGAAGTTCTGAAGATTTATTAAAGAATAAACCTAGAAATCCTGAAGCAAAGTCACTGAGGATTGCGTCACACTCAACTCCTTTTACGTAACAGACATCTCTTAAAACATTTTTTATGATGCAAAGTGCATCTTGAAGAAGCTTACAAAAAGCGTCGGGGTCGGGATTCAAAGGGGTACTGTTTCATGGAAACAGGAACCTCCTTACCACTGATATTTCAGTTTAAAATTCTATTTCTGGTTCGATTCTAACGGGCTGTCACACTCAATTTTTCATGACATCTGATCAGCAGCTCTTTTCGTCTGTGGTGTTGGTATTGTTTGTTATAAGGGTTTTGGACAAAACCCTTACAAAAAACTTACTTGCAACTTACTCACAAAATTCTACTACCCAGCAAAAAAAACTTCAAATCTGGTAATTCTACTAGCAAACAAACGAAGAAAAAACTTCAATTCGGGCAAAACGTCAATCTTGTAAATGTGAAAGGTTAGGATGGAAATGCTGCCATGTTTTGTGGTGCTTGCATGTTGAGATTTTTGTGGCACCTAGTGGCACAAGAAAAATTCTCCTAAATCTGAAACGCTTTTACAGAATTCCTACAGGAAACTTCTAACGGTTAACAGACACTAAAAAGGAGCTATTCGGGACACTGACCATAATGTGTGTTCAAAAACAGTTCGATCATCCTGATCTATATAGCGCTTATGACCCTCCTTTTGATAACAACTTAGCAAATAGTTTTTCATAATTGTCACAGAAGTGTCAGAATGTTAGATACGAGCTTTAGTTGTAGATGGTCTTGGAAAACAGATTTGTATGCAGCATATCTCTTGATTTAATTTGTATCTACTGGTCAGATATTTCAAGCTGCATTTACTTCACAAAAGTTAAGGGAGACCACACTCAATTCGAATAAAATTGTACTGCTGAATGCAATTCAAACAACCCCTAACAAAATCATACTTTAAAGAATTGGTAAGTATCCATAATATTTGGGCTATAATCTGAGGTTGTACAGCGGGCAGCTGAAGCTAATCTTTCTCTTGAGTAACTTTGTAATCATAGTGTAGTTGGTTTTCTAATTCCAGTTTGTGTTTAATCTCACGGCCAATGGATTGAGTTAAAACTTTTTTTCGGTGGAGGTGGAAGAGGACTTAAAATTTGCGTGTTTGGGTGAACGGTGCAAAACAGTTTTTATCCAGACTATAGAGTATTCTTTTTTTGTGGATTAGAAATAGAAAGAAAAAGAAACAGAAAATGGCTAAAACATAAATGCCTATAGTAGGTGGATTATTACATGGTAACTAAAAACGAAGAAGAATCAGAAATTAAAAAAAAAAAAAAAAAAAAACAGATAAATAACACTATAAACCATTTTTAAATTGAATTAGAAGTAAATTACAAGAGAAATTAACTTTTGACTTTATTTTTTAACCGTCAGTAATAAAAATGGGTTTCTGAGACATCTTGGCGTATTAAATAAAAAACAAGTTTTTTGAAATGAAAGTAAGGAGCGACATAAAAACTTAAAACGAACAGAAATTGCTCCGTATATGGAAGGGGCTTTTCCTCCACAACACCCCGCTCTTTACGCCAAAGTTTTTAATTGTTTTAAAAATAGAGTTGCGAAAAAGAATCAAACTTTAGTGCAAGGAGCGGGGTGTCGAGGAGGAAAAGCCCCTTTCATATACGGAGTAATTTCTCTTCGTCTTAAGTTTTAATGTCACTCCTTACTTTCATTTCAAAAAACTTGTTTTTTGCTTAATTTTTGAAAGTTTTTGAATTAATGCATGTCTGATTTTGGCTCTCCGTACATAAATCGTTAAAATGAAATTTGCATATTGATTCTTTTTTTGGTTAAATGGCTTTCTCTTAGTTTTGATCAGACGATTTTGAGAAATAAGGGGTTGCCCTCCAATTCTTCGGTTACTTAAAAAGGCAACTAGAACTTTTAATTTTTAACGAACGTTTTTATTAGTAAAAAATATACGTAACTTAAGAATTAACTTACGTAACAAACTTTTATATTCTTATATTTGTGATTATATATGTGAGGGGGTTTTTCGCCTCGTTAATACCTCGCTCTTCACACTAAATCTTAAGATTTGTCCCAAATCTTTAAGAAAGACCCCTGAATCAGAAAGGCCGTAGAATAAATAGTTGAAATTACTATAAATAATTTAGCATAAAGAGTGATGTGTTTATCTCCTCCTATATACCTCGCTCTTTATGCTAAAGTATTTTTAGAACCCCTCATATGCGTAATAATCTCTGTTTGTTTTAAGTTTTAGTGCTTCTCCTTACTTTCAATTGAAAAAACTTTTTCATGTTTAAATTTTCGTTGTTTTTTTTTTAATTGTAATGATAGAAAATCCTGTGCCCTTTTCATTGAATTTCTCTTCCCCCATTAAATATTCCTCCAAAGAAATATTCTCCCATATAGCCCCCTTCCCTGAACCCCACACCCAAACCAAAAAAAATCCCCCTGAAAACGTCGGTAAACTTCCCAATAACCATTACTGTATGTAAACATTGGTCAAAGTTTGTTACTTGCAGCCCCTCCCCCAGGGACTGTGGGGGGGATAAGTCATCCCTAAAGACATAGTTATTATGGTTTTTGACTATGTGGAACAAAATGGCTATCTCAATATTTTGATCTGTTGACTTTGGGAAAAAATGAGCGTGTGAGGGGGCCTAGGTGCCCTCCAATTTTTTCGGTCACTTAAAAAGGGCACTAGAACTTTTCATTTCCGTTAGAATGAGCCCTCTTACAACACTCTCGGACCACTTGGTCGATACGATGACCCCTGGGAAAAAAAAAACAAACAAACAAATAAACACTCACCCGTGATTTGTCTTCTGGCAAAAAATACAAAATTCCACATTTTTGTAGATTGGACCTTGAATTTTTTCTATAGGGTTCTCTGATACGCTGAATGCGACGGTGTGATTTTCGTTAAGATCCTATGACTTTTATGGGGCGTTTCCCCCTATTTTCCAAAATAAAGCAAATTTTCTCAGGCTCGTAACGTTTGATGAAAAGACTAAATTTGATGAAACTTATATATTCAAAATCAGCATAAAAATCTAAATCTTTTGATATATCTTTTAGCACGTAATTCCGTTTCATAGAGTTTCGTTTACTATTGAGCCGGGTCGCTCCTTACTACAGTTCGTTACCACGAACTGTTTGATGCTCAAGCATGAATATGTTCTTCAGTATAAGAAAAGGTAAGACGGTACAACTTCAGGTGTTGCTTTAAAGTACCATCATTACTTTAAAACATATAATGCTAAATAGTTACGCCAATAATTGCAAAAATTCTACAACAAACAATGGTGAAAGCCCACTGGTATGAAATCCAACTGGAAGCGGCAAGGCTTTGAAAAAAACGAGCATATAAGAAAGAATACGCATTTTTGACTGTATCTATTTCATAGAAAACTAGGAAGCTTACTCATTTTAATAAGAAATTCTCCAAGAACTGCCATCGATCAGATTTTGCCACTTCCCCAATCCTCTCTCAAGTGTATCCCCCTTGTTTAATTGCCACAAAATAAAGGCTGCTCTACAGCAAAAATTCATTAACAACTGCTTCTTCTGCAACTGCCGCCATAAACTTTTGCAAAAATACTAGGTTTATAAGGTCGAAGGGATCACCAAGAAGATTAAAAAAATTGAAACAATTATATGTACTTAAAGAGAACAATATCTGTTTAAATAAGGTTGATTTAGCTTATTTTATTCAATGGCACCATAGACCTTATGCTCTATGAAAAAGGGTCATTCAAAACCTCCGACCTAAAGACAATACATCCAGTTTCCTAAAGAGACCCAAGTTTGTTCGAAAGCACAAAGTACAATAGGAAGATATCTATGGTACCTACACAATTCCTAATTAGTTGAGAAGACAAAGCTTTGTTGACACCAAATAAGCCCTTGTTCGCCCTAAAGGAACTAAGATCAAAGAAGAGGTAATTCTCCAATCCATTCTTAAGCCTTGTCTTGGACAATGCCTATTTTTTGTCTGCTTTCAAGTCTTTGTTCTACTTTATTCATAATATAAGACACAGAGAAAAAGCAAAGTAAAAGTTTTATTTTTTTTTCTCTGGCATCGAAACTGGATTTCTTGTTTCCAAAAAAGAAAAGAAATGGATGAATTCCAAATTGCTTTCCACTTTCAAAGGGCGTGGAAAATAGGCTATAACTGGAGAAATGTCCATAAATTAAAATCCTTTTAGAAAATTTTGTTCGCATGCTAATAGAAGAACTGTTTAGTACAATAAACCTTTTAAAAGACTTTCGATATATCTTTGTATAATTCGATAAAAAGCTAGAACCTTATAATAAGATTATTTTGTCTTGTTATCAAGTATAACACTAGGAAATTTTTAGATGGAATTCCCCAGTCATGACAAACAAGAAAAATAGATTTTTAAAATTATAGAATGAGAGTATTCTCAACTGTAGCAACAGAAATGAGGCAGATTTTGGCTTAATTTTAGTGCAAAAGGTAGTCTTATTTTCGGGCTGGTCTTCCAAGTGAAAAAGTTTATAAATACAGGTAAAAAACTCTGTAAAAAGGGGATAAAAGGAGGATGTTCTTTAGATTCATGGCTCATAAGATAGTCATGGAGTATCAAGGGCACCAAATAATAGCCAGTATTCTCTAAGCACGGAAAAAGAAAACAGTCTTTACCTGGTTTAGCTATTGTCAGTTATTAACAACCACACTTTAGAAGCATGGTTACCACACCTGTTAAATAATCACCGTATTTGAAGAAATGAGCAAGGAATGAGCTCCTTGAGCTAGAGCAAATGGTATGAATTCTAAAGTAGAGTTTTATTTTCTATACCAGGGAGGAATATATGCAGTTGTTCTACGAAGTGTTCGTTTCTTCGAGAAATGTTTCTACTTTCTAGTAGAAAGCTCCATTTGAGTGGGCATGCAAGCTGATAGCAGATTTAAATAGTTCCGTGTTCCATTGCTAAATATTCCCTTAGAATAACGAAGAGAGAAATAAAAATATTCAAAGAAGCGACACTTTTCAAGGATAAAAAAACAAAAGCCATCTACTTTTACAAGTTATTTTTTGGTTATTTGGCAGATTTTGTGATATAGCTTCTAAGATGGGGACTTACATAGAGGAACGTCATCATCCATATTTTAAATGCCAACTACTTTCAGAAACAGTAGTGAGGCCTCTTCAGGTTTAAAGACATCCCTATCCCTTGAAATCCCAGTCCCGATACTTTTTTTTAAAACTTCTTCAAGACGCAGGTACATGTTACGTAATAGGGAATGTCTTCTAAGAGACGCATGTGCATGTTATGTAATAGGGTTTGGGTGTTACATAGTGGTTTCTTTGAGTGTTTTCAAAACCTAAGGGTGTAGGGAGATACCTTCAGGGCCCCTCCAACTCAGGATTACCTTGATTATTATGATTAAAAGCCTAAACGTGTAGGAAGAAGTCTTCAGCCTCCACTAAATCCTGTTTTTTATGTTTTTTTCCTTAAAAACCTACGAAGGCCAGGAAAAAACAATTAGGGGCCTTCTAAATCAAGATTTCTATGTTTGCTATGTTTAAGAAGCCACATGGGTCTCTCTCGAGTAATGGCATGGCCTTTTCATCATCCAAATATTTCCATGCTTTGCAGCCATTTCATGTCAGCAAACAAAAGATTTTCGCCACCATTTTCCTGCGGGTAGAACCGTTAGAGAGTCTTGACATATATTGTTTTTCCTAGGAGCAAAGGCTGTTTGGTGTGCTGCTATTTCCAGGAAACAGAAGCGTCACGTGATCTGTTGTTATTGTGGCGGGAACCGAGTAATTTCTTTTGTCTCCGGAGGGTTTAAAAACGGGTACTAGAATGAAATTCCTATTTGTCTTGCTTAAGATTTTGAACCTATAACAAGGATTTAGAAAAATGGATTCCTATTGAAATTTGAAAAAGGATTGGCCGTCTGCTTATATGCTGGTGAGTCCCCTCTATCTATATACTCCCCATCCGCCCAAAAGAAAATAAGATGAGCCTACCCAAATTTGAGCTGATATAACTCCCTTTATTAGATAAAGAAGCAAAACTCTATTTCTAATCCCTCGTAAATAGCTTTATTGGATGTATATTAACCTTATTTTTAACACTAAATTCATGTCCTCTATATTAAAGTGTATTTTTTTCATTAGTGGCTACTTATTCTGACAGCTCCCAATTGTGCAACCACATGCCTCTTATTCAGCTTAGACCTTAATTACTCTAGAAAAGGTACCATTCATACCGTTAAATAAGCACTGGAAAGGGACAATTTTACAAATAAGCCCAAACGGTATAAGGGCATGGATAATATTCTTTCCTTAAAGTAAAAATTAAATTAAAAAAACAAGTTTTTTTAACTGAAAGTAAGAAGCGACATTAAAACTTAAAACGAACAGAAATTACTTCGTATATGAAAGAGGCTGCTTCCTCATCAACGCCTCCCTCTTTACGCTAAAGTTTGACTCTTTCTCTCAATTCTTCTTTTTAAAACAATAAAAAACTTTAGCGTAAAGAGCGGGGCGTTGATGAGGAAGCAGCCTCTTTCATATACGAAGTAATTTCTGTTCGTTTTAAGTTTTAATGTCGCTCCTTACTTTCAGTTAAAAAAACTTGTTTTTTTTTATTTAATTTCTGAACGTTTTTGAATCAATGCATGTTTTGATTTTGGCTCTCCGCAGAGGAATAATTAAAAAAAATTTGTATTTTTCTTTTTGGCTAAATGGCTTTCTCATAATTTTGATCGAATGATTTTGAGAAAAAAAGAGCGGGGGAGGAAGCCTAGTTGCCCTCCGATTTTTTGGTTAATTAAAAAGGCAACTAGAATTTTTTAATTTTTTACGAATATCTTTATTAGTAAAAGATTTACGTAACTTATAAATTAGCTTACGTAAAGAACTTTTGTATTCTCATATTTTTATTACATATATGAGGGGGTTCGCCCCCTTGTCAGATCCTCGCTCTTTACACTAAAGCTTAAATTTTGTCCCAATTCATTAAGAATGACCCCAGAATCGCAAAAGCCGTAGAATAAATAGTTGAAATTACTAAAAATACTTTAGCGTAAAGAGCGAGGTATTAAGAGGAGGTGAGCCCCTCAAATGGGTATTAATTTCTGTTTGTTTTAAGTTTTAATGCTGCTCCTTACTACCAGCTGAAAGAACTTTTTCATATTTATTTTTTCATTGTTTTTTTTTTTTAAATAATGCTAGTAAATCCTGCGCTCCCTTCATGGAGATTTTCTTCACCCATGACAAATTATCGATGGAAAGTTCCCCCAGCATATACCCCTCTTCTCAACCCCTCCCCCAACCAAAAAATCCTCCTGAAAACGCCTGTACACTTCCCAATAACCATTACTATATGTAAGCACTGGTCAAAGTTTGTAACTTGTTGCCCCTCCCACAGGGACTGTGGGGGAGTAAGTCGTCCCCAAAGACATAATTATAAGGTTTTTCGACTACGTTGAATGAAATGGCTATCTCAGAATTGTGATCCGTTGACTTTGGTAAAATAACTAGCGTGGGAGGGGGCCTAGGTGCCCTCCAATTTTTTTGGTCTCTTAAAAAGGGCACTAGAACTTTTCATTTCCATTAAAATGAGCCTTCTTGCAACATTCTAGGACAACTGGGTCGATACGATCACCCCTGGGAAAAAAAAAAACAATAAACACGCATCCGTTATCTGCCTTCTGGCAAAAAATACAAAATTCCACATTTTTGTAGATAGGAGCTTGAAACTTCTACAGTAGGTTTCTCTGATACGCTGAATCTGATGATGTGATTTTCGTCAAGATTCTGTGACTTATAGGGGGCGTTTCCCCCTATTTTCTAAAATAACGCAAATTTTCTCAGGCTCGTAACTTTTGATGGTTAAGACTAAACTTGATGAAACTTATATATTTAAAATCAGCATTAAAATGCAATTCTTTTGATGTAGGTATTGGTATCAAAATTCCATTTTTTAGAGTTTTGGTTACTATTGAGCCGGGTCGCTCCTTACTACAGTTCGTTACCACGAATTGTTTGATTAAAAATTGTAAACAAGTATTCTTCTTTATCAATAGCATCATATTATTTGAGAGAGCCCCCCTCTCCTAATTGGGTCAGATGTAACACTAGATAACAGATAAAAATTTTACTGATTCTATTGCTTTTTTCCTATAGCCTAGCTTATTTATTATCCATGCATCTCATGAAAAAGTTGCCTTAATCCTCCAAAAAATTCTAGTTTAGCCACTTTTTGCAAATCAGTCCATGGGGCTACGGGTGTTGATCTTTTAAAAAGACTTGGTTGGGGTGTTCGGCTATGGTGCATAAATTTCTTTTTTACTGTATCAAAAAAATCTAATACCTTATTATAATTTTCTTCGCTCACCCTCTCAGGCATTACAAACTCCCATGACGTAGTGCATAAATCATCTTTGAGTGTTTTGATGTTTCCTGGTGTATACGGAATCTTGGTTAATTATCAGGGGCTATTCGGTGGGCAAGCCGGGGGATTGTACTGGGAAATGATCCGATGTATCTGATAGTAGTACTTCATTCCTTACAGAATTTATAGATGAGAATAAATTGTAAATTAAGGCTGCAGGTTGGTTCGAAGTTCAAGTGGGGATATTTATACACCGCTTTAACCCGTACGAGATTACTAGTGCTAGTATATCACAAGCCTGATTCGATGAGGTATCCATCATGTCCCCGTTAAAATCACCCTTTAAAATTATTTCTGATTTTTCAGACAATGCTTTCCGAAGAACATTCTCTAATATTTCCCTAAATTGCTTCGTTGATCCGTTTGATGATCTGTGTATTTCAACAATTATTATCTTTTCTTTGGAGCTACTAGCCAATTCTATTATATTTAAAAACTTGTTCAACGTATGTTGACATATGTGCAAAGTACATGGATTACATATACTACACTTTTCATTATATTCATCGATAATAGTTCAATTCTCACGGGATGACCAGCCGCCTAATGTATATTAAACTAATGGACACGTGTAAAAAATTTTCATTGTTGAATGTGTCACTTTTAAAAACAAACTGACTCAAGATCAATAAAAACAATGGCTTCTAGAAGGAGGAATAATCAAATGACGCTTGTTTAGACAAGATTTTTGTCTTACTTGTTGTTGCCATATAAAATGGCCGTGTAGGTAAACCATAAGCACAATATCATTTTGTTTTGTTTCAATTGATGTATTAATAAATTGTGTAAATGCACCCGGGCAATGACGTTAAAGTTTCATAAAATAGTCCAAAGAAGGACACTCATTTCTCATTAAATCCTTAAACATTCTTTGAGAAAATATAAAACTCTAGAAAATCATCGTCGTAATAAAACGTTTTTCCAAAGTCACTAGGTTTCGTATGATTTTTTTGGTTCTCAAATCCAGTGATTTTAATCCTCACACTCTAACTACTGATTATAGACTAACAACGATTCTTTCTCGCTAATAAAAACTTATTCCATTTTTATAGTTTGATTCTAATCGTTGGTGCAAAGCATAACTCTTCTTCTGACTTGAATTTGCTTAATGAAATTACATATCGCCCAAACATCTAGTCCCATTTTAGGGTTAGCCGAAAACTCATTGTAATTTCTATGGCAGAATTAGGAACTCTAGGTTTCATTTCGGCATTACTGGTACCTTCAATATCCAATAGAGTAAAAGCATCCATTACCAAAGAATAATATTCTTGATTTCGACACACTGAACTCTTTCTTAATACTGGAACAAATCTTAAGATTCTACAAGTTATGCACGGTTACTTCACCCTGATTTGTAAATATTGGACCATGGTAATTTCCTTGAACTGGGAATTTCCTGCTTCCTTCACTAACGGACTCTAACATTCCCCATTTCATCACAACCAAAGAAAATCTGGTTTAATGGGGCCCTGAGGGCTCCTCCCTACACCCTTGGGCTTTTTAAACACGCAAAGAAATTATTGTGTAACACCCAAACCCAATTACATAACATGCATCTTCGTCTCTTAGAAAACATTCCACATTACGTAACCTGACACCTTCGTCTTGAAGAGGTTTTTAAGAAAGTGTTGGGGCTGGGATTCGAAGGGGTAAGGACGTCTTTAAACCTTAAGTGGTCCTACTAATACAAACCCTTTGTTTCTTGATTTTGGTTGAGTTTGCGATATAGCTTTATGTGTTTGGGGCTGAGGAGGGGGAAGGATATCACGCGTGCCTACTGAAATTTATCAATAATAGTTCTCTCATTGCTAAGGACGTCGGAGGTTTCCATTTGTTCATCTCCTAGTGGTGATGCTGGAGTACCAACCCATAGTAAGAAAATCCACCTTGAACTAAAAAGAGATACATGTTTCTATTTAACGCTGATCTATGGCATACTTCCTCAAGAGATGTCGAAGAATGATACAACAGTTTTTCCTACAAGAATTAATTCATGAGACAAACAATAAAGAAATCTTCTAGGGGCTAACAACTTCTTTGTGTTCGTTTAAAAACAACTAGAGGAAAAAAGTGGGTTTTTAAAGGTAATGTAAGAATAAGGTTGATCAGTGGCTAAGGCATTAAAAATCATCAAAGTTAAGTATTTTGTACGTGTGATTGTGATTGGTATAGATAGAGACCCAAAGCAGTCTTTCCACTGCCATCGGGACCCTCGTATAAATGTTTGAAAATGGGGACCTACCCATCCAAATATGCTCCCCATCCCTCCACTAGCTTTTTAGTCTAAAAGAAGGTCGGCTGTGCCTTGTTTGAAACAGAATCATGTAAGGATTTAAAAATCAGTTAATTCAAAGCAAACTGTGGGGCTTGGCGTTTTTTAAATGCATATTTAAAGAATTTCAGGCTAGAGGTCGCTCTTTACAGTTTTGCCCCTAAGACTGCTACCATGATTGGCTGAAACAGCAGATATCCTAATATCGTCTATCAAAACCTTAGCTACAAGTTAAAAAAGACCGTAATTCTATAAATGAATCTTGAATTTTCAATCCGATTTGTCGATAAGGTCTAAATCCGGTCCTTTTTTGAGCTAAAGTAGCTCAATTATTAATCATAAAGTTGTCTTAAAACTAAACTTATGGTAATATTTAGGGAGAAGAGAATAAACAATAAACATGCTTATTGCTTTCCTTCAGTTTTATTATTAATTTAATTATATTTGCTTTAGTTCTTAATATTATCAATTTTCAAAACTTTTTCCAAGAAACGAGTTTTTCAAAGGAGAGTAAAGAGCTCCGTTAAGCCGAGAACGAGCAAAAATAAAGTCAAATAATATTCCAAGCGTAAAACTACCACAAACCACTATCAATAAATGAATGAAACTCAAAATGAACAGAAATTCCAATAAATAGCCCAATCAAACTCCAAACGAGCAAAAATCAACATGATTAGGGCTGATAACCCCCATAACTTCTCAAGACCAGAATGCAATTTGCGCTGTAGTGGAAAAAAACAACAACAAAAAACAAAAAAAAATGACCATGCACTGCCACTTTACTTGACATATACTGATATTTATTTTTTGAATTTTTGATAATCTTTTATTTATGAAAGTAAGAAAAGTGAAAACATTTCAAAATATTACGTTTTCAGTAAAGCGTAAATTTTCTTCTATATACGTATACATTTGTATGTTGGAGAAACTTTTTCAACAATTTTTAATCCGGACACAAATGGTATTATTCAATTTAATTCTATAGCTTATGAAAGTGACCTTAGAATTAAAAGAATAAAATAAGAATAAAAGTGACCTTAGTGACCTTAGAATAAAAATAAATTGGCTGTCTCAAAATTTTGATTGGATGTTGTTGGGAAATGAATGAGCTTGAAAGAAGGACTGCTTTTCCTCCAATCTCTTAATACTCTTAAAATGCGCACTAGAACTTTTAATTTTGAACTGAATTAGCTCCTTTAAAAGATGCAATGATATTTCTAGCTATTATAGAGTGGTGCTGGCTATGATATTGCTTATATGCCATTCTGAAAACCTAAATTCATACAGTTTTTCCCCTTTAATTGAAACTCCTAAATGTTCCCTAAAAGTTTCGTCTTAATACCTTAATAGCGCTATATTGACCACTACTGTCAATGTAACTAATAATTACCTTTATTTTAACATAGCGCCATATGACTCTGAAGCATGGGCACTCCAAAAGAGATGAAAATTTACTAGATGTTTTCCAAAGAAATTGCCTACGGATTGTTCTGGGTACCCGCCTGACTGACCGTATTTCAAACAGTAGGCTGTACGGAAAGTGTGGTTCAATCCCGCTTTCTGGGGCTACAATGAAAGAAAGGTTGAGATGGCCAGGCTACGTTCTACGGATGAAGGATGATAGATTACCGAAGATTGTCCTTTTTGGCCAACTGTCTGGGGCTACACGGAAAGCAGGTCGTCCTTGTCTGGGTTGGGAGGATGTCATTAGATTTAAAGGAAACGGGAACTTCCTGGGAGGGTGTAAATAGGGAGGCTTTAAATAGATTGGGTTGGAGGAGGAGCGTGCGTAGCTGTGTTGGCCTCAGGCGGCTTGGTGCTGCAGTGAGTTAGTAGTAGTAGTAGTAGTAATATAGCGCCTTCTGGATAGTTCAAAACTCCCCATAACTTACCCTTAAAGGTTTAAATTACTAATAGAAGTTGTTCTTCAGATATTGCTTTTGTCGCCTTTTCGAGAGTCGACATGCTCATAGTTTATTTTGATTTAGTTCAACATCCGCCTAAATATTCCTTAAAAGCTTCACCATAATACCCTTAGCTTGAGCAGTAGCAATATTTGTAGCAGCATTAGTAACAGTATTCGCATAGCACCTTTGGTTTCTTTAACAATTCCTTCAACACACGCTGAAAGTTAAAGCTTAATAAATACCATCAACCATTCCTGAAGCATTTCTGATGCGTCCACTTGACAACCTGTGTGGGCATAGTGTGTTTTCGCCTTAATATCCTTAGTTTTAGTAGCATTAGTAGTAGTAGTAGCCGTAGAACTAATTTTGGTAGCCCAAGCTTTAGTGGCAATAGCAGTAATAATAGTAACAGTAGCAGTAGTATGAGTAGAAGCAGTAGCATTAGGATGCAAATATTATCTTTTTTTTAGTTCACCATCCCTCAGAGCAAGCCCTGTTAGTTTCAACTTCACACACCAAACTGTTCCTAAGATATTGCTGTTACACCCTTTTGAAAAGTTGCATGCACAGGGCAGTGTATGATTCAATTTATCTTTCCTCTTCTAAAGCTCTTGAAAATTTCATCTTCCTGCCCTTAATCGTAGTTGTAATAGTAGTCACAGTAGTAGTATTATCTATCTATAGTATTATCCGAAGTTTAAGCAAGCACCCTTTCTATATAAAACTTATATACCCCCAGGGTAAAACTTTCAACCCTTTCCCTGAGGACTGTGGGATATGGTTGTCATCCTCAAAGGCATAATTTCTGGACTAAAAATCCTATATAAAACCTTATATACATAATTTCCAGACCTCTCAACTATGTTGAACAAAATCCCTATCTCAAAATTTTGATTGGATGTGTTTGGGGAAATGGTGGGCGTGGAAGGGGGGCTAGTTACCCTCCAATCACTCTTGACTATTGAAAAGGGCACTAGTCATTTCAATTTCCAATCGAAAAAGTCCTTTTTGAAGTTCCTACAACAACTCCCTCGATGCTAATTGCCCTGGTCTAAAACCAGAAAAATTAAAAATAAATAATAATAATACCACATTGTACCCACATCACTCTTTACCTCTGAATCAATCAATCAATCAATTTATTAATGCTAAAAAAAATTACAAGACGTAAAGTAATTACTAAGCCCAAGAAGCTTAGCTTGTAATGGGCCAACAAAACAAAAACAAAATACTTTTATGAGACACATACAATAAAAATACAAGTACATGGAAAAAAAAAGAAAAAAACTTGATCAAGACAAGGGCATTTATCAGAGAGGAGATTCAGAAGAAAATTAAACATATAACTGAAAAAGAATTTAAATGGAGAAAAGAGATAAAAACTGAGATAGAATCCAAAAACATTTTGGAATATGAAAAACATACTAAATGAAGAGAAGAGATACATATAAATTAGAATAATAAAAAGAAAAAATCCAAACTGGAAACAACGGACGAGAAACTGCCTTTACAAAAAGAAAAAGAGGTACATCAGGATGGATAGAGTTCCGTATTAGAACTGACTGATAAACAGGAGACCTCTGAACTGCTGCTGATGATCGTTTGGGTAAAATAAATCTGCGAAAACTATGTAAAGAAGAAGAGTACCTACCTGAGCCTGTCCGCAAGAAAAAACTGCTGCAAAAGGCGGTGGAAGTGTACCTAGAGAAGCAGAATACGCTAAATAAAAGTAACTTTTACCCACAATATAATCCAGTGGAGCTATTACAGTATCATTGTACAGGTCAGAAGAAGGGTAAAACCGAGGTAGAAGAAAATTAGCCTTCAGTGCCCTATTTTTGGCTCTTTGAAGTGAGCAGAGAACAGGTTTGTTAGTATTACCCCACACAGGACAACAATAAGAAAGGCAAGGAAAATTAAAAGCATATTAAAGAGAAAGCATAACACCTGGGGGAAGAAATGGGTTAACCCGGTGCAACATTGAAGACTGGTGGAGGACAAGAGAGCGGGTATGAGTTGTATGGGGTTTTAAAAAAAGAAAACAGCCAAGATGCACACCAGACAATTTCACAGTAGTTGCTGGTGGTATAATATCATTCCCATAAGTCAGGATGATTGGCTCCTGTACGTCTCTGATATAACAAGGGGTCCTGAAGTGTACAATTCCACTTTTCCGGCTGTTGATAGCCATGCCATTTGACCAGCACCAATCTTTTACCTTATCAAGAAGACCTTGAGCTACAGAAGCGGCATATGGGAAGTCCACTGCAGCAATGAAAAAGTTAGAGTCGTCAGCAAAAAGATTAGGGTGCACAAGGGGATGAAGACTATCGACAAAATCATTAACATAAATTAAAAACAAAAGTGATCCAAGTACAGAGCCCTATGGGACACCTTTCAATATATGCGAAGTAGAGGAAGAAGTACCATTAACCGAAACATACTGAGATGTTCCTGAGAGGTAAGACCTAAACCATTCAAGCGGGACTCCATGTAATCCAAATAAAGGTAATTTAGACAAAACAACAGAGTGGTCGACTATATCAAATGCCTTTGAAAAGTGAAGAAATAGACCAAAAATACACAAGCCTTTGTCAAGATTAATACGCACAGAATCTGTTGCATCTGAAAGTGCATGCAAGGTAGAGAAACTGGGACAAAAGCCATACTAATGGTTAGCTACTACTAACCATACTAATGGTTAGAGAATTCCCTGTAGTTGTATTAGTACTAAATAAAAATGAATATAGTCTACGATACATTGTTTTTCAACAGCCTTAGAGATTACGGGAAGAAGAGAAATAGATCTATAGATTGAAATTAGAGATGAATCACCTTTTTTTATCGTGAGGTACAATGGTACAAACTTTAAATAAATGAGAAAAGACACCAGAAGAAAGAGAGACGATAGTTATGTGTGAGATGGAGCTAGAAAACAAAACTTACTAAATTTCTTAAGAACATTATTACTCAAACCAAAACTGTCAACTGAACGGATACTTGGATGCTGAAAATAATGCTATAAATTTCGGTATCACTGCATGGGGAAATGAAAAATGACTTTTCTGCTAAGGGAAAACTACTTACTCTTCTCTGGGGGGGGGGGGGGTAGGAACCAAAGGAAGTGTGGCGAAAAACGAATTGAAAGTACTCGCTGAAAAAATTTTGTCCGCAATAAATCCACCAACTTTCCTGTAATGACGTGGGGGGGGGACTGCTTGAGTTTCTTGCGGGAAAGAGCTTCTTCAAATAGAGTCCAAACCTTTCGCAAGTTCCCCTTACACTCACAAATTTGACGCGAAAAATAGAGCTTTTTGGCCGTACGTACTGAAGAAGTAAGCACATTTTTATAATGTTTATACTTCGAAAGATCATCCTGTGTCTTACTTTTACATGCAGCCTTGAACAGAGACGCCATCATATGTGTAGCATTGATCAGAACTCTAGACATCCATGGACAGGTGGGTGTAAAATTCCTTCGCCTCTTTCTAAGAGGAAAATGCTCATCCAATAGAGCTCCAATATGGTACGAAAATAAACTCGTTGCGCATTCAGCATCATTAGCTTCAAGAAGACTAGATCAATCGTTACTCTGAAGACTATGTATTAAATTAGAAATTTCTTTATCTGTAGAAGTTCTAAAAGGAGACTCACCTTACTCATCCACAGCAATCTCAGTTTTAGGCACAAAAAGTGATAGATAAATAGGAAAGTGATCAGAAAGATCAGTGAAAACAAGACCAGAAGTAAACATCAAATTAGGAAAATGAGAAATAAAAAACATTGTCTATTGAAGTGGCAGAATTTCTTGTAGAGCCAACACGAGAAGGAAAAAACTAGATCTACGCTGCATGGGTAACGTGAGATGTTGAGACAACCTATGTTCGGCTTTACTGAGTAAAGTTTTGCGAGAACAACACTTTGGTTTTGTTTCCTCGCTTCGATTAAACGCTGGAGTTGTTAATCTGTAAGGATCTTAAAATAAATACTAGGTACACCAACTTGCAAACGTTGCAAACCCCTAATTGCAACTAGCAAAGTTGCTAACCCCTCATCGCTAAAGGTGATTGTAGCCTTACAGCCAATTATTACTTACAAGTCCCTTACATGTCTTACCGCTGGAACCAAATTGGTCTTACCATCAAATATATCGGAAACAAATATTAGGTACACCAACTAACAAAAATTTCGAGTCCCTCATTGCGGAAGATGATTAAGAGCTAACAGCCAACTGTTGCCTAAACTCCCCTATATGTCTCACAATTGGTATCGGTCTATTTTTGGTTTCAGTATGTACATTACTACTGAAGTTGTAAACCCCTTTAATCTTTCAAACTGGTATATCTCACGAAGGAATTTTTCTACCGAAAAATAGATGATATGCGCTTTGATCAGCTCATCAAGAGCTATTGACTTCCCTCAAAAAAAATCTATCTGTCTTAATGCAAAAGTTGACTTTTTCGCCGCAGGCCAAGTCTCTAACGTTTTCACTTAGAAAGGGGCAAAGGATAAACTCTAATTTTTAGCAATGAGAAAACTTTTAAGGTTTAAGAGATAATCTGATACCATTTCTCTACCGCAATCCTAAGTGCGAAACACCGAATGATAAACTCAGCTGAAATCACGAACAGAAATTGGTCGAAACAATAGATGGCAGTTCTTTCGGTCCATACTTTTTATTTCAGTAATTTTTTCTATTTATCACTCAAAGAAGATATATTGGCTGTGGGGCCAGGTAACTGCTGCATCTATTTAACACTTATAAGATTTAGTCTATCTTCAATTTGAAACTGGTGCCTGCCTGCTAGAACGGAGCTTTCCACTAGAAAGCAGAAACATGGTTTGATGAAATGAAAACTTTACTGCATAACTTCAGATAGTTCTCTCTCACACAGGCTAAAAACTCCAAGTCACTTCACACACTATAGGCTCTGGCTCAAGGACAAGCAAAAACCATCGTTTTGGCCCGAGGCAAGAGCTCTACGAAGCTTTCCAAAATGCAAAGTGATATTCATCAATCCGGTCTAAGGTCCACACTTTCTGTAAAAATCGGAGAGCTTAGACCCTTGCCTCTTTCTAGGAATAAGCTGAAATCGGGGTGCTAGAAAAAAAAATGGAAGAAGTAGCCCAGAAGAAGAAAATAAATCAAATAGATGGTCACATTTATCACTTGATCCATTATTTAACATATTATAATTAAAATCTCCAAAAACACAAATACGTTTCTTAGAGAAAGTCCCCACTTACGAAAACTGATCCAACGAATTACAGAACAGATGTGTTGGAAAAGGAGTGTGCTTATAATTTTATAAAACAAACAAACAAACAGTATCACATACAAACTGGATTTTCAGATCAATGACAAGAAAATAAACTGTCCTACTATTTGACACTACTGGCAGCACTCATAGGAAATTCACTGGCAGAACTATTTGACACTCATAGGCAGAACTAT
This sequence comes from Artemia franciscana, assembly GCF_032884065.1. Taxonomy (NCBI): domain Eukaryota; kingdom Metazoa; phylum Arthropoda; class Branchiopoda; order Anostraca; family Artemiidae; genus Artemia; species Artemia franciscana. The sequence goes on from NC_088864.1 coordinate 10,736,590, forward strand.
TGCACTACCTACGACTTTGCTTTAGTTTTTATTATTAACTTCATGATCTTGCTGATCAACACTTGATTGTGTGGGTTGTAAAAGCCCCCATTCTTAGCAGGCTCATAATCATTGATAAATTCTTAAATAAATTGGTAATCAAAAATCATAAATATCAGTTAATTGGAAGCAAACTGTGGGGCCATTGATCTTTCAATGCCTTCTCTACTACTCCCTACGATTGTTTGTTTTGCAGAAAGGCAGGTACGTTGTACATTGTTTGAAACGGAATCAAACAAGAATTGCAGTCTGTATTAAATTAAAAAAAAAATAATTTAAAGTAAGGAGCAACATTAAAATTTGAAGCAAACTGAAATTATTACATGTATGAAGGGGATTGCCCCCTCCTCAATAACTCGAGGAGGCATTGAAAAAAACCTATAATCTTCCTATTTTTCTAAATAGACTACCCTTGAGTTTCAAGAATTGTTCTCAAAGAATTGGGACAAAATTCAAACTATGGCGTAAAGACCGAGATGTTCTGGAGAGGGTAATCGCCTTCATACACGTAATAGTTTCTGTTCGTTTTAAGTTTTTATGTTGCTCCTTACTTTCAATTGAAAAAACTTATTTTTTGTATTTAATTTCTGACTGTTCTTAAGTAATGCCAGGAAATCTGGCACCACCTCTGCGGGAAAATCCCCTTCTCCACGGAAATATCTTCTAGACAATTCAATCCCTGTAAAATTTTACCCGGGACAATTGCCCTTAACAACTCCACGCGGAAACTTGAGACAGAAAAGAAAAAGCAAGACATTCAAAAATAATTTGTACAGGAATTCTACCAAATTCCCCCAGTGCATAATTTTCCCTGACAGGTTTACCCCCTGGAGACTTCCCTCCCCATAGAAAAATCTCCGCAGAAAAACTGCGGCAAACAATAAATTTATCCCCCCCCCCTACCGCCAAAAATGTGTACATACTTCACAATAACAAATACTATGTGTAATAAAATGGGCAAATTTTAAGACTTAAAGACCTTCTCCCTGGGACTGTGGGGTGGGGTCATATTATATCTAAGGGGAAATTTATTAGGCCTTTCATATATGATGAGCAAAATGGCTATTTCAAAATTTTAATCGGACGACTTAAAAAAAAACAGGGGTGGGGATGGGGCCAGGTTGCCCTGTCTTAGTTTGGTCACTTAAAACTGGTCGTAGAACTTTTAATTTGTCTTCGATTGAACCCTCTCACGATATCCTAGGACCACTGATTCGATGCGATCACCTCTGAAAAAAATAATAATAAACACGCATCCGTTATTTTTTTTTCTGGCAAAAATATAAAAACCCATATTTTTACAGATAGGAGCTTGAAACCACCAAAGTATGGTTTTCTGATACCTTGAATCTGATGGTGTGATTTTCATTAAGATTTTAATACTTTTAGGGGGTGTTTCTCCCTTTTTTGGAAATTGGGCAAATTTTCTAAGGCTCGTAGTCTTTGATCGGTAGGAATAAACTTAATGAAACTTATGTATTTTAAAATCAGCATAATAAATCGATTCTTTTGATATATCTATTGGCATTATATAACAATAGATATTTTAAAAGGTTTTTGTTTAGAGGCGATGTAATAAAGTATTACCTTATATACTATTCGTATTTTAATATTAACATGGACTGGATGTATTGAAATACGGGATAAAATTATTTTAAAGAATATTCAGAACGTCTTTTTAGAAACGTTTGCCTTTTTTTCAAAGTAAGATTGTTCTTGCAGTATCCAATTTTCAACATATTGAGGAGTTGACAGCCACTTCATTTGATTGATGGTAAAGACAAAATAATATTCATAATATTCACGCAACATTTTCGTCATGTTATCTAGCTATGCTAGCCCTCTAAATCTAGTTATAATGCAAGCTTTCATATGTACTGATCAATCTTGAGCAATTTGAGTTGATTAAATAATGTCACCACTTTTTGGACTTAGCATAAATATTATTTTTGAAAAATTGGGTATTTAGCAAAGCAGTGAAGTATCCTATTTCTTTAAGATTCCCTGAAAATTGTCTCTCTGTAACAAGCAGTAACATTTTGTTTGTAAAATTTTACCTGCCCTATCTGCCATTTCTGGCAGATCTGCCAGATCTGCCATAATTTAATCTGCCCTTTCTGCCATTTACCATCTGCCCTTTCATAGCAAAGGTTTCTGCTGTTCAAGTTTTTTTTTAGTTAACTTCGGTGTTTAAGGATTCGGTTACGTTCAACGGTGTCACGAGAGAAACGGGATTCCTCCCCCTCTTAAGGTTTCTGCCTTATTATTTTGTTAAGAAAATACGTTTGTATGGGTGTATTTTCAATGAAAATGACCTCTTGTATTCTCATAAGTAAAAGTAAAAAATACCCCTTCCTCCACAATTAAGAAAAATACTATTATACCCACCTCTTATATCTGTGAATTTACGCCGTTGGTTAAGTACTAAAAAGCTTGATTTGTCAAATGTATTTTTTCCTCCTTGTGTTTCTAGTCTTTGTTCTGTATCCAACTGTGAGTGTATGTCCTCTTGAATGAAGTTCAACTCCCTGGAGTGTTGAGCACACAAAAAACTCTTACAAGTTAGGTTGTTACTCTTTGTCATTAGAAAAATGACTTTGTGACACTCGCATCCCCTCTGTAATTTCTTATTACAGTGTTACTTTAGGCCATTCTTTGCCAAGCTGTCAACAGTCCAAATTGGAGGGACTTGGCAATTTCCTAAATTTCCAGTGTATATTGTGTGTTTGTGATAGCACTGTAAATTAGGGACACGTCTTTGAAATTATGACAGTCGGAATCAGTAATTAGCTCAGTTTAATTGCAAATAGGGGAAAATAGATCTCGAAGGAAAGTTAGGGGAATGAATTAGAGTATCCTGATTGAGAATTATTCTATAATTCTGTTTCAGGAGTCGTTTTTAAAGAATTGGGACAGAATTTGAACTTTAGCGTAGAGAGCGAGGCGTTGAGGAGGGGGCAGCCCCCCTCATATACCTAATAATTTCTGTCAGTTTTAGCTTTTATTGTTGCTTCTTTCTTTCAGTTGAAAAAGCTTGTTATTTTTATTTAATTTTTGATCGTTTTTGAAACAAAACCAGGAAATCTGGCACGACCTCCACGAAAATATCCCCCTCCCCACCGATATATCCTCTGGATAATTCAATTCTGGTGAAAATATATTCTGGACAATTACCCTTAACACCTCCAATTGTAAAATTGAGTAAGTGAGGAGAAAGCAAGACATGTAAAGATATTAGTATAGGAATTCTGCCAAATTCCCCCAGTATGAAAATGTCCCTTGAAAAGTTGACCCCCTGGAAACTTACCTCTCAATGGAATATTCTCCCCGTGCAAAGCCCATCAGCAGAAAATCCGTCCTCCCTCCCCATCCAAAAAATGTATGCATACTTCCCAATAACAAATACTGTAATTGAAGAATGGGCAAATTTTATAACCTAAAAACCTTAGCCCGTGGGCTTTGGGGGGTTATGTTTACTCCAGAGACATGGTTATTAGGCCGTTCAACTACGCGAAGAACAATAGCTATCTCGGAATTTTGATGAGAAGAATTTTGGGAAAAAGTGGCGTGGGAGGCCAATTTTACAGATAGGAACTTGATACCTCTACAGTAGGGTTCTCTGATGCGCTGAATCTGATGATGCAACTTTTTTCAATATTCTATGACTTTTAGGAGGTGTTTCCGTCCTTCTATCAAAAATCAGACAAATTTTCTCAGGTCGTTTATGGGTAAGACTAAATTTAATGAAGCTATATATATATATATATATATATATATATATATATATATATAATGAGCATAAGAATCTGATTGTTTTGATGCGTTTATTGGTATCAACTTTCCATTTTGTTTTTAGTTTCGGTTAGTATTGAGCCGGGTCAATCCTTTCTTACAGTTCGTTACCGAAAACTGTTTGATATCCAACTTTTTAAACAATATTAAATGAATATTTCAAAGAAAGAACTCTTGAGTAAATATCGACAGGAAAGGACTATATTATAGCTATTTGAATACAGGCAAGGGAACGTACTTGCCATCTGACCCCGATCATTTGTTTCATCTTTAAGCAGCTTTTAGGAGCCATGAGAATACATTCTATCATATTTAAACTGTGCAAGATTTGAACCATCTGTTTTTTCTCCAAGAAAAAAAAAGAAAAAATATGACGATCTAAACCGATAGTTCTGCATTTACGGCAAAGTCGGTTTTCTGTTCATCATGTTTGAATTCTCAATCAGAATCTAAGCTTATGAAACTTTTGATACCATTTGACCAAGTTTTATAAAACTTTAGGTTGATAGATTGATTTTTACCACTTATTACTATTTGGAACTCTTTCTCTTTTAGCTATTAAAGGTTTTAAACTTAGAGTTACTTCCAGCTGCTTTAATTCAGCAGAGCAGAAATTATCAGACATAACAATTTTTCTGAATTTTCCCTTATCAGCCTTTTTCTTTGATTACATCTTGTAGAAAGATTCAACTTTTTATGTTATTAAATAAAAAAAAAAAATTTTTTCAAATGAAAGTAAGAAGCGACTTTAAAACTTGAAACAAACAAAAAATCATTCCGCATATGAGAGGGGCTGTCCCCTCCTGAACGTTCCGCTCTTTAAGCTAAAGTTTTTTTTATTTTTTTAAAAAATAGAACTTTAATAAAGAGTCATACTTTAGCGTAAAGAGCGGGACGCCGAAGAGGGGACAACCCCTTTCATATACGGATAATTACTGTTCGTTTTAAGTTTTAATATCGCTCCTTACTTTTAGTGGAAAAAACTTGTTTTTTTATTTAATTTCTGAACATTTTTAAATTAATGTATCTTTTGATTTTGGCTCACCGCACATGAATAATTAAAACGAAATTTGTACATAATTTTTTTTTTTGGCTAAATGGCTTTCTTATAGTTTTGATCTGACGATTTTGATAAAAAAAAAAGTGGGAGAGGAGGCTTATATGCTCCTCGTTGTTTGGTTACTTAAAAATGCAACTACAAGTTTTATTTCACGAACCATTTTATCAGTAACAAATATACATAACTTACGAATTAACTTACGTGATGAAATTCTATATTTGCACATTTTTATTACATATATGAGGGAGTTTTCCCCCTTGTCAATGCCTTGCTCTTAACAGTAAAGCTTGAATTTTGCTCAATTCTTTAAGAATGACCCCCGAATCACAAAGACCGTAGAATAAATAGTTGAAATTACTAAAAAATACTTTAGCGTAAAGAGCTAGGTATTGAGGAGGAGACGATTGCCCTTATATACATAATAATTTCTGTTCGTTTTCAGTGTTAATGCTGCTGCTTACTTCCAGTTGAAAAAACTTTTTTTAGTTATTTTCTAATTGTTTTTTTAAATAATGCTAGAAAATCCTGCACCTCATTCATGGAAATTCTCTTCCCTCCTGATAAATTCCTTAATGGAAAGATCCTCCCACGTAACCCCCTCCTCTCAACCCATCCCCACCCTCTTAACGTGAAAAAGTCCCCCTGAAAACGTCTGTATACTTCCCAATAACCATTACTAAATGAAAACAATAGTCAAAATTTGTAAATTGCAGCCCCTCCCCCGGTGACTATGGGGGATTAAGTCACCCCCAAAGATATAGTTATTGGATTATTTGACTATACTGAAAAAAATGGCTATCTCAAAAGTTTGATCCGGTGACTTTGGTAAAAAATGAGTGGGGGAGGCGGGCCTAGGTGCCCTCCAATTTTTTTGGTCGCTTAAAAAGGCCACTAGAACGTTTAATTTCACCCCTGGAAAAAACAAACCCAAAAAAATAATAAACGCGCATCCGTGATCGGTCTTCTGGCAAAAAATTCAAAATTCCACATTTTTGTAGATAAGAGCTTGAAACTTCTACAGTAGAGTTTTCTGATACGCTTAATCTGATGGTGTGATTTTCGTTAATATTCTATTACTTCTGATGGTGTGACCTTTCAATTCTCGTTAAGATTCCAGGACTTTTAGGGGGTGTTTCCCCCTATTTCCTAAAATAAGGCAAATTTTCTCTGGCTCATAACTTTTGATAGGTAAGACTAAACTTGATGGAACTTATATATTCAAAATCAACATAAAAAAAAAACACGATTCTTTTAATGTAAAAATTGGTATCATAATTCCGTTTTTAGAGTTTTGGTTATTATTGAGACGGGTAACTCCTTACTACAGTTCGTTACCACGAACTTTTTGATTAAATAAAAAAGTCAGCTTTTTAGCTGAAAGCATAAAGTGACATTAAAACTCAAAAAGAACTGAAATAATTCCGTATAGGAGGGTTTTGCCCCCCTCCTCGATACCTTCGTCTTCGCGCTAAACTTCTTAGGGTCTTTAAAAAGGCTTACTATTCTAACTAAACGATCCCTGGGTTTTAGGAGTCGTCTTTAAAAAATTTGACAAACAATAAAACTTTAGTATAAAGAGCAAGGTATCTATGAGGGACAACCCCCTCACATACGGAATAACAGGTTTTAATGCTGCTCTTTATTATTAGCTTAAAAAACTTTTTTTGTTTAATTTGTGATTGTTTTTCAAACAATACTGGTAAATCTGGCTCCCATTCCATGACAAATTCCCTCCACTTACAGAAAATTCTATCCTTGCTGACAATTTCTCCACTGTAAAATTTTTTGCGAACGATTGCGCCTGAAAAACTTTTCTTTGCATACTCTCCTTTGAAAAACACTTTAATTTCTAATGATTTTCCCATTTCCCCTGTAAATCCCTCCTTTTTGGAATTTTTCCTCAGTGGGAAGTTGCTACTGTAAAAAATTCCCCCATGAAGAATTTCTCCCTCAAAAATTCTCCCATCTAAAATCCATGCCGCAAAAAAATTTCCTCCCCACCGCTGAAAAATTCCCCAGGCAATTCCAAACCCGCTGAAAATTTCCCCCAGGTCATTTCCCCAGAACTTCTCCGCATGCAAAATTGAGTCGGCAAAAAAAAGGTAAAACAAATAAAAAGAATTTCGTATAGGAATTCTGTCAAGTGTAAAGTGCCCCTGGAAAGTTCACCCCCAAAAGCTTTACTGCCCACAAAAAAATTCTCCCATAAAAATTAAACCCCAGCAGAAAATCCCTTCCGTCTGAAAAATGTCTGTATACTTCCCAATATATTTTTATACTTTATACTTTTTGAAAAAGTTTCGAAAACATTTATACCTGTGGTATGCTTTGTCGGATATCAGACAATTTTTCTCAGGCTAGTAGCTTTTGATAGATAACACTAAACTTAATGAATCTTATATAACTGGAGTCAACATAATAAGCTGATTCTTTTGAAGTATCTATTGATATCAAAATTCTGTTTTTTAGAGTTTCGGTTACTATTGAGCCGAGTCACTCTTTACTTACAGTTTGTTACCATGAACTGGCTTCCAAATATTTTAATTCCGATATCAGGCTTGTTCAGTATTTGTCTAATTTTCTAAATGATTAAGAATAACAAACTTAAGGCAGAACTACTGAATGAAGTTAGATAGAGGGGCTATATTACAGCTATTTGAACACGATGTATGGGAAGATATTTGTCACCAGAAAATAATTACTTATTTTTTATTAATTCATTACTTATTTCAAATTTAAATAGTTTTTTAGAAGCAGTAAGAATACATTGCATTACTATTTAACCCTGAAGATTTGTTTCTCCGATTGTTTTCCAAAGAGATAAAGTTCAAGTCAGATAATCTAAATTGATTCATATGTATTTATTACAAATTGGAACTTTGTATTTATCTTGTTTGAACTGCCAAGCAGAGTCAGAGCTTGCAATTGGTTTTCCTTGATCATTTTACACGAAAGCTGGGGTACTGATCTCCACTACTTTACTTCTTGTTCGGGACTTAGTTATTTGTTCACCTTTGAGCTTTTCTGAACTTTTTACGTTGTTTTAAAGCTAATTAAACTTAATTGAAGGCTTAATTGAAGACTTTTTCAAATTCTTCAATCCATTGTTGTATCAAAGTATAAAAATTGTTAATTTAATCCTATTTGTCTTCTGATTTTTTTTTTTGTCGTTTGATTTAATCCTTTTTTTGTAAGGACAAACGCCGTTTAGTTTTGTAACTACGAGAGATTCTGCAAATAAAACCGATTCCTATTCGATTCTATAAAATTTCTATAAAGGAAAGCAGGAATTATTACGAATTACAATTTTTCTGAAATTTCCTTTATCAGCCTTTTTTCGATTAAACCTTCTGGAAAACTTTAGTTGACATCGAGGCACTGACATATTCAGTCATTGATTCAAAAGCTTAATACCAAACATTATACCGAAAATCTCTTGCCATAGAAAACAGAACGTGTCTTGCGTTCCAATTCAGTATTAGTAAATAGATTTCACATGAATTGACAGATTACCTAAAAGGTACTACTTAGTTGTGTCTATTAACGTTACGTGACGAAATATATTGTCTTCGATTTCTGTAGCAAGAAAACTAGATTTGATATTCCAGCTTATTTCATCATTGGGTTCCATCAGTATTTGTTTAACTTTCTAAGCGTCAATGAATGACAAATTTATGGCTGACTTAGTGAATGAAGATTGACAGAAAAGGACTACTTTTTCAACATAAGGCGACTGAAGTTATCTAATCATTAGATAACATTGGAATTTAATCATTTGTTTCAAATTACTTAATTCTTTAGTGCAGTAGCAATGATTTACATTATGTTTAAACTTTGCCGTGATTGCTTCGTCCTTTTTTTTATCTAAAAAGATTAAGTCCAAAAACCAGATAGCCTTAACTAATGGCTTTAAATGTTGTATAACCAAAAAGCAAAAGATGAGTAAAAAAAAAAAAAAAAAAAAAAAAAAAAAAAAAAAAAAAAAAAAAAAAAAAAAAAAAAAAAAAAAAAAATGCAGGATGGTTGTTTGTTTGTATGGCGTAAAAGCTATTTTAGGTACATTTTTCAAATGTGAATAATCGTCGTACACAGTGTCTAAAGTCATTGTGTTTGTTTTTCTCTATATAAATATTTTTATGAACTTAAAATGTAAAAATAAATCTGATGCTTTGAGAATTAAGTTTAAAAAAAACATGTTAAAAAGAAACTTTATCGGTTCGGCTTCTAATCAGCCCATTTCAACATTAAAAAAAGAAAGATAAAAAGCCCTGAATAATCTAAATTTGTTTTAAAGAACAAATCATGCAACAACGGAGTAAGTGGAAACTACCTGTGACTTCCCTCTAAGCCAAAGGTTACGGTTTTTGACATGAAGCATATTTTCCAGATATTCTTTCAATTCAGCCCTTACATAAGAAGGATCGGCGGTGGTTCTAAATTAAAAATTTCACAATTTCAAATGTCGGCATTTCACTTGCTGATGCAGATTCAATTAAGAAGTTAAATATTATTAAATATATAAATAATGAAAAAATAAAAAATATATAAATAAACATATATATATATATATATATATATATATATATATATATATATATATATATATATATATATATATATATAATGAAAAGAGATGTCACCAATGCAACAGCACAAACACATTAAAAAAAAAAGACAGAAGGAGAAAAGTAAGACTGTTTTCCTACATTAGTGATTAATATAAATCAGCACTTGAATGAGGCCTTAACCCTACTCATCCATACAATCACATAGGTCAAACAGCATAGCCATACACCATCAGCCATAATGAATAATCTAAGGACAGGCAGTCGTGTCGTCAGTAAGTACAAGACTGTCATTTATCAATATATATATATATATATATATATATATATATATATATATATATATATATATTTAGAGAGAGAGAGAGAGAGAGAGAGAGAGAGAGAGAGAGAGAGAGAGATTAACTAACATTTAATTACGTTTTTGTGTTATAATTTTCCTAGTGTTAAGATGATATATGTATCTCATAGCGAAAAGACTTAAATTAGTAACTTATATTTTTTTCTGTGCCACTAAAAATTGCCACTCTCAAGATCTTGAAAATACCTTTATCGCGCCTTCATTAAAAAAAAATTGAAAAAAATCCTAACCACCCTGAAATTGTGTATATTTGCGCCCTTGTTATTACTCTTCTTTTGGGCATGTTTATGAAATTGCTGTATTTTACACAGTTATTCTTGGTGCAAACAGTCTTTCACACTTCAGCGATAATCACTTGTCACAACAATTTAGTTGCCGATTTTGTCAAGTTTAATTTACTTTTTCAAGTAATTGCTTGAGTCAAAATAAATTAAGTTTACAGGGCAACTAGATGATTTTTCTGGCAATCTATTCTGCGTGATAGCAATAACCATATAAATAATTGCTTGGATTTTTTAAACCAGCAGCAACATTCATAGAAGGGGCGTAATGATATAAACACCTTTGCAGTCAAAATTACTTTTTAAAACATATCACGAACATTGCCTACCGCAACAATTCTTTCATTGCTTCCTAGGGCCACTTTTATTTTCATGCCCTGAAGCGAAGTTTATGAACAGTAAGCTTGTGAATTATGTTCCTCAAGGAACTGGAAATCTAGTCCAACTCGTTTTATTAACAATATTCAACAAAATTATCTTTTTTCTATTTAGTAAATTTCTGTATGCCTGTCAAGTAGCTTATCTTTTTTCTGGCCTCATTAGTTTTTATTAGTTTTAGTTTTCGAATTTAGTCATTAGCTTTATTATTCTTTTTCTTGACAATCTGTTTTGTCAATAAGTTGTTTTTGTTTTTAGTCTCTTAGGATTGTATGGTATTAGTTTAAAGAAATTTTGATCCAAACAAAGAATTGAATGCTGAAAATGATGTTAACTCCCCTTTTCCCATTGATAAGCAAGTACATTTCTGTGTCTAGTTTTGGATATGGGTAGAACTCTCCAAAGACTATTTAAAATTAAACTCTATATAACCTTGAGCATTTAGTCAGTCATAATTGTTACATGTATTGTTTGTTTTAAGTTATATCCCCTCTGTGAGTTTAAGCGGGCCTATATTCCGTTACTTTATTTAGGGCCCATATCCCATTACTTTAAGCGGGCCCATATCCCATCATACTAAGCACACACATATCCCATCATTTTTGGAAATGCTTTCAATTCTTCAATTCATTTCAATTCTTGGAAATGCTTGCCAGCTGCTATTTCTTGGTGAAAATGGCCGTTGGATATAAGTGTCCAGGTGCACGATATCATCACATGATCACTGATATAATAGTTTGATGGTGAGTTACTTAGTATCACAATTCCATATAGACATTTGACTAGTTTACTTTGTTTCAAGTTGGAAAGATGCTCTACCATATTGAAAGGGAGCGGTTTTACACTACAACACCTTGAACGATTTGACAGTGACGATATGAAGACAAAAGCTTCCAATGTAGCAATTGAAATTTGAAAGGATTTCGACTAGCATTTGAGGGGGAATGAGATGTTTGGTAGATGTGTTATATCTTTGAGTAAATTAAAATCGGAAAAAAATTAAGTTTCGCAGCAAAATTTAATACAATGCATATATCCAGACTAAACCATGGGATGAATGAATTTATGAAGCACATTGAGGACAAGAGATTGACTCAGCTTATGGAGAAAGTGCGTAAATGTATTCTTTTATTACATTCCTGACAATCAAAATGTTATATAAGGATTTATGTTTTTTTGTTAGGTATTTTAGTTGATCATTTACACCTCTCTCTAGGGAACTAATAGGACTTGAGAGTGTGCACAGAGTAGAAACTTTCAATTGTAAGTTTAGTCTATAATCGACAGTGGGAGTGTCCATAACAAAAAACGGATGGATTTAAGATAAAGAAAATCTCGCGGAATCTTGTAACATTAGAATCTAAATGAAGTGTTTGAATCTAAATGATCAAATTCAGATGTTCACGGTACAAAAGAAAATTTTCTCTGAAAAAATGCTTGACATTATCATGGAAAACGATTGTTTTACTTTGGATTATTGTACGAGACTTCTACATTGTTGGCCAAATGCATTTATTCAATTTATTGACGTACTAATTCAAACAAGACAAAATGATGTTGCGGATTTGCCTTTGAGCACTATCTAAGAACATTCAAGTTATCCTGATAATTTTCCAGTCTCTGTTCTACGTGAGAACAGTTGAAAATTTAAAAAAATCCAGTCCAAAACATATATAATTGATTTTAATATAACTCAATTACTTCTCTCTTTCTCACTAGAAGTAAAAAGAAAATTCCTGTTGTTAACAAGTCAGTTTCTAATTTGTGGGGTGAGAGTAAAACAATGAGAAAATGTTCATCATGTAAGAACTGCAATACAGTTGATGAATATGACGAAAAACGTAGGTTGTGTAATCCATTTATTTTGTATAGAGGAAATGCTGTGCAAATTAAGAATTGTAATTCCAGTCTTGAAGAGACTTGTGACTACTACCCTAAAGAAACTCATGCTCCAATTATCAATATGATAAGTTCGATCGATGGGAAATTACTTACCCTAGAATGATTGAAAAAAATCCTAAGTGTGATTTTAGTTTATTTCTAAGGAATTGGTATTGTCGTGCATTTAAATTGTTTTGGGAACAAGGATTTGGAGCACGTTTAATTTAAAAAAAATCTACGTCATCTTTGTGAGCATAATAGTAGTTATGGTTATAAACCTACTGATTTTTATTTGACTGTTACAGAAATTGATTCTTCATGTGAGAATATCGCGTGTGGCATTACTTTAGATAAGCAGATAGAAACATGTGAATTTTGCATTATGAATCCTAATAGTATCATTAGCTTCACAAAGAGATATAATAAAAACGAAGTTACATTACATTGTGGAAAATTTGACTTTGACTTTACGTGCCAGGATCAGTACAAGTTGAATCCCAATGATCTGCCACCACTAATCGTTGTCAACGGCGACCACGTAACAGAGGAAGAAAGATAAATCTAAAAGATAAAGACAAAAGACTTTTTTGCTATACATCTATGTTTTATTAGTAAACAAATTTACACACTTTGTTAAAAGATTGTATTCTTAGGGCACTGAAATTAATATTATACATGTAGGAAAGGATGTTTTCTACTATGAAGTCATTTAATCGAAGACTGTCTGCATAAATTTTAAGAATTGCATTGTAAGTATAGTTACGAAATCGAAAATAAAATATAAAAATACATTATAAGCACAGCTTTTGGCTCATAAATCTTGTACCCACTTACGATTTTCAATATTTGATTTCCCACTTCTTTCGGGGAAATTTTCGATATGAGGTGTGTAGAATGTATATGGTAGACCAAGAGAATCAAAAATTCCATTTTCTTTTCTGTTTTAAAGATGGATAGCCAATGTCCCGTCTGTTCTGAAGATCAATTAGTATTAACAGTCATAGTGGTATTGTTACTACTATGAATATGTTCAAAGAGGTGAGAGGGTATGCATTAGGATTTGTGTATGGACATGTAGGGGTCCAAGTTAAATATGTCGATTATTGGATTGGTGTTCGTTGTGCCAAGTCTAATAGGAAAATACCATCGGGGGTAATTTCCCAATAGATTACACCATTTTCAAATAGCTGTGGATCTTTATCAAGGGATTGCATTGTCAATTCATATAGGGTCCTATAACGATTAGCAAAGGATAAAATGTAAAGAGGATTTCCATTTACTTTACATACAAGAGAGGAAAGTCTAAACATTTAAAGATTATATGGAGAAATTGTCCGTGATCCTGTGGCACTAGCACTTTTTACGAATGCCAAAGCAAGTTTTGAAAGAATTTCACCATTGATAAGTTAAGAGTCGGTGTAGGTACTTGAACCGATGGCAGTATGTCGTTGAGTGGTGATTCTATCAGGACCGAGCAATTTGACATTATTTCCAGAAACTCTTAATTTTTCAATTGCCAAAGCAACATAACTCATAGCCTGTTGTTTTTGTGCATGAAGTGTTGCCGAGGCGAGATTGACATTTGCATCGAGTGATGCATCAAGTGTTTTTCTCAAGATGAAATTGGACCTAGCAAGTTGTAACTTTATGTCAATTTTAACATTGGAAGGCATGCACTGAGGTAAACTAAATATTTGATGATTTAGTTTACCAAGTAATTGATACTCCTTGTTCATCTCCCAAGTGAGCTCACCATTAGTATCAACATTTGATCTATTATCATAGCTCTTCGCCAGACCTCTCAATTTCCTATAGGACTTGGGAGTCATCAGCATAAAGTGTATGTAGCTTGCATAGTGCGATAGATTGTTGCTAGTGCTCACCAATATTCCATTTATGTAGACACATATTTGACTAAACAAATTGCTTAGTACGCAGTTTTCACAGGATAATCTATTGGAAGCGGTAGGAGTTTGATTTTCAGACTTTTTCCTTACCACGACATTTAAATTGATAAATGTGGATGATATATCTATGAAGTAACCTTCATTGGAATAAATTTGAAAATGTGGTTGTTGTGGGTAGAAATATCCATAGTATCAGTGTTTTACACTGACGTTCCCACTTTCTGCATTGAAAAGATATAGAGATGAGGTGACTGTGGGATAAGATTCCTTGTTGGGTAGATATGTCATTTCAGTTTATGAAAAGAAATCTTTTTTCGATCTAATAATTTTTTTCTTGGTTTCTTTTTCTTCTATGACATGAGTGATGTCTTTTCGTTTCTGACCCGAGTAGAGGTTGAGTGATGAGGTGTTTCCCGACCTTATGAAACCTTTTCCACTATGCCATGATATCAATTGCAGCATTTATAACATAAATTCTTTTGTATAATTGATTAGTTTGATCGTTGATTTTTTTTTTTTGGAAATGACAAAATATAAAAAAAATCATCGTCGGCACGTTTTAAGTTTAAAGCCATTTTTATGAAAATATCTTCGCTCATTTCCATGATTTTACATCCCTTTCTTCCAAAATATCTCCTCATATATATATTCCAAAATTCATGATAATTCTTTATCCAATTTTTAAAGCATTTTATCTAAGTTCGTTTCTTTTAGCTAACTAATTTTGACACCATACAATAGAAGAAGCGTGTACTGCCAAAAAAAGGAATATAGCTCCAAAACTGAAGTAGCTTCTGCTGTAAAAATTTGTTGATTATGAAGAGTTCTTATGAAACCAATACCTTCCTTGAGAACTTCTTATTAAAATTAATTATACTATAAAGATTTTAATTAAAGGATTGTAAAACAGAACTGTTTTAACCAATTAAATTCAATGCTATAGCTTTCAAATACTGTTGATACATAAAATAGATTCAGTTTATACAATATATCAACTTTCTTTGACATTTTCAACTTCTTCTTAATTTTCATGCCGAGGTACGGTGTTGAAAGCGTTGTCAGTCTTCTCCTAGTGCTTTTTCCAAGCATGGCTCAGTATACCGAAGACGGCAGAGGCCTTGGCCGTACGGTTAGCAACTTCATGGTCGATACAGACATCCCATGGTAAAAAAAACTAAGATAAATGAGCCACTTTGGTTTGGTTTCCAGTGACCAAGTAAATAGAATTGTTGGCGTCTGACTTTGACTGTGCTGCCTTACCTTTCATCTTTTTCCAGTGAATGGATAGTAGTGTCCTGGCAGCTTCACCAAGAAGTATGTTTAGAGCCACGAGGAGCTGTAACTTGGTGTCGGTGACTTGTGCTATGTTATCAGCAAAGTCACAATCAGTGACAACTCAGTTACTGTATTTGAGTCCAAAGAATAACTTCCGAGTTGTGTAAAATCACATTCATGATCTTCTGTAACTTACCTCAGAGCCGCCATATTTAAGAAAATTATTTACCACACTATCATCACTTGGAGCCTTATTATTTTTTAATCCTTTTAGTAGTTTTGCTAATTCTTCCTCACAACATAAATCTTCCTTCACATCAAAGGGATCACGAACTTTTTCAGTTTCCTCTATATCTTTTCCTGCTTTTGTATCTCGGTTTAGCATATTCTCAAAATGTTCTTTCCATCTCTCTTTAACTTTTTCCTTATCACTAATTTTGGCCCTGTTCCTATCTTTAACTTGGACAAGTCCAGATTGACTGCTCCCTCAATTTGTTAACATGCCAGTACAATACTTTACTATTATGCCGTCTAGCTGCATCTTTCAGATCCTCAGTAGTTTTATCCATGGCCTCTACTTTCCATCCCCTTAATTCTTATTTTAATACTTTCTCCACTTTCTTTACATTCCTTTTGTTTACACATGATCTATTCTTCAGATAATTCTTGTACAAGCACCTTCTCTTCTCTATTAAACATAAAGCCTTTTCACTAATATTCCTAGCTGCTGTCCTATTTTTCTTTCCTATGACACCATCAGCAAATTCATAAATTGTTTTCCTAAAATTATTCCATCCACCTTCCACGTTATAAAATTTCAAACTCTTCGGTTTTGTATTTTCTGTTCATGGAAAGTTTCTCTAAAATTCTCATCCTAGAGTCTACCAGCATTATAGCTTCTCGGGAGGTAATTTCAGCTTTAAATTAACCCTAGACACTACCAGATGGTGATCTTTACTTAGCATCTTGTATCTACCTAGTATCTTGTATAGATTTTTCCAGCCTTGAGTTTGCAATAATATAATCAATAAGGTTTGCTGTCTTACATTCACATGAATACCTTGTTAACTTATGGGCCATTTTATGACCAAACACCGCATTGGTTATAACTAAATTGTTATACCTACAAAATTTCAACAGTCTGTAGCCATTACTGTTTTCTTTTCCTACACCAAATTCACCTAGGCTAGGTTACCATCTATCCGCATTTCTACTTACCTGGGCGTTAAAATCTCCTAATAAAAACCGAATATTTCTATTCCGAACACCTCCTACTTATTGGGAACATTTTCAAGAGCTTAATTGCCTTTCCAAAGCTTCCAAAAGAAAAGAATATAACCTTTTTAAATTCAGAGCTCTACATTTCTATTGGTGATCATATCCTACTGCTAAATAAAAGATATACACCTTAATTTACTTGGTAATTGTAATTCCTAATATATGCCAACCCTTAAGTTAGATTTTTCTAATTCCAAACATTTTACTGAGCACAATAGCTTTTTTTAAACTTTGCTTTGAAATGAATACTAGTGTAAGCAAGTTTTAAACCTGACCTATTTGGAAAAATGAAAAAATAAAGATCAGTTTATATTCACAGCATCATTTAGTAGATATGTTCAAGAATTTTTTCCAATTACGATGGAATAGTATTGTATATATCAAGGACTTTTGTCATTTTCTTCTGAATATTTCTGCTTTTTATTATTACGTTTATGGCACTTCTTGGGACTTCTTTTGAGGTTATTTATAAAATCTGTTTGCCTTATGTAACCGCTTTTAACATCTTGCACTAGAGGGAAATTTGGGAACAGCAGACACATGATTTATGCTCCCAAGGGAACTGGAATACTAAGATAGAAGCTCTAATTTTTATAGGAGATAAAGGTACTTATGCAATATCAGTTATTCCTTATACAGTAAGGGTCTTCCCCCGTGCCTCAACTCTATTGAATTCATTTTAAATTAATGTTTTCAATTTACTTTGAGTCGAAAATAACTTGTTTTTCTATTTAACTTTTGATGGTTTTTCAAATGATGATGGGAAATCTACCTTCTTTTTTACCAAAATCATCCCCCCCCCCAAAAATACCCTCCATTGAAGTTTCCACATTCGTAGAATCCCCCCCCCCCGAACTATTTCTTCCTCGCTGAAAATTCCCATAGAAAAATTTCCCACTTACCATTCCACCAGAAAAATGCTCCTAAATTTCAATTGAAAAACAACATTTTAATTCAATTTCTAATCATTTTTCCAATCAAGCCAGAAATACCACCAACCTTGGATTTCTTTCTTATAAAAATAATAATAATAATGATTATTTTTGCCCTCTTTCGATACATAACAAAAATACACTAGAGGAGTGCAAAGAAGGAGAAAGAAAAATAATACAAATTATTAACGACTATCAAACAGTTCGTGGTAACGGACCGTAAGTAAGAAGCAACCAGGCTCAATAGTAACCGAAACTCTAAAACCCTAAAATTTTGATACCAAAAGATGTGTCAAAAGAATCAAATTTTTACGGTGAATTTTAAACATATAAATTTCATCAAGTTTAGTCTTGTCCATCAAAAGTGACGAGCCTGCAAAAATTTGCATTATTTTCGAAAAAAGGAGGATACACCCCCTAAAAGTCTGAGAATCTTAATGAAAATCACGCCATCAGATTCAGTGTATTCTAGAACCCTGTTGTAGAAGGTTCCATATGTAAAAATGAGAAATTTTGCATTTGTTGGCCAGAAGAGAGATCACTGATGAGTGTTTATTTATTTTTTTGTGTGTGTGTTTTCCCCAGGGGTGATCGTATCAGCTTAGTGGTCCCAGAATTTTTCGAGAGGGCTCATTCGAACAGGAATTATAAGTTCTAGTGCCCTTTTTAAGTGACCAAAAAATTGGAGGACAACTAGGCCCCCTCCCGCACCTATTTTTTCCCAAAGTCACTGGATCAGAATTTTGAGATAGCCATTTTGTTCAACATAGTCAAAATATTTAGTAACTATGTCTTTGAGGGCAACTTAATCCCCCGCAGTCCCGGGGGAAGGGCTGCAATTTATGAACTTTGCCCATACGTTTACATATAGTATTGGCTATTTATATGTATACCTATACATATAGTTACTATATGTATAGTTACTAGGTTACTATCTGTATACCAGTACATATAGTATTGGTTATTTATAAGTATACACACGTTTTCAGGGGGATTTTTTCTGGTGGGGATCTGGGGGATTTGGTTACATGGGAGAATCTTTCCGAGGAGGAATTTTTCATGAGGGAAGAGAATTTCCATGAAGGGGACGCTGGATTTCCCGGCATTATTTAAAAAGCTATCAGAACTTTAATAGAAAAAATAAGTTTGTTTTTTCAACTGAAAGTAAGGAGTAACATTAATACTTAAAACGAACAGAAATTATTACGTGTATGAAGAGTTTCGTCCCATCGTCCATATTTCGCTCTTTCCGCTAAAGTATTTTTAGTAATTTCAAAAGAGCTAATTATTCTAATTAAACGGCCTTTGCGATTTTAGGGTCATTGTTAAAGAATTAGAACAGAATTTGAACTTTAGCGTAAAGAGTGAGGTATCGACGAGGGGACGAACCTCTTCATATTACATATATGAGGAAGTTCACCCCTCGTCAATAACCCACTCTTTACGCTTAAGTTCGAATTTTGTTAAATAATGGCCTATATAAGCAAAAGTTTGTTTGCGTCGTTTTCTGTCTAATTTTAGCAATTAATTTTATCTTAAGCAGCTTCATAACTTTGATTATTATGTGATAATAAACCACAGACATTGCATGTCTTCGGCTCGTGGTTGTATTAAATAAAATAAAACAAGTTTTTTTTTTCCAATTAGAAGTAAGAAATAGCATTGAAACTTAAAAGGAGCATAAATTATTATGTATATCTTTTCAAGATCTTTTCTTTCATTCATTTCAGTCATTCGAGAATTGCTCAACTTGTGACTTTCATTTTCATAAAAATATACCTCGTGACCATCCCAAATTAAATAATTACTAGAAAAAGTAGAAATTACTTGTGGAATAATGGTCTTTTTTCTTGTGTTATACCAACAGATTTAGAAAGCCAGGTACGATTTATATTAGATAGTCAGGATATTCAGCATTAGGAAGGGCTGATTTGGATTTTACAACTCTACAACATTATAATCAGGCAAAACCTAGTTTTAGAGAGGAAGTTTATTTGAAATTTAATTTACCGGCTATGATTCTACGTCGTTTGATTCAGCTTAGGGTGAATTGTCTTCCGATCCAGAACAGGCAAAAAATGTTCGACAAAAAAAAAGATAGTTGGTCCTGATAGGCGGTATGTTTGTCCCTTTTCTAAAGATGAGGATGAAGACTTGGATCATTTTCTCCACAAATGCCCGGTGCTCTTTGATTTACGGGAAAATTATTTACATGGGATTAACTTGATGCTTCCTCGTATTCTTCAAAATAGTAACCCTACCACAATTTTTCGAGTGGGAGTGTGTATAGATAAATCCTTAATATGAAGAAAAAGTTTATACGATTAATTTCTTTTGTCGTCAGATTAGGTATTTTCGCGTTGTATTCTATTTCTGTGCGTGTTTGTAATGTGTACTGTTGTTTAATTTCCTTGCTTGTTTGTTATTTATTTATATTTTTTAGTGTATATGTCTCAGGGGCTATTGAAACACACTTATCTATCTATCTATTTTCGACCTCTTTGGCCGTTCTGTAACTGTGCCTTATAAAATTGGTTCCACAAATATCACTAATTTAAGTTACGCGGGAGAATCTTGCCATGGAATAATCTCTCGTCGGGAAAGGGAAAATTCCGCGGAGGGGGAGCTGGATTTCCCGACATTATTTGAAAAAGATCAGTAACTAAATAAAAAACTAGTTTTTTCAGCTGAAAGTAAGAAGCAACATTAAAACTTAAAACGAACAGAAAATATTAGGTTATGTGAGGGGGGTTGCCTCTCTTCAATAGCTCACTCTTGCGCTAAGGTGTCCTTTTTAACTTTTAAAAGAGGTTATTATTCTAATTGAGCAGCCTTTTTGATTCAGAAGTCATTCTTAAAAAACTGGAACAAAAATCAAACTTTGGTTATTATAAGGTTATTATTAGATAAAAAAAAAGTAAAATTAATGTGCAAATTTTGTTTTAATTATTCATATATGTTGAGCCTAATTCAAAACCTGGATTAATTCGAAAATGTTCCGAATTTAAATAAGAAAAAAAAGTTTTTTTTTTTAACTAAAAGTAAGGAGCGATATTAAAACTTAAAACAAATAGAAATTACTCCGTGTATGAAAGGGGCTGTCCCCTTCTGAACACCCCGCTCTTTACGCTAAAGTATTTAGTGTTTTAAAAAGTAGAGTTTTGAGAAAAAGTCAACCTTTAGCGTAAATAGTGGGGTGTCGAGGAGGGGATAGCCCTTTTCATATAAGGAATTATTTTTTTGTTTTAAGTTTTAATGTCGCTCCTTACTTTCAGTTAATTCTTTTTTATTTGATACAGCAAAGTGAGTAACATGTATAACGAAGAAAGAGTAGCGAGTTGAATTTAAATAAACAAAAAGACGCAGGACCAGTCAGTCGGCTGAACCGTATGTAATACATGGTTAAGCGGAAAGTCAGAAATTTTCTTACACCGGTCTACAAAACGAACCGATAATTCATTCATTCATCAAGACATATATCGAAAACATGGCGTTTTAAACTAATGTAATGTTCTGAAACCAAGAAGGATAGCCGTAAAAAAACTTGGCAGACCAGTAAAATTGTACCCTATTTTTTTATTTATTTTTTTTTTTTTTTATTTATTTATTTTTTTTTTTTTTTTTATATCAGTTATAGAGAACCGATTCAAAAACGGCAGTGTAAAAAATACATGCAGTGCAAACATGGAGTTGTAAAGCTGTCCTAACGTATAGTTGTCAAATTACCCTTTGATTTTTGTCATCATACAGCATACGGATTTTTTGTCAGCATAATATTTCATATTAAATGAAACCGCATATTAAATTGCATATTTCGTATATAATATTTCAGAATTTTTTTGTCAGAACACGCATACATTTTGTCAGCATAATGTATACGGATTTTATCTTTTAGCTCATTTATAACAAGAGCACATGTTACTCTTGCCTAATGTTTCCACTATACCCGAATTTTCGAGGATATCCCTGAAAATATATGTATCTCTCCGAAAAAATCTTGGTTCCCTAAATCCCCAAAAACCCCCAATCACGGTGTCACAATTTGTAATTTATCACTAGTGACAATCGCTAGCAAATATTACTTTACATTCCATAATTTTTCACTACTCTCTTGTTTGTTAATTTTCGTCTCTTGTGCTACTTTGCATAAAAACCAGACAAATACATTACGCTAAAGTTTGACTCTTTCTCTCAACTTTTTTTTTAAAACAGTAAAAACCTTTAGCGTAAAGAGCGGTGTGTTGAGGAGGAAAAGCCCCTTTCATATACGGATTAATTTCTGTTCGTCTTAAGTTTTAATGTCGCTCCTTACTTTCAGTTAGAAAAGCTTTTTTTTAATTTAATTTCTGGACGTTTTTGAATTAATGCATGTTTTTATCTTGGCTATCCGCATGTAAATAATTAAAATGAAATTTGCATATTATTTTTTTTTGGCTAAGTGACTTTCTCATAGTTTTAATCGGAAAATTAAAAAAAAAGGAGCGACGGAGGAGGCCTAGTTGCCCTCCAACTTTAAGATTACTTAGAAAGGCAACTAGAACTTTTAATTTTTTACGAACGTTTTCACTATAAAAAAATATACGTAGCTTACGAATTAACTTACGTAACGAACTTCTATATTCGTATGTTCTTATTGCGTATATGAGGGGATTCAGCCCTTGTCAATTCCTCGCTCTTTGCATTACAGCTTAAATTTTGTCCCAGTTTCTTAAGAATGACCCCTGAATCACAAAGTCCATAGAATAAATAGTTGAAATTACTAAAATACTTTAGCGTAAAGAGCGAGGTATTGCAAGGAGGTATACCCCTCATCTGCGGAATGATTTCTGTTCGTTTTATATTTTAATGCTGATCCTTACTTTCAGTAGAAAGAAAACTTTTCATATTTATTTTTTCATTATTTTTTAAATAATGCTAGAAAATCCCGCCCCCTTTATTGAAATTCTCTTCCCCCATGACAAGTTCTTCCATGGAAAGATCCTCCCACATAACCGCCTTCAACTCTCCACTCCCAAACCAAACTATCGCTCTGAAAATGTCTATACACTTCCCAATAACCATTACTATATGCAAACAAAGTTAGTAACTTGCAGCCCCTCCCTCGAGGACTGTGGGGCAGTAAATCATCCCCAAAGACATAGCTATAAAATTTTTCGACTATGCTGAATAAAACGGCTATTTCAGAATTTTAATACGGTGACTTTGGGAAAATAATTAGCGTGGAGGGGGCCTATGTGCCCCCAATTTTTTTAGTCACTCAAAAATGGCACTAGAACTTTTCATTTCCGTTAGAATAAGCCATCTTGCAACATCCTAGTACCACTGGGTCGATATGATTACCCCTGGGAAAAAAAAAATAAAAATAAACACGCATACGTGATCTGTCTTCTGGGAAAAAATACAAAACTCCACATTTTTGTAGATAGGAGCTTGAAACCTCCACAGTAAAGTTCTCTGATACACTGAATCGGATTTTGTGATCAGAATATGATGGTGTGATGTGATCGTTAAGATTTTATGACTTTTAGGGGGTTCTTTCGCCTATTTTCTAAAACAAAGCAAATTTTCTTAGGCTCGTAATTTTTGATCGGTAAGACTGAACTTATATGTTTAAAATCAACATTAAAATGTAATTCTTTTGATGTAACTATTGGTATCAAAACTCCGTTTTTTAGAGTTTTGGTTACTATTGAGCCTGGTCACTTCAAACAGTTCGTTACCATGGACGGTTTGAAAAAAGTAGCGTCTTCATGACATGTGATTAAACCATTTCAAATGCAGTACTCCGGATGCTATGATATTCTTACATAATCCCTGGTCAAGATTAAATAGAAAAAGCAAGTTTTTTTTTTAACTGAAAGTAAGGAGCGACATTAAAGCTTAAAACTAACAGAAATTAACCCGTATATGAAAGGGGCTTTGGCTCCTCAACGCCCGCCTCTTTACGCTAAAGTTTGACTCGTCCTCTTAACTCTACTTTTTAAAACAGTAAAAAACTTTAGCTTAAAGAGCGGGGCGTTGAGGAGGAAAAGCTAAAATGAACAAAATGACCATGTCAAAATTTTGATCCTATGACTTCGGGAAATAATGAGCGTGGGAGGGGGCCTAGGTGCCCAACTATTTCTTAGTTACCTAAAAAGGGGACTAGAACTTTTAATTTCAATTATAATGAAAAACAAACAAAAAACAAAACAAAAACAAACACACATCCATCATCTGTCTTATGGCAAAAAATACAAAATTACACATTTTTATAGATAGGAGCTTGAAACGTTTACAGTAGGCTTCTCTAAAGTTTTTATGACTTTTAGGGGGTGTTTTCCCTTATTTTCTAAAATAAGGCAAATTTTCTCAGGATCGTAACTTTCGATGGGTGGGATTAAACTTGGGGAAAGATGTTTTCAGGGGATAAAATTTTGAGGAAAAATTTTTAGCTTGGGGGATTTTCCAGAAATCCTAAACAAAATTCTGTTTATTTGTCTTCACTTTCGCTTTGTCGACCCAATATCACGTATAGAGATGTTAAGGCTGATTGTATGGGATCAATTTTTGACGGGGTTGAATTGTCTAGATAGTCTCACCGGTGAGAGGGGGATTTTTCCTTAGAAGTGGAGCTGGATTTCCTAGCATTTTTGAAAAACGATCAGAAATTAAATAAAAAAAAATTACCTTAAAGTGTGGTACTTATTTTTTATGTAATGCACACTCAAAAAGTGAAGTCTGGTAAATGCTAATGAAATAAAACTAAATATGTTAAAAATATAATATTTTATTAACAAAAGTGCGAAAACTACAACAAAGAATTATAGAAGGGGGCCGCCCAGGGATTATTATATTAAACACGTAACCTAAACTGACCTAACCTAACCTAAACAAAATACCAACGAAGTATTTAATTAAAACATAGCTACAATTTATTTCCCAGCGACCCGAAGCTAATGTCTTGTATTAACACCGTCAAAAGTATGCAAAGTCTCATGTTCGTGATGAAAGTTCTTGATTGTGCATTTTGTAACACACAAGCACCAACAGTAGGCAGAAGAAGCAACATTAAAATGAAAAAAAAATATATTGCTTATTTGGTAGGGGTTCCCCCTCCTCAAAACCTCGTTCTTTACGCTTAAGTTTGAATTTAGTTTCGATTATATAAGAACGAATCCCAAAACACAATTGTCATTTAAATAGAACAATAAAAAACTTTTTAAAAACGTACTTAGAAACTTTAGCGTGAATACTCAGGTGCTTCGAGGAGAAAATCCCCATATTATGTTATGGTTTCTATTTGTTTTAATTTTTCAAGAGGCTTCTTACTCTTGGGTGAAAAAAAGCTTTTCTTATTAAATTTCTGGTATAAATTCATGTCTGCTTGCCGAAGAATATTAATCAATTCGGAGAAATTATTGCACATTTTATTGCTCTGTATGCGATTATTGCCTTTCTATACTTTCGGTCATCTTTCTGATTAATAAGTGAAACAAAAATCACGTTTTCAGTCTAAGAGAATAAAGCAACAAAGAAAATTTAAAACCAAAAGTAACATAGCTCCAGAGACTAATTCAGCCATTTTTTACTTAGAAAACACTTTATAGTTTTTACCGTAATATCTGCAATAAGCGTTATTAGCTATGGGTTGTAATCTCGTACTTTGAATCTAGAACCTTCTGTAAAAGGTTTGATCCACTTCGTCAATACAAGCCCTGCTTGAGCCTGAAAACGAAGCTAAGCCCAATTTTGGCTCCAAGTTTCGCAACAAAATTCCATTTTTTCTTAAACATTTCCCTAATCTTGAAAACTTGTCCCTGAGAATTTCCCTAATATAAAAAACTTATCCCCGAACTTTAAGATTCGAGAGAGGAAGCACTTCTCTTACTGACGAACCAAAAGGGTTAACCAAATACCTCATAGAGTCAGATCTAGGAAACGGTATAGAGGATATTTTAAGAGAATGATTACGCATTTTCACAAGGGTCTACAATCATCAAATCAGTTTTTACGGTTCAATAGCAAGCCCAATATTAAATAGACCAGCCTGAAAAGCCTCAAAAACTCTTTGAATTGAAAACAGTTTTTCAGCAAGAAGAAGCATGTCATCTGCCTATAACAGGTGACTAATATGTGTGTTTGACTATATCTTTGGAAATTCCCACTTCATATGTCTCTAAATCTAAAAAGAATCGGTTTCATCAATCTCCGATTTTGGTAAGGAACCAATTCACCTATTTCAGACTTTATTAAACCACTTGTGAGCTGAAATAAGTGTCCCTGTTTGAATGAATCTCGGTAAATTCCTACTTCATATGTCTCTAACTCTAAGCAGAACCCAGAGCATCTCTCTTAGACTTTGGTGAAAACTTATTTCATCTATTTCAGACTCCAGTATACACTTATAATCTGATAGTAGTGTCTTTGTTTGACTGATTCTTGATAAATCCCCGCATCACATCTCTTTAACTCTAAAAAGAGATCAATAAAACTATGGGTCCAAAACGGGGGGAGTCAGGGGCAGGGGCATTGTGACCATTGTAGGTTGTAGGGTTATAATATCACCGCTTAAAATATCTACGACTTTATTATTGATTTTGACGTTTTGCATAGACAAATACTCAGCAATACGTTTCAATAGACTTCATTATATTCTTTCCCTCAAAGGACTGTCGTATCATCGCTTAAGATATATTCGACTTTATTTATTTCAAACTTATGCATATCTTAATACTAAGCAAAACTTTTCAAAAGGCTTTTTTATATCATTTCTTCATGGGACTGTCATATCATCGCTTAAAATATACACAAGATATATAGATTCCCACTTGAAATTTCTCGAAGTCTGAAAAGAATTCGATTTATCTTTCTGAGAGTATGGTAAAAACCTAATTAATCTATTCGAGACTCTAGTATTGCACTTTTGAGCTGATAGTAGTGTTTATATTTAACTTAACTATGATAAATTCTAATTTTATATGTCTCCAATTCAACAAAGAGTTCCCACTAAATTTGTCTCTAACTCTAAAAAGAATCCAATTCATTTTTCTCAGACATTGATGAAAACCTAACTCACCTATTTAAGACTCTAGTACCCATTGATGACGTGATAATAGGGTCTGTGTTTGAAAGAATCTTGATAGATATGCACTTGATATGTCTCCAAGTCAAAAAAAAAGTCTGATTATCTTTCTCAAAGTATTGTAAAGACATAATTCATTTATTTCAGACACTAGTATACCACATGTGAGCTGATAGTAGTGTCTGTCACTTTATATCTTTCCAACTCTAAAAAAGAATCGATTCATCTCTTTCAGACCTTCGTAAAATCCTAATTCATCTCTTTCAGAGTCTATTATACCACTTGTGATCTGATAGTAATGTCTGTGTTTGACTGAATCTTGATAAATCTCTACTTAATATGTCTTTAACTCTAAAATCAATTCGATTCATCTGTAAAAACCTAGTTCATCTATTTCAGACTCTGTTGTACCACTTGTTATGTGATAGTACGGTTTGTGTTTGACGGAATCTTGATAAATTCCCCTGTCATATGTCTTTAACTCTAAAAAGGATTCCATTCATCCCTCTCAGACTTTGGTAAAAAACCTCATTCAAATATTTCAGACTCTAGTATACCATTTGTTTGCGGATAGTAGTGTCTGTGTTTTACTAAATATTGATATTCCAATTTCATTTGTCTCTAACTCTAAAAAGAAATCGACTCATCTCTCTCAGATTATGGTAAAAATGTAATTCTTCTATTTTAAACTCTAGTATACCACTTGTGAGTTGGTAGTAGTGTCTGTTTTACTGAAAATTGATAAGTTTCCACTTCGTTTGTTTCTAACTTTGAAAAGAATCGATTCATATCTTTGAGAGTATGACAAAAACTTAATTCATCTATTTCAGACTCTAGTATATCACTTGCAAGCCGATAGTATCGTCTCTGTTGGACTGAATCTTGATAAGTTTTCACTTCATTTACTTATAACTCAAAAAAGAATCCGATTCATCCCTCTGAGACTTTGGTATATACGAAATTCCTATAGTAGTGTCTATGTCTCTAAAATCCCTTTTCTCACATCTTCAACTTTTTATTAAACATTCTATGATGTTTTATTTGCTAGTATACCCTAAAAATAATGGAAACCAAACAAAGTATTGCATAAGATATTTTTATAGAAAGTAAAAACACATTGTATATCAACATAAAAATAAAAATGACTACTTTGAATCTATATACTTCATTATACTTTCTCTTGATATGACACTTATTCCATTTTGGGCTCATATACGAGTTTTAACATTCTTTCAGCTACAGTCACAGCGCACATTTCATCACTGGTATTATCGGGATTTATTGACTATATCTGTTGGTATATGATCAATGATAGTTAGAATGTTCACGTGCACTTTGATTTTTTTTTATCAATTCATCTAGGTACCCCATTGTTATATTGGCTGCCAATGCTCTTTTTAATATTTTTTCGATTTCAGTGTCTATTACAAAATTGTTTTTACATAGTTTGCCGTTTTGGCATATAGACAAGCTATGCATTATCACACTAGTACAGCAGTAGGCCTTTCTTTTCTCCTTGTCTTTCAAATTAATACTAATACTACAAAGACGTAAATAGGATCTATCTACAGGTAGCATGCTACCAGAAACATTAGCAAGAATTGGACCCTCATCGTCAACAGTTAGTTTTATGTTTATAGTCTCTTTGAGCACCATTATTCCTGGAAATGATTCTCTCAAATATCAACTATCATGTGTGTTGAATCTTTTCGGTACTCCAAAGAAATTTAATCTGTCACTGTCTTGACAATGCAAGCATATATTTAAATTAATATCCCCACTATTGCAGGTTTTGTGGTCCAAATATTTGTCTTTGTCAGCATTCAGCGCAATTATAACTTTTCCATATGCACATTCTTTCTTCGAATATTTAATCTCCATTTTCTTTGGTATGACGTAAGTGTTTATCATTCAAATGTTCAAAATACTAATTGAAAACATAAATGAAACTAGATATTGTCGATGACCATCCATAGAGTACCACTGGGGTAGCCGCACAAAAAAGTCTAAAAAACATAGTTTGCCGTTTTGGCATATAGACAAGCTATGCATTATAACACTAGTACAGCAGTAGGCCTTTCTTTTCTCCTTGTCTTTCAAATTAATACTAATACTACAAAGACGTAAATAGGATCTATCTACAGGTAGCATGCTACCAGAAACATTAGCAAGAATTGGACCCTCATCGTCAACTGTTAGTTTTATGTTTATAGTCTCTTTGAGCACCATTATTCCTGGAAATGATACTCTCAAATATCAACCATCATGTGTGTTGAATCTTTTCGGTACTCCAAAGAAATTTAATCTGTCACTGTCTTGACAATGCAAGCATATATTTAAATTAATATCCCCACTATTGCAGGTTTTGTGGTCCAAATATTTGTCTTTGTCAGCATTCAGCGCAATTATAACTTTTCCATATGCACATTCTTTCTTTGAATATTTAATCTCCATTTTCTTTGGTATGACGTAAGTGTTTATCATTCAAATGTTCAAAATACTAATTGAAAACATAAATGAAACTAGATATTGTCGATGACCATCCATAGAGTACCACTGGGGTAGCCGCACAAAAAGTCTAAAAAATATATTCACCAGTCCAATCTTTTCCCTTATAGCTCTGTTGTATCATTTCTTAAAATTTTTGAATTTACTGATTTTGACTTTATGCATGTACTAATACTAATCAAACTTTTCAGAAGGCTTCATTATATTATTTCTCTCATGATCGTATCATTTCCCTCATTGCTGTATCATGGCTTAAAATATATACGACTTCATTGATTTAGACTTTATGTATACCCCAATACTAAGCAATTCTTTTCAATAGGCTTTATTCAATCATTTCCCTCTTAGGGCTGTCGTAACATCTTTATTAATTTAGACTTTATTCATAGCTCAATACTAAGCAATAATTTTCCATGGGATTTATTATATTATTTCCTATATTATTGCCTAGAGCATATACGACTTTATGAATTTTGACTTTATCCATACAACAATACTATGAAATACTTTTAAAAAGGCTTTTTTATATCATATCCCTCGTAGGACTGTCGTATCATCGCTGAAAATATATACGCCTTTATTAATAACGATTTTATATATGCCTTAATGCTAAGCAATATTTTTCAAAAGACTTTATTACATCATATCCTTCATAGGACTGTCATATCGATGCTTAAAGTATATTTGAATTCATTAATTTTGATTTTATACATGCCACAATACTAAGCTATACTTTTAAATATGCTTTAATAAAAAAATATGTTCACCAGTCCAAATGTTTCTAAATCCAAAAATTTTAAGTCGAAAAGAGGGTAAAAAGCTCAGGGGCCCTTAGAAGTTGTGGGTTTTTCATATAATGGCTTAAAATGTGTACGACTTGATTTACTTTGACTCCACAAAACTAAGCAATATTTTCAAAAAGACAAAAATTTATTCATCAATGAGGTCCCCAAAAATTCCGTAATCCAAATCTCTACCCGAATAACGTTGTTATATAAATAGGGCGGTTTTATTAAATCATCTTTTAGTTAGGAAGGCTTCAGAAAATGGTTAGCGGGATGGTCCAAATAATGTTCATTATGCACGATACTACTAAAAGTAACAAACAGAAAACTAAGCTCATTTTAATACAAACTTCAAGAACCTACACGTGAATGTATTTCAGTAAAAAAAAAAGAAACTACGTGGAAATCTCAAAGTTCTTCCTATTCCAGGGGATGGGGGAACTATCTGACCTCGCTGATTTCCAAGGGAAACTTATCAATTTATTTTCTCTTTAGAAATGAAGTACGATTAAACCGCATACTAATGTAATAATAAAACCTAAAATATTTTGCTCTGTTTGGATTGTTGGTTCTTTACCCAATAACTTACCGATATAGTCTCATCGCTGGCTTTTATAGTTATCATGAAAGTATATACCTTTATTTCCCTTAATCTAAATTGCTATCCTCTATTCTCATCAATCAAGCAAATGTTTTGTAGCCCCAGTAAAAAGGAGAAGCACACGTCAAATGCAAACCGAAAGAAAGACGCGAATACAAATTCTAGCGGAAGCGAATGCCATTGAGACTGAAAAATTATGAGTCTGTTTATCTAGTTTACAGCCCGGACTAAGACCAGGGGCAATAGGAAGGAAAATTTAATATCTTCGCTAAATCATTTGTTTCTAGCTATTCGCTTCTCTCAGCAGTTATGACAATCATATTATTTTTTTCTCGCAATTCCGATTGTAAAGAAGTGAAAAAAAAAAAGAAATCTAGACTGGATCTTTGAAATTTCTGTCTTACATTTTCCTTTCCTTATATTGGAAAACTGATGGAGAAAAGGGTAATTGTGTCCTAAGATGTTGAAGATAATTTTGTTTTAGAGTTTATCGGTTGTAAATAAAAAAGTGATATATATATATATATATATATATATATATATATATATATATATATATATATATATATATATATATATATATATATATATATATCATTACATATCTTAAACATTACAGGTAACATCTTATTTTGAAAAATTTGCTGGATTGTTTTGAATTTCGGCCTTATAAGCATTGCAAAATCACCAAATTACTCATTTAAACAGCTTGATTGAGCCATTAATGCTTTTCATAAGGATTTTTTCCTTCTTTTCGTGTGTTGACAAATTTGGGTAAAATCCGTAAACCCCTTTTCTCAAGAATTAGTATTTCCATTATTTCTTTTCTGATTTATTAATGGCATTAACAATTGTTGACTTGCTCATAGGTGAAACAGAGGGTTAAGATCCTTTTATAAATATATCACCCCTGCCCCCTGGAAATTCTTCCAAGTTTTCTTATGAGGGTAAAAAAAAATATCCCTAGGATTCCACTTTCAAAGCCATGCTGTAAACCTTTCTGTCCAGTAAATATATACAAATTTTCCCTCCCTCTTGTTTGGCACTTCTACTATTTCTTATATTATCTGATAGTATTAAAAACCCACATATTAGACTCAAAGTAGACGACGACCCCCCCCCATCCTCCAAGAAAATTTCATAAAAGAAAACATCCCAACTACGGAAGGATATTTTGTATTTTGATGCATCTAGTTGTCTGTCTTGAAGTTTTTGTCAAAACAAATACTGCAAAATTCCCCAGTTTGCTGCTTCTAACCCTCTATTTTATTATTAACTGCTACCTTAAAAATCTTTTTCCTTGCAATTTTTTGTTAACGCGAGGCGTGACTACCCTTTTTAATAAATAATCAAATTCAAGATATCTTCTTTATTTTATATATTGTGTTAGTGATTTTTTTCTGTGCTATTGATAGAATCGAAGCTGAAGACCCTTTTAAGAAATTAAATATAAAAAAACAAGTTTTTTTAACTGAAAGTAAGGAGCGACATTAAAACTTCAAACAAATAGAAATTACTCCGTATATGAAAGGGGCTTTTCCTCCTCAATGCCGCGCTCTTAATGTTGCTCCTTCCTTTTAAGTTAAAAAAAAAGTATTTTTTGTTATTTAATTTCTGGACGTTTTTAAATTAATGCTTGTTTTTAATGTTTGTTGATATAATTATACTTTTATTCGAGTTTCAAATACACTAAAAGTACCTCTTACTTCGAAGCATTGCTGTGGAAAAGCTATATTAGGATTTAAAAATTTGGCTTCTGGGAAGCTAGCCCTCCTAATATCTATAGTAATTCCACTTATACTAGGAAAAACCATCAAAAATTAATTAGGAGGATATATTATCGAATAACAATTAAAAGCGACAATAAAAATTATAATGAAAAGTATTTTCTCCCGATATGAAAAAGATGGTCTCCTCCTTAGCTCCCTGGTGCCTTTACTTTAGCTTTACTTTTTTCTTCCAGTTCTCTTGAGAGTGACTATTCAAAAGCAAGGGACCTTTGAGTTGGATTAAATAAAAAAAAAACTAATTTTTTTAGCTGAAAGTAAGGAGCGACATTAAAAATTAAAACGAACAGAAATTACTCTGTAGGCTATATGAAATGAGTTGTCCCCTTCGCAATACCTCGCTCTTTACGCTAAAGCTTTTAATTGTTTTAAAAATCAGAATTGTGGCAAAGAGTCAAGTTTTTAATTGTTTTAAAAAGTAGAATTGTGGCAAAGAGTCAAACTTTAGCGTAAAGAGCGAGGGATTGCGGAGGGGACAACTCATTTCATATACGGAGTAATTTCTGTTCGTTTTAAGTTTTAATGTCGCTCCTTACTTTCAGCTAAAAAAATTAGTTTTTTTTATTTAATTTCTGAACGTTTTTGAATGTATGTTTGGTTTTGGCTCTCCGCACATAAATTATTAAAATGAAATTTGTATATTAATTCTTTTTTTGGCTAAATGGCTTTCTCTTAGTTTTGATCAGACGATTTTGAGAAATAAGGGGTGGAGAAGGAGGCCTAGTTGCCCTCCAATTTTTCGGTTACTTAAAAAGGCAACTAGAACTTTTAATTTTTAACAAACGTTTTTATTAGTAAAAAATATACGTAACTTAAGAATTAACTTACGTAACAAACTTTCATAACCTTATATTTTTATTATGTATACGAGGGGGTTTGTACCCTCGTTAATACCTCGCTCTTTACACTAAATCGTAAGTTTTGTCCCAATTCTTTAAGAATGACCCCTGAATCAGAAAGGCCGTAGAATATATAGTTGAAATTACTAAAAATACTTTAGCATAAAGAGCAAGGTATTTATCTCCTCCTAAATACCTCGCTCTTTATGCTAAAGTATTTTTAGAACCCCTCATATGCGTAATAATCTCTGTTCGTTTTAAGTTTCAATGCTACTTCTTCCTTTCATTTGAAAAAACGTTTTTCATTTTTATTTTTCATTGTTTTCTTATAGTAATGCTAGAGAATCCTGCGCCCTTGTCATTGAAGTTTTCTTCCCCCATGACAGATTCCTCCAAGGAAAGATCCTCCAACATAGCCCCCTCTCCTCAGCCCCACCCCCAAACAAAATAAAATCCCCCTGAAAACGTCTGTACACTTCCCAATAACCATTACTATATGTAAACACTGGTCAAAGTTTGTAACTTGCACCCCCCTCCCCCAGGGATTTTGGGGGAGTAAGTCATCCCCAAAGACATAGTTATTATGGTTTTTGACTATGCTGGACAAAATGGCTATCTCAAAATTTTGATCCGTTGACTTTGGGGAAAAAATGAGCGTGGGAGGGGGCCTAGATGCCCTCTAATTTTTTGGTCACTTAAAAAGGGAACTAGAACTTTTCATTTCCGTTAGAATGAGCCCTCTTGCGACATTCTAGGACCACTTGGTCGATACGATGACCCCTGGGAAAAAAAAACAAATAAACACGCACCCGTGATTTGTCTTCTGGCAAAAAATACAAAATTCCACATTTTTGTAGATAAGAGCTTGAAACTTCTACAGTAGGGTTCTCTGATATGTTGAATCCGATGGTGTCATTTTCGTTAAGATCCTACGACTTTTAGGGGGCGTTTCCCCCTATTTTCCTAAATAAGGCAAATATTCTCAGGCTCGTACCTTTTGAAGGGTAAGACTAAACTTGATGAAACTTATATATTTAAAATCAACATTAAAATGCTATTCTTTTGATGTAGCTATTGATATCAAAATTCAATTTTTTAGAGTTTTGGTTACTATTGAGCCGGGTCGCTCCTTACTACAGTTCGTTACCACGAACTGTTTGATAAGCAGTAATCTTAAGAACTATAAAATTTTAGTGTAAAGACTGGGGTTTGGGGAGGGGGAAGCCTTCTCAAACTCAGAATAATCTTTGTTCGTTTTAAATCTTAAAGACGCTCTTTATTTTCATTTCAGAACTGTTTTATTTGATTTTAATATGTAATGGAAAAGGAACCGCGCGTGAGGCCAACACATTTGAACCTTGTATCAAATTAAATAAAAAAACAAGTTTTTTCAACTGAAAGTAAGGAGCGACATTAAAACTTAAAACGAATAGAAATTACTTCGTATATAAAAGGGGCTGCTTCCTCATCAACGCCCCGCTCTTTACGCTAAAGTTTGACTCTTTCTCTCAACTCTTCTTCTTAAAACAGTAAAAAGCTTTAGCGTAAAGAGCGGGGCGTTGATGAGGAAGCAGCCCCTTTTATATACGAAGTAATTTCTGTTCGCTTTAAGTTTTAATGTCGCTCCTTACTTTCAGTTGAAAAAACTTGTTTTTTTTAATTTTTTTGTTTGTTTTGTTTTTGAATCAATTTGAATCAATTTTGTTTTTGTTTTTGAATCAATGCATGTTTTGATTTTGGCTCTCCGCAGAGAAATAATTAAAACGAAATTTGCATATTTTTTTTCTTCTTTTTTTTGGCTAAATGGCTTTCTCATAATTTTGATCGAATGATTTTGAGAAAAAAGAGTGGGGGAGGAAGCCTAGTTGCCCTCCAATTTTTTGGTTAATAAAAAAGGCAACTAGAACTTTTAATTTTTTACGAATCTTTTTATTAGTAAAAGATATACGTAACTTATAAACTAGCATACGTAAAGAATTTTTTATTATCATGTTTTTATTACGCATATGAGAGGGTTCGCCCCCTCGTCAGTACCTCTCTCTTTACACTAAATCTTAAATTTTGGCCCAATTCATTAAGAATGACCCCTGAATAACTAAAGCCGTAGAATAAATAGTTGACATTACTAAACATACTTTAGCGTAAAGAGCGAGGTATTAGGAGGAGGTGAGCCCCTCATATGGGTAATAATTTCTGTTCGTTTTAAGTTTTAATGCTGCCCCTTACTTCCAGCTGAAAAAAAACTATATCATATTTATTTTTTCATTGTTTTTTTTTTTTAAAAGTGCTAGTAAATCCTGCGCTCCCTTCATGGAAATTTTCTTCCCCCAGGACAAATTCCTCGATGGAAAGTTCCCCCAGTATATCCCTCCCTTTTCAACCCCTCCCCCAACCAAAAAATCCTCCTGAAAACACCTCTACACTTCCCAATAACCATTATTATATGTAAGCACTGGTCAAAGTTTGTAACTTGTAGCCCCTCCCACGGGGACTGTGGAGGAGTAAGTCGTCCCCAAAGACATAGTTATAAGGTTTTTCGATTATGCTGAATAAAATGGCTATCTCAGAATTTTGATCCGTTGACTTTGGGAAAACAATTAGCGTGGGAGGGGGCCTAGGTGCCCTCCAATTTTTTTGGTCACTTAAAAAGGGCACTAGAACTTTTTAGTTCCGTTAGAATGAGCCCTCTCGCAACATTCTAGGACAACTGGGTCGATATGGAGATAAGTTTTCATTGGAGTTTGGGGACCTACGGATGCAGGGGACTTGCAATTTAAATTGAATTAAAATCATACTGGAATAGCCCTTACTATTGTCTGTCTGTTCCCTCTTTTTTCCCTTTTTATTGCCTTTTGTTGCTTGATTTTTTCTAATTTTGTCTGAATTCATTTTAGTTGCTCGGTGCTGTCAGCCAGTTATCTACGCACCAAGCTGACGTTTAGAATTCTTCTCTTTGCTGACTAGAGCTTGAATTTTTTTTTTTTTTGTATCTATACTACATTGATAATTGTTTCCATTGTTTATCCAAGTCCTAATGTTTTAATAGTTCTATTTGCTCTCCAACAACTAATTGTATTTCCCTGTAGTAATCTGAAGTCAGTAATGCCTCACTTTGTCTACCATTTACAAAGCTAGAGCTTATAATCATCAGTTGCAACCCAGAGAAGCAGAGAAACTATAGGCGAACAATATAGTGACTCAAGAAATTTTTTTCTTCTTACTGACTTAAAATTTCGTGCAGAAGAACCAATAAGGTAGAATTTCAACTTTTCATTCTTTATAATTGATCCCATTTTCGTATAAAAACCAAATCAGGTTTTGAAAAGGAGGGGCTACTTGGCTTCTGTTTCAGAGATACA
Organism: Artemia franciscana; assembly: GCF_032884065.1. NCBI lineage: Eukaryota > Metazoa > Arthropoda > Branchiopoda > Anostraca > Artemiidae > Artemia > Artemia franciscana. Next base: position 10,773,282 of record NC_088864.1, read on the forward strand.
GGTTAATAAATACTGTGATTGGCTTACAGAAGCATGTCACAGATGCATTATAATGATATTTAAACATACTTTTTAGAGTTTCAAATGAGAAAGTAAGATTTCTTTTTTTATTTATTACCCCCCGCTTCTCCTATAATTTTACGGAAAAATCCTTTAAAACTATAACCGATTAATTGTTCCCACTAAGAATTATATTTTTCATTTCCCTTTAAACTACGGAAATACAAAAGATACCTTTCCAGTTTTGGCAGGGTAACAGGCATTTTCAAGCGTGAAACGAATTGGATAAATTTGTGGCTCAACAACGCCACCCGGTTTCAAAAAGGCATTAATGAAAACAAAAAGGAAAAGAAAAATAAAAAATGAAGTCATATCCTGAGAATTACATTATTTGTTTTCTTTCACGAGACAAAAGTAGAAATAAAAATATTATATAGATATTTATTTTTTAAAGAATATAAACAGTAATTGCATTTCTTAGCAGCAACTGTGTCAGTATAACATAAAGTTTCAATGGGTTATTTGTTTCAACCTCAATCCCGTTCCCATCAAAACAAGAAGCCAAAATGCAGCAGGCATTTTCAAGGGTAAAACGAATTGGATAAATTTGTGGCAAAGCAACACCACTAGGTTTCAAAAAGGCATTAATGAAAACACAAAAAGGCATTAAACAAAAAGGAAACACATCAAGAAAATAAATACACCCATGATTTGGTTTTTGTTTCAGTTTTGAAGTTTTATCCTGAGAGTTATATTATTTATTGTCCTTCACGAGACAAAAGTAGAATTAAAAATATTATATGGATATTTATTTTTTAAAGAATATAAACAGTAATTGCATTTCTTAGCAGCAACTGTGTCAGTATAACATAAAGTTTCAATGGGTTATTTGTTTCAACCTCAATCCCGTTCCCATCAAAACAAGAAGCGAAAATGCAGCAGGCATTTTCAAGGGTAAAACGAATTGGATAAATTTGGGGCTCAACAACGCCACCCGGTTTCAAAAAGGCATTAATGAAAACAAAAAGGAAAAGAAAAATAAAAACTGAAGTCATATCCTGAGAATTATATTATTTGTTTTCTTTCACGAGACAAAAGTAGAAATAAAAATATTATATAGATATTTATTTTTTAAAGAATATAAACAGTAATTGCATTTCTTAGCAGCAACTGTGTCAGTATAACATAAAGTTTCAATGGGTTATTTGTTTCAACCTCAACCCCGTTCCCGTCAAAACAAGAAGCCAAAATGCAGCAGGCATTTTCAAGGGTGAAACGAATTGGATAAATTTGTGGCTCAAAAACGCCACCCGGTTTCAAAAAGGCATTAATGAAAACAAAAAGGAAAAGAAAAATAAAAAATGAAGTCATATCCTGAGAATTATATTATTTGTTTTCTTTCACGAGACAAAAGTAGAAATAAAAATATTATATAGATATTTATTTTTTAAAGAATATAAACAGTAATTGCATTTCTTAGCAGCAACTGTGTCAGTATAACATAAAGTTTCAATGGGTTATTTGTTTCAACCTCAATCCCGTTCCCATCAAAACAAGAAGCCAAAATGCAGCAGTCATTTTCAAGGGTAAAACGAATTGGATAAATTTGTGGCTCAGTAACACCACTAGGTTTCAAAAAGGCATTAATGGAAACACAAAAAGGCATTAAACAAAAAGGAAACACATCAAGAAAATAAATACACCCATGATTTGGTTTTTGTTTCAGTTTTGAAGTTTTATCCTGAGAGTTATATTATTTATTTTCCTTCACGAGACAAAAATAGAATTAAAAATATTATAAAGATGTGTATTTTTTCAAGATTATAAAGAGTAATTGCAATTTTTAGCAGCAACTGTTAGTTTCTGTGGATTATTTGCTTCAATCTCAATCACGTTCCCATCAAAACAAGAAGAGGAAATGAAAAGCGAGACAATTGAGACCTCTTTCATTTCCTTCAGGGAGAACATTCCCTAATAAGATTGAATTGTCCCCTAAATGAGTCATTGTAGGGATTCAGGAATAAATTGCTCCAATGCTCAGCCGAAAAAAATATTTAAACCCTTTTGATTTCAGGTGTAGATGCTCTTAATGTGTTGTTGTTCACTTTTGGTCATTCATTAAAAAGGTAAATTCTCAGTATTCATCAAACAGTTCGTCGTAACGAACTGTAGTAAGGAGCGACCCGGCTCACTAGTAACCAAAACTCTAAAAAATTAAATTTTGATATCAATAGCTACATCAAAAGAATTGCATTTTAATGCTGATTTTAAATATATAGGTTTCATCAAGTTTAGTCTTACCCATCAAAAGTTACGAGCCTGAGAAAATTTGTCTTATTTAAGAAAATAGGGGGAAACACCCCCTAAAAGTCGTAGAATCTTGACGAAAATCACACCATCAGATTCAGCGTATCAGAGAACCCTACTGTACAAGTTTCAAGTTCCTATCTACAAAAATGTGGAATATTGTATTTTTTGCCAGAAGACAAATCACGGGTGCGTGTTTATTTGTTTGTTTGTTTTTTGTTTTTTTTTCTTTTTCCCAGGGGTCATCGTATCGACCAAGTGGTCCTAGAATGTCGCAAGAGGGTTCATTCTAACGGAAATGAAAAGTTCTAGTTCCCTTTTTAAGTGACCAAAAAAATTGGAGAGCATCTAGGCCCCCTCCCACGCTCATTTTTTCCCAAAGTCAACGGATCAAAATTTTGAGATAGTCATTTTGTTCAACATAGTCGAAAACCATAATAACTATGTCTTTGGGGATGACTTACTCCCCCACAATCCCTGGGGGAGGGGCTGCAAGTTACAAACTTTGACCGGTGTTTGATCAAAACTAAGAGAAAGCCATTTAGAAAAAAAAAAGAATTTATATACAAATTTCATTTTAATAATTTATGTGCGGAGAGCCAAAACCAAACATGCATTAATTAAAAAACGTTCAGAAATTAAATAAAAAAAAAAACTGATTTTTTTAGCTGAAAGTAAGGAGCGACATTAAAACTTAAGACGAACAGAAATTACTCCGTATATGAAATGGGTTGTCTCCTCAGCAATCCCTCGCTCTTTACGCTAAAGTTTGACTCTGTCACAATTCTACTTTTTAAAACAATTAAAAACTTTAACGTAAAGAGCGAGGGATTGCGGAGGGGACAACCCATTTCATATACGGAGTAATTTCTGTTCGTTTTCAGTTTTAATGTCGCTCCTTACTTTCAGCTAAAAAAATTAGTTTTTTTATTTAATCTCTTATAAGGACTTGTATTTCCGAACTACTCTTCTTTCATTTTCTAACTTGAATTGTCCTTTCATGTTTAGGATTTTGTAGTTATTCATTACTAAATAATAAACATAAGTGAATTTGAATATTAATTGACAATACTGATTTCTTTGTATGGAACAATTATTGTCTAATTTTCTGGAATGATTAAAATTTTCATTTAGAGTTATTTCCTTTACAATTTTTCTTTTTTTCATTTCCTGGGCTGATTATTCGTAGTACTGAAGATTTCATTTAAATGATTTTTGCAAGTTAAGGTTTTTGTTGTATGATCGTAATTCTTATTACAATTTAATGGCTCCAGGTCAATAAAAATACAAGGTTTAATATTACACAGGTTAGCCATTTACCAAGGATTTCTCCCTAGAATCGTTTCTTTAGAACTAACTATTAAAGTGACAAAGAAACGGGTTCTCAGGGATATTCTCCTCAGTAAACCATTTCAAACGGACTTGCACAATCTTCAACAAACTGTATCTCTGCGTGTTCACCATGTTCAATTTGCTAACAAAAGCGAAAGTCAAGATAACTAATTGGAGCTATCCGACTGTTACAATTTGACATTTTTTGTTGCAGTTCCTTGGTTGTTGTTGCACATCTTACCTGTGATATGGAAAATCATACTTTTCTGTGGAAAATCCAACTTTTTAAGGAAAAGTTGTTCAAAAGTGCAAACATTTTCTGTATTCACTTAAAAAACTTAAAACATGCAAAAAGAAAAAAAAAATTCCAAAAGTGACCTTCCTACATTATACTACTCTTAGTACAGTATGCAGATTTAGCAGGATGTAAGAAAAACACGAAACATGTGAAGAATTTTTATTCAGCTAGCAAGCGATGCGAAAGATTCTCTGTATTCATCTATCTAAAACATTATAGTAGAGCGATTATTGAATTTTACCGTAAAGTTTTTTTAACATATAAAAAGTAAGCCGGAAAGTTTTTTCTGTTATTCTTTACCATAAATGACACCATGACGAATTACAATCTAAACTGGTTCAAGCAACGTGATCTGAGGTCCTTTTGTGCACTGACCGTGCGACAAAATTATATACTGACGGTACTAACGTCAGTATAACTAAAGTCAGCATATAGTTTTAAGCGAGTAGATATCATTTTCCTTGATTTCCAAGCTGGAGGACAGTAAATTTCGTGTTTCAACCACGGTGATTTCGATGGTGTACTTTTATTTCGGCTCGATTTGTTCACAAAATAATTAATTTTTCGTCACTATGGACCGAGGCTCGTCCTTTAATAGATTGTAGCTACCGCTGCAATCACGATAAAGATGAAAATTTAGAGACTCATGTGCCAAAAAAATTGGAGTTAGAAGGGGTCAGATTGAAGGAATTGAACTCGGATTAACGACAAACAAACACATTTTTACTTGGTACGTATCCTCAAAATGCTTTTTTTTAATTATAAAAACCTGTATTTGACATTTCGAAAGCAAAAGGATTATAATAAGAAGAAAATCTCTTTTTCCAGAGTTGGGTTTTCCCTGCATGTACCGAGGTTGTGACGACAGAGGAAGAAGTATCTATGAACGGTCAGCTCAAACATCTAGTAGAAATGATTCGAAATCTCCTTGATTCTTACATGGAAAAAGTGTAAAAGGCAGGCAAAGATTTAGTTCTGAAAATCTTCATGCATTGTATTGCCAGAAATACTATAAATATTTTAAAGACAGGTTTGACAGAAGTTAGGCCTTTTTGGATTCCACAACAACTCTATCCCGCCTTTCCACAGCATCCCTATCCCTCCATTCAACAACATCCTTAACCGTCATTTTGCAACATTCCTATCCCGTCATTCCCACAACAGCCAGCAGGGACATGTTATGTAATAAAGAATGTTTTCCGAGAGACGCAGGTGACTGTTATTCCATAGCGTATGTTTAATTTTGCTTATTATGTAATAGGGTTTGATTGTTGCGTAATAGGGTTTTTGTTTACTTTTGAGGATGATGTAATCTTACGTGACATCGTAGATTTATTTGTTATGACGCAATATCGTGTGACATGCTAGACTTTGGAGGCCCTTGGGGAGATGTCCGCTTGTAAATGAGGAGGTCACACGCTTAGGTGTTACGTAATGACGGTTCAAACGTGGCAACACACACATGGGATTTTACGAAATGACAGCGCACACGCTGGATGTTATCTAATTACGGCGCACGCGTAGAAATGACGTAATAGCGGTGCATAAGTAATATTTTATGTGATGACAGCGGACACGTAGGGTGTTTCCCAATGACAATGTACATGGGGGCTATTAGATAATACTTACGAGATTTAATTTTCTTCGGGATTTCCTTTTTTCAGGATTTCATGATCTTTCAAGGCGTTGTTTTTCTTTTAAGTCGTTTTTCTCATGGAACATTTGTCAACTAAAGATTTTTTGTCCACATTCGAAACAGATTGTAATTGTAATTTATCTTGGAGGCCCCATAGTGATCTTGTTGCAGCTAAAGCTGCTATAGGTCGGGAATTTTGCGCCAATTCAAGCATATTTTACCATCATAGAATAGAATATAGAATATGATTTATTGGCTAAAATAGCACACAAGCTAGCATAAGCACGTCAGAACAATTATAATTACAATGATAAAATAAATGTTAAGGGATTAACATAGTTACAATGTTAAATCAATTATTAAAATGCGAAACAAAATAGGGAACGAAAGAGTTTTTGTACCTCATTGTCAACATTTGGGGACACAAGTCAAGTTGAGTATTTGGAGCTCTACGAGCATTAAGTCTTGTATTGGGAAGGATTGGGGGGTTTTCTTTGAAGGGGGGAAGAAGACGTCGATGATAGTCAGAACTAAGGCACTTGTGCCCGAAGTTCATGGTAAGGAAGTGACGTCGTGATTCCAATGTAGTGAGTTCAAGTCTAGCCAAACCTTCATCATAAGTTGTATAGGACGTCCCCAGTATAATTTGTATAGCTCTTTTTTGAATGCTTTCAATTTTAGAACATCTTATGGTCGTATTCTATTGTCTAGCGATTCTTATGAAAATTTTAAAAGAGCTTAGATTCTTCAAAATAAAACAGTACGTATTCTTGGTAATTATTTAGAAAATGTAAATAAAACCACGTCGTGTCTTAAAAAATTACGAGTATTTGATATTGGTCTTGATTTGCTATTATCAAGCTGCTATTTCTGCTTATTGATGTTGGAATGATCTATGATCTATTGAATGACTAGCTGTGATAATTTGGAATGATATTCCAGCTGGTATTCGGGAGGCTGAACACTGGTCATTTACAGTAAAGTTTAAAAAGCATTTGTTGGGAGAGGGTAGTGTTTTTTTTTGTTAGATTTGGATATTATTTGTTAGTTGAGAGATTGTTTTTCTTTGGTTTTTGTTTTTTTTGTAAATGATTGTTATACTTGGCTGAGAATTAGAGGAATGCAGTCGTCCATCATCCGGCTTTTCGAGCCTTCCTGGGACGATTGTGTCTATACATAGTTTGTTTTTTAATTGTTAGTAAATAAATAAATCTTGAAATATTGAAATCTTGTTTGACATCAACTCTTCGTTTGTCCTTATTCCTAGTCTTAGTGACGTAGTCTTCTTAACAGTAATTTTCAAACCTATTCTTGCGCCCTGGACTTGCAAAACTTTAAAAAATGCATTCATTTTTTCACTGTTTTCATCGGGGATGCTTCAAACGTCACCTTACTCTAAATTTAGGATAGTTTAACTTCTCCAGTTGATTCCATGTTCTCCCATTCCCTTTGTTGTGCTACTTAGGACGAAGTCTATCAAAATGATTCATCTAAGTGGGAAATCGACGCTACATTGCTTAACTCCTGAAATAATACGTAACCAGCTACTAAACTCATTTACTATATCAATCCCGGCAATGTTACTCTCGTATGCAGCACAAATCACTTTAATGTATTTATCTGGTACATCATACTAGGTTGGAACCATCACTAACGCTTTTTTGTTAGCTTAATCAAACACTTGTTCTGTTGAGTACCGTTTGAAAATCCATATTTAGCCCAGAAGCTGAAATTCAGACTATTTTGGAGTCATGCACTTTCTGTACTAAGATGTGGAGATAATTCACGAGGGCTTTAAAAGAATGCAAAGAAATTATTAGTCAGCTCCAGAAAAATTGCGTAAAATCCTTTCAATCTGCTGCGCTGATAAAGTAACGAATGTCCAAGTAAGGACAGATGCTGAACTGTCACTGATCACCAGCAAAAGTAGAATAAGGAGATGGAATTATTGGAGGCACACAATCCACATGAATGAAGAACGCCTCCTAGAAGATGCGTGGTGCTTGACCCAGCTCGGTCTTCGAGAAATGGGAAGACAGCAAGACACACTAGGTCTGTCCCCGGAGAAAGCGCTAAGAAATCTTAGAACCAAATTGAATACGCTCCGGTTTCTTGCATAAGATCAGCTGAATTGAAGATCTACTCGTGAAGCTTTGTGTGCCTCTAGGCATGGAAAGACCCAAGTCTGAATAAGTATGTTGGTTCATAGTGGCTTACACAATATCTCTTAATAACACAAATAGTAAGATTACAGATTTGTTTTACAACCGGAATTATTCAACTGTAAAATTTCGTCAATGTGAAGCAGGGTGATTATAAAACGAAAGGGCCACTATGGTGGGACAGAAACGTTGAAAAGGAAAGCAAATATATTTTAGTCATGTTAATAAGATCATAATTCCCCTTTTAAAGAATTTCAAGATTCTTGCCTAGGTTTAGTCAAGAACGGTCTTCATAGCTGTCCTAATGTGTTCACTTGTTTCCTGTCATTTTATGTTAATTCGATGTCACATCCTTCATATCGCCTCCACTTAAATCCTCCATTTCACTCCAATAAATTTTTCGGCGAAAGATATAGAAACACTTTTATTTGTTTGTACCACCAATTCTTGTTTTTTACATTGGATTTTTTTTAACAGTTGATTTTTTTCCCCAGGCGGTACCTTTTATTCGTTTTCTTCCTTTCAAATGCATTTGTTTTGTGGTGTTGTCAATTCTAAAGTATCTTTTTGAATATTATTTATTCCAATATTTCTACTTGTTTTGAAGGATATTCAATTTATCAATTAATATTAGATTTTGTCTCTTATTTTAATGTTGATGTTTTCAAATTTTAATGTTTCTGTTGAAACAAAAAGTGAAATCGGCTCTCTCAGAGTTAGTTTTTTTTAAAATAAACACACCATATATGGTGTATTAGTGGATTCTGTGTTAAGAGAACATTCAATGAGGACGTCGAACTGGCGAAAATTGCTGATTTACAATACTACTTTGATTACTGATCTAAGCAGAAGTGATCAAAGCAGCTTAGCCAAATGGTGCATGTTAACCTGGATTTTAAAAACACGCAGCTGAGAAGGTTGAAAATTTCAGAGCTAACAAATAAATCTAAACATCCTCCTTCAGAATCTTCAAGATAGCCTGTTTTTTTTTTTTTCTTTCTTTTTTTTCTTTAGTATTGAAGCTCATTGCATCAGACATAAATTCTGAAATCTAAAAATTTTAAAAGAAAGAAAAAAAAGTAATAGTAAGCTCTACTATTAGGAGGGTACACGAATAAAATAGGGAAAAAAAAATGAACATAAATTAAAACTTTGCCAACTTTTTAGTTAATATGCATCAGTAAAGAAAATGTGTAATTCATTAATATTAAAGTTGGTGAGAATTATTTAGAGGAAGAGCTATAATTACAAAAACTTAAGAAAAAGTGGTTAAATTTTATGAAAATGACTGTACTCAAACAGACTTTCGTAAGTAGTTTGGAACTTTAAGACGGAAATAAAGACTTTGATAAAATTAGATAAAATGTGAAAACGTTAAAATACATGAAAAATTGTATGATTTTTAAATAATTTTCGCTTTATCTGTAATGCCACTTTGTTAAACTAGGTCCATTTAAGAAGTTTTAACATTTAATCTATATACCCAGTGCTTTTCAAAAATAAAAGCTAAGTAGCTAGTGTAATAAAAAAAAGTCATTACTGCTGCCAGTAGGAATGCAAGTTATTTTCTTTAATGAAATACTGTTCTAGTTATTTTTTTTTAATTATCCTTCGGTATAATGAGTTATATTTGAAACTTTTAGAGCCATTTTTTGCCATAAATTTAAGAAGATTAAGTTTTTAATGTCTATAAAACTATTTTATTTGTGAAGTCTTTATTATATAAGAAAATCTTGTATCTAAAGTATATTGTATCACTATCATCAGACGATATTTGTTTTAGAGCGTGAACAAAGTAGTTAAAAATAATTTGTGAATCCATTCGAAATTGGATGGAATTGCGCCATGAAGAACGCCATCTAAGATGTACCATTGGAATCACTTCATACGCTTGCTACTGCCAATGCTCTGCGTTAAATTACATTTACCCATAGAGTTATGTTTCGCAGTGACATATCATCGAAATAAAGGTAAGCATACTACTGAAAAATCCCTTAAATCGAAAAAAGCTAAATGTAAAATCCGAGTTGAACCAAACTTCTTTGCGAAATTTCTTTGCAACTTCTTTAAACATTTGCGATACAGCCCTAACTTTTCTTTCAACCTACCTTTTTTTTTTTATTCGAAACGAATTGCAGATCACAAATGTCTAATTTGGTTGAGCGTGATAAAATTTTTTGGATGTATGAAGAATAATTTTCATATGGAAAAAAAAGGGTACTTACACTCCACACACACAAAAGAAAAATTAAAATGTGTATATATTTGGTCCTATACCTTCCTGTATTGTTCGCATAATTTACGAGTTTTTACGCTCATTAATTTCCCCTCCCTTTAAAAAAAGTTTATATGCTGGTAGTGCTGGTAAATACTATAATATTATTAGCTTGTTGTAAGGGTGATATTTTCATTCTCTTAATGTATTAACTTCTTCGCGGTGTGTTAAATAAGGCTATGTATTTTTTACCCTTTGCTTTCCTTTATTCATTGGGTATGTGGATTATCTTTTTATTTTTGAAAAGCAATAGTACCACTTTAGAAATTCTCAAGATTGTAATTTCATGGTCTGCTGACGATACTTTGCTTCATAAATATAGTAAGAGAAAATTTCAAAAGCTAAAAGATTGAAGAGGATCATTTGGGATCAATTTAAAGGAAAATAACAGCAGTTTTGCTCATTACAATAAGCAGAATAGTGTTTATACCCATAGAGAAAATAAATTATATGTTAGTAAAAACTCTAGTACAAAAAGTTGCTTTTAAAGGACCGATTGAGGGTTGTTTTTGCAGAGGTTTCCAGTTATTCGCTTGAATTCTCAAAAGCAACTTATGTTCATTACATGACAGAGAACTTCGCAAGTAAGTCATTTACAGGGTAAAAACTTACTTGAAATTTCTTTTATACTTGTAAATTTTTTGGCTATAATAAATTAGATAAATCAAAAGTTCAACAATTTAATATTTTTTGAAAAATATTTTTCTCAATTGTGGTAAAGAAGAGAAGTTTTGATTAATACAATTTTAGCTAGTGAGGAAACAGCATTCAGCCCGACCTCCTCTTCCCTGCTTCCTCAGGCATTAAGACTGCCAGTTGAAGAAAAATAATATCTGTATATTCCTTGCATTTTTTCTGGTCTTTTGCCCTGTTTTTTCATTGATAAAAGTCGTTTATTAGACTAAAGCTCTCGAATCTTAAGTCTACCTCTACACATCGTAGATTTTGGATTCGATGTTGTTCTACTTTAGACAGCCGTTTTTCGTTTGTTAATCAAGTTGGATCATAAGGCTTTACACTCAGTCTGGCTTTCTTTTGACGGACTTTTCTGGCTTCAAAACTACGAGTTAATGGGAAGTAATGATCTTTATTTTATTCACATTTGGTTCTATCTGTGGCTCTTTTTTTTCTATATGAACCAGCTTTGTTTGAGACTAGGGTATAAAAATCTTTAAAGTGGGAATCCGTGAAAAATTAGGGATTTTCCTTGATAAAAGCCATTTATTAGACTAAAGGTTCTGAACTTTGAACTCAAATTACACAAAGCAAAAGTTTGGATTCAACGAAAGCAAAATTTCAACGGAAACAAACGGATTCAACAATTTAGGTTCAACGCTCTACCTCGGAAAACCGTCATTCCTTTCTTGGTGAATATGGAGCCAAAGAGATTAAACTTATTCTTATTATTTCAGTCTTATTTTTCATTGTCTTATGTAAAATATTACACCAACTTTTTTCATATTTTCATTTGTTTAACTTTAATTTGAAAGGTAGTGTTGTCTAGGAAATTATCTACAGTCAATCCAGCTTTCTTTTGTCCGACTCTTCTGTCTTCAAATCTAAGAGTTAAGGTAGAATTACTACCTTTATGTTACTAAATTTTGACTCTACCTATTGCCATTTTTCTAGACATGCTTGTGACAGATTTGTCCGTGATAAAAGTCCTTTATTGGACTAAAGACTTAAAAATTTAAATCCAACTTCCGCAAAATGAACATTCTTGATTTCAGTCGCTCTATGTTCTTGACTTATGGTTCTACCTATTGCCATTTTTCTAGACATATCCGTGTAAAATTTGTTTGTGATAGAAGTCTTTATTGGACTAAAGGCTCAAAAATTTAAATCCAACTTCCGCAAAATGAAAATTATTGATTCAAGTCGCTCTACCTTGGATAGCTGTCCTTTTTTACACTCAAGACGATTAAAGGACATCAAATTCGGTCTGGATTTATTTTGACTTATCTGGCTTCAAGACTACGAGTCAAGAAGCAATGACCTTATTTTTCTTGACATGTGTTTCTATCTAATGTTTTTTTTTCGTTGTGTATCAGCCTTGTTTAAAATAAAAGCTCATAAACTACGAATATGGAAATTTGCAAAAGGAAGATTTTGGATTCAATTTCTATTCATTTATATCTTAAGATAGGTGATCCGGCTCAGAAACTGCTATGACGGAAATTGTAGCTCCAAACTTACTTGCCAACAGAAGCAACGACCTTTAAGCTATTGATATTTGGTCCTATTTGCTATCATTTTTTCTATACATACCAGCCATGCTTGAACTCTAAAGTGAGTCTTTGAAAAAATTGGGTTTCTCTGGTGAAGTCGCTTTATTAGACCGAACCCAACTTAAAAACCCAACCTATGCAAAAAAGAGAGATTTGGATTCAAAGTCACTCTTCCTTGGACAACCTTTTGTTATTGACAGATGAGCAAAGGATATTACGTTCGACCCAGCCTGCTTTTGACTGACTTCTCTCGCTTAAAGACAACGAGTTAAAGAGAAATCATAACCTTTATGTTCCTTATATTTGGTTCTATCTATTGTCACTTTTTCCTAAACATGCAGACTTGCATGAAATTGAATGTCTTAAACGTTAAATTGGGTATACCTGAGAAAAGAGCTGATTATTCTGTGATTAAAGTCATTTTAGAATAAAGACTTAAAACTAGAAATCCAGTTTTTGCAAAATCAAACTTTCGGATTTAGTTTCGCTGTACTCTTTGATAGCTGTCTTTTTTGTTACTCAAGATGGATCAAGGGACATTGTGTACTGTCTTGTTTTCTTCTGACCGACTTTTCTGGCTTCAAGGCTATTGGGTCAAAAATAAGCAATGTCCTTATTGTTCCTGACATTGGGTTCTACCTACAGCCATTTATATTTTTTTGAAGTACCAGCAATATTCAAGATAAAAGCTCCTAGGCCTCGAACTAGAGATTTGCAAAAGGAAGATTTTAGATTTAATTTCTGACCTTTTATATTTTGATATAGATAATTTGGTTCAGGAGTTGCTATCATGGATATTGTAGCTCCAAAGTTGGTAATGTGAGCACTTTTGGTATCTTGAGCACTTTTCCATTTTACCATTAAGTTTAACTAAGTTTTTGCTCTTTCAATAACATTTTTGGATGGATTAAAATACCAGATGGTCTGTGAAAACTGGCAATTTGACGTTTACTTGAAAACAGGAAAAACTCCTAAAGAACTTGAGGATCAATTAAGATCTGGGTGTTGATGGAACCCATCGATTAGGCGTGATTTTGTAAAAGCCTAGCTATAAATCGTAGTTTGACAACAAATGTCCCATTCCGTCCTTTGAATTACTGCAACCAAATTCATCAGAGCTTTAATGTATTGATATCTTATCTTTACTTCACATAAAATTGACCTGGAATTTCAAAACCATAAATACGTTAAGAAATGATAGCACAAAACTAGATTAGTTTTCGTTTGGTGATCGTCCAATTCTGATAGCATTATTTTCTGACGTCATTGCCTGTATAACTTACACCACGCTCCGACAGAAAAACAAAATTAATGAAAGTTAAGAAAACCTGTCATCTTGACAAAGAAACCTATTAATTCTAAGAGAGGCTCCAATCCTAATTTTCCAGTGCAGAAGTGACAGAATTATGACAGGTAATGATACTAAATACAAATCTAAACAATGATGGTGGTTGTAAGCCATACGATGGTCCTAGATCGGATAATGATCATCCAAGACTAAATGAAACATTATCACAAAAGAGCAGGTGGAAAAAAGGAATTGACTTCCGAGTTGAAAGGGAAAATTCCCGGGCATTCCAAATAAAAAATAAAGGATTTTTATTAAGAATGCAGGAAAATGTAAAAAATGATTGACAAAAATTGATATGTTAAGTAGACGGGCTTGAAATATTGAAATAAGGTGACGCTTCCAGGTGACGCAGGACTAATGGTATAAATTATCCGAATTGCCAATTGTTTACAAATGGTAAAATGGTTTTATTAGATGTTTGACGTGCGGTAGGCTCGAAACTTAGCATCAGTCTCGGTAAAGACTTAAAACTAGGGATAAGTCTTTGCGTCAAAACACTGAAACATTTGCTGAGTGGAGGGGTTGAGGCACCCAAAAATGGGCCAAAAAACCTTTTATACATACTCAGTTTGAAAATAACAGCTGCAAGTCTCTGGGCCAAAACGAGCATGATGTAGAAACAAATATTATTTGGCGCGGTCCCCCTAAGGAAACGGGACTCGAACAAGAGTGAAACCTTTTTTACTTTTCGGCTCATGGCCTGCATGCTTAAATCTTAAAGCATAGGCGATTCCGTTGCACAATGAAAAATAGAAAAAAAAATCCTTCTCCGAATACGGGGCCAGACAAAAGATCAGGAAAAAACAAAAATTCTTGGCCCGTTCTGTGGAGGGGTTGGTCATACAAACTTAATAGGGGGCTAATTCAATTGGAAATAGAAAACTATTTTACTATTTTTAAGGACCGCAAGTGGCTTGATGGAGCCAGCCCCCCCTGCTATATTTTTATACTCATGGCTCCTTAACCCCTTAAAGATAACAGTTTGGATATAATGGTTTTATTCAGAGATTTTGAGAGGTCCAATAAGATTGATATCATCCCTAGAACACAGAGCAGTGCTTCTGAATTTTCCATTGTTCACAGATAGATTTTAGTGGAAAGTTAGTAATGATTGGTCTTGGCTATCCGATCAGCTTGGAAGTCTCTGGGGTACATCCGGGTAGTCATAACAGTATATGTGTAATATTTCAAGAACGGCCTTGGGAATAATGTTAAACAGCTCAGGGTATCGAGGTGAAACCTTCACGAATTATTGATGCAGGAGGAGGGATGATGGCTAGTCGATGCGGAACATTGATCTGGAGGAGAGGCAAATCAATAAACTTTATATGCAACCGGGTTATCAAATGCTATATCTGCAATATTTCGGTTCGAGGACTAGTGATGAACCTTTCAGGTAGTGTAGGAGAAGAAAAGGGGGACACAAAAATAGACTTAAAATATAGGTTTCAGGCGGCTAAAAATGCTGTGTTTCCAATGCTCTTAGATCCTTTAGCCCTGTAGGCCCCTGTGAAAATTAGAATTTATACGTATCTTAATAGTGAGCTAAATCAAAATCTATCAAAACAGCGTAGGTTCAATATCTCTGGAAACGACTTAAGTATCAAATTGAAACTCTAGGAGGTACAAGGAGGTCTAGTAAGCCTCAGGTTTCAACTTCGGAGGAGGAGACAAAAAAAGAGGGGGAACTTAACTGTGTTTTTACTAATTAATCTAAACGTTATTTAAACTGACCGTATGTCAAGCATTAGGTTGTACGAAAAATATGGTTCAATCCCGCTTCTAGGGCTATAATGAAAGAAAGGTTGAGATGGCTAGGCCACGTTCTGCGGATGAAGGATGACATATTGCCAACGATTGTCCTTTTTGGCCAACCGTCTGGGGCTCCACGGAAAGCAGGTCGTCCTTGTCTGGGTTGGGAGGATGTAATAAATAAAGATTTAAAGGAAATGGGAACTTCCTGGGAGGGTATAAAGAGGGAGGCCTTGAATAGATTAGGTTGGAGGAGGAGAGTGCTTAGCTGTGTTGGCCTCAGGCGGCTTGGTGCTGCAATGAGTTGCAGTACCAATTGCTTTTAATTAGCTATTAATTAGCTTTATTTTATCATTTCCCTCATAGGGCAGTCGTATCATCGCTTAAAATATATAAAACTTTATTAATTTCGACTCTATGTGCATCCCTACGCTAAAAAATAGTTTTCAAACGGCTTTATTATATCATTTCCCTCATAGGAGCTGTCGTATCGTCGCTTAGAATATGTACTATTTTGTTAATTTCGAATTTATGCATACCCTAATACTAAGCAATACAACAAAATTCTAAGCCCCAAAAAGTTTTCCTAAAACTTTTCCAAAAGAAGTCCAAAAACTTTTAAGTCCGGAAAAATCTGAAACCAAAAAATTCTGTATCCAAAAATTGGGGGGAGTTAGGAAGAGGTGTATTGGGGCCCCTTAGTTATGGGGCATGAATGACCTAAGTTTCCCCCAGAAAATGCTAATAGCAATTGTTTCTTTGTGAAACATAAGTTCGCCGGTTCATTCTACCCAAGCGAGCGATAAAACCAATTTTGTTCAATCCAAATAGAACATTTGTTTGTATAAATAAATCGTCAAAACCCATATTTTAACTTTCTTTGTTAATCATGTTCAGACAGGTATATGAAAAGTTATATTCCGGCTTGATTATGCTTATGAAACATCTTACTTAGTACAGTCATGAAAGTAGGTCATAGACTCAAATTGTATCATCGTTCCTGTTACATGGATAGTAATAGGTTATGCTAATGAATTTAGCATGGCAGTTCTGCCCCCTTCCCATCATTAACGTTTCTAATAGGAATTCCGTAAAATCCCCTAGTGTAAAATTTTCCTGGGAAAATTGAACCCCCGGAAGTTTCCCTCCCTCAAAGAAGATTCTACCTCAAGAAATCCACCCCTTGCCCAAATTACCCGCCTCGATTTTTTCTGTATCTTTCTCAATAACAAATACTATACATAAATATAGTGCAAATTTAATAGCTCACAAGCCTCTCCCCACGGACCGTGGGGGGGTCATTTTACCCCTTAAAACATGATTAATTGATCTTTCAACTGGACTGAACCAAACAGCTATCTCTACATTTTTTATCAGATATCTTTGGGAGAAAGAGGTGTGGGAAGGGGTCCAGTTGCCATCCAATCTTTTTGGTCATTTAAAAGAGACACGAGAACTTGTAGTTTATGTTCAAATGCACCCTCTCCTGATCTTGTACGACTATTCTTTCGATACGATCATCCCTGAAAAAAAAACTAAACAAATAAACATTCATCCGTAATTTTTATTCTGGCAAAAATAGCCAAAATCCCCATTTTTGTATGTAGGAGCTTGAAACTTCTATAGTAGGGTTCTTCGGTACTCTAACTCAGATGGCGTGATTTTCATCAATATTCCTTGAATTATATGGTTTTTTTTCCTCTTATTTCAAAAATAGGGTGGATTTTTACTTTTTCAACTTTTCTCCGGCTCGTAATTTTTGATGATGAACACTAAACTTGGTGAATTTTATGTATTTGAAATTAGCATAATAAGCTGATTTTTGATGTATCTATCAATATTTAAATTTCATTATTTAGAATTTTGGGTACTATTTAGGCGAGTCACTCCTTACACACAGTTTGTTACCACGAAATGTTTTATAAGAATCAAAGTTAATTTAATGTGTAGAAGAGCGGGCTTGCCTGGGATAACATAACTCTCCCAATTCTATTATATTTTAGTTTCAAAATAAATACTTTTCTGATTTTTTTTACATTTTAGTCTTTTCTAAAGGGGTGGGAAGAGGGAAGAATCTTTATAAGACCAAATAGTCTCTGATGTAGAGAAAGAGACTTGAGTTATTTACCTACTGCATTATACCCAAACTTGCAGCAAAGGAAAAGAAGGAAATAAAAAGGAAGATAAATATGAACATCATTACCAACGATAATTCTTTAAAACAAATTTCTTTCTGATTAGCTTTTGGAATCTTTACAAACAATTATTTTGCCTTTCCATAGTGTTTGTACATTTTTTCTAACTTTTGTTTTAGCTGCATTATCGTAAGTTTCTTTTTTTGACAAAAATACAATTTTAGAGTTTTTGTCTTCAATATCATTCTGAAAATTAAACTCCACTTGTATTTATAAATTAGGGAAGATGTCAACCCACAGCACTAATATTGGAGACTTCGTCCAGATAATATTCCTCGAAATGAAGATAGATAGATGTATGGATTCTTAAACACATATTTGTTAATACAATATAAAAACAAACAGTTACAACAAAATTACGGATTCGGCCAGAGGAGAGCACAGCTCGATGTATATGCTTAATACATGGCACGAAATTTATTTCTTAGTACGGAACAAAGAGTTGCAAAAATACAGTCAAGCACAAATATGACTAATCAAGAAAGAAAAAAACAGAGGAAAGGAAAAAGAAATACAGCTGAGGCCATCCCAGCGTGCATATAATATAATCAGAACTTAAATGAAAACTAAAGCCTCAAAATTCCTCAAAGACCCTTAAAATCCCCTTTGACTCGATTTTTTATTCATCTATGGATTCACCATGTATGTCTCCGAAAGACTTTTTGATGTCTTTTTTATGGAAAACAGAATTTAGAATAAAACCATAGAATCATAGAATCATTCAACCTGATTTTACAATTCCGCAGTACTCTCTTTTGTTGTTACAGCATGGTGAATAATGTCAATTGAACTTCCCAAGAGCAAAATTTAACAAAAGAAGAAAAAGGCAAGTTCTTTGTTATATTTCCAAAATTTCAGAAATATTCGTATGTTTATCCTATTCAAAAAAATAAATCGTACATCTGTAAATAAACTGCAGCGAAATATTTGATGAAGAGTACAATAATATTTGCTTTTATGTATTTATTAATTTAAACTAAACATTCCGAATTTTCTGGAGAAGAAACCTTTCCTTTAGGTGGGAGGGGGAGATATCCGGGAATAATTTTCCACTCAGGGGAGTCCCCCATGACTGAAAAACGATCTGAAATTAAATAAGAAAGAAGTCTTTCTTCAGATGAAAGTAGGCTAAGGCGTATTTTTCAGGCCAAATCGTAAGCAAAAAATTTTGTGGGGGATTTCGAAGAGAGGATGGAATTGTCCGGGGGTATTTTCCTGGACGAAGAATTTTACATGGGAAGGAGTTTCCATGGAGAATTCTTCACGGGGGAAATTTTTCAAGGAGGGGGGTTGATTTTATCGGATTATTTAAAGTACGATTGTTTTCATACTGAAAGTAAAGAGCAACATTGAAACATAAAACGAATAAAAGTTATACAATATATGAATGGGCTGACTCCTCCTTAATACCAGATGTTAATATTTTTTCCCAATTCTTTACATCAAGAAAATATAACTTTACAGTGACTTCAAGAAAAATTTAACATTATCTGAACATAGAAGACAAGCGAAAACAAGAATCAAACAGTTCGTGGTAACGAACTGTAGTAAGGAGCGACCCGGCTCAATAGTAACCAAAACTCTAAAAAACTGAATTTTGATATCAATAGCTACATAAAAAGAATCGCATTTTAATTCTGATTTTAAATATATAAGTCTCATCAAGTTTAGTCTTACCCATCAAAAGTAACGAGCCTGAGAAAATTTGCCTTATTTAGGAAAATAGGGGGAAACACCCCCTAAAAGTCGTAGGATCTTAACGAAAATGACACCATCAGATTCAGTGTATCAGAGAACCCTACTGTAGAAGTTTCAAGCTCCTACCTCCAAAAATGTGGAACTTTGTATTTTTTGCCAGAAGACAAATCACGGGTGCGTGTTTATTTGTTTGTTTTTTTTTTTTCTTTTCCCCAGGGGTCATTGTATCGACCAAGTAGTCCTAGAATGTCGCAAGAGGGATCATTCTAACGGAAATGAAAAGTTCTAGTGCCCTTTTTAAGTGACCAAAAAAATTGGAGGGCATCTAGGCCCCCTCCCACGCTCATTTTTTCCCAAAGTCAACAGGTCAAAATTTTGAGATAGCCATTTTGTTCAGCATAGTCGAAAACCTTAATAAATATTTCTTTGGGGATGACTTACTCCCCCACAATCCCTGGGGGAGGGGCTGCAAGTTACAAACTTTGACCAGTGTTTACATATAGTAATGGTTATTGGGAAGTGTACAGACGTTTTCAGGGGGATTTTATTTTGTTTGGGGGTGGGGCTGAGGAGAGGGAGCTATGTTTGAGGATCTTTCCTTGGAGGAATCTGTCATGGGGGAAGAAAAATTCAATGACAAGGGCGCAGGATTCTCTAGCATTACTATAAGAAAACAATGAAAAATAAACATGAAAACGTTTTTTCAAATGAAAGGAAGAAGTAGCATTGGAACTTAAAACGAACAGAGATAATTACGTATATGAGGGGTTCTAAAAATACTTTAGCACAAAGAGCGAGGTATTTAGGAGGAGATAAATACCTTGCTCTTTATGCTAAAGTATTTTTAGTAATTTCAACTATTTATTCTACGGCCTTTCTGATTCAGGGGTCATTCTTAAAGAGTTGGGACAAAACTTACGATTTAGTGTAAAGAGCGAGGTATTAACGAGGGTACAAACCCCCTCGTACACATCATAAAAATATAAGGTTATTAAAGTTTGTTACGTAAGTTAATTCTTAAGTTACGTATATTTTTTACTAATAAAAACGTTCGTTAAAAATTAAAAGTTCTAGTTGCCTTTTTAAGTAACCGAAAAATTGGAGGGCAACTAGGCCTCCTTCTCCACCCCTTATTTCTCAAAATCGTCTGATCAAAACTAAGTGAAAGCCATTTAGCCAAAAAAAGAATTAATATACAAATTTCATTTTAATAATTTATGTGTGGAGAGCCAAAACCAAACATGCATTAATTCAAAAACGTTCAGAAATTAAATAAAAAAAACTAATTTTTTTAGCTGAAAGTAAGGAGCGACATTAAAACTTAAAACGAACAGAAATTACTCCGGATATGAAATGAATTGTCCCCTTCGCAATCCCTCGCTCTTTACGCTAAAGTTTGACTCTTTGCCACAACTCTACTTTTTAAAACAATTAAAAGCTTTAGCGTAAAGAGCGAGGGATTGCGAAGGGGACAACTCATTTCATATACGGAGTAATTTCTGTTCGTTTTAAGTTTTAATGTCGCTCCTTACTTTCAGCTAAAAAAAATTAGTTTTTTTTATTTAATCAATATATAAAAGCCTGCCATGCGCCAAATGCTGGAGCTCGGCGTCCAAACAGGTAAAACAGGTTACATAACTCTTTTTTTAAATGGCATATATATATATATATATATATATATATATATATATATATATATATATATATATATATATATATATATATATATATATATATATATATATATATATATATATATATATATATATATATATATATATATATATAGGGGGTGTTAATTCATTGAAAGAATTGATTAGAAATAATATGCATTAGAATCAACCTTTTATAAGAGCATAAAACTTAAATTACCCATTTGCGTGTTGGTTGAGGTAAGTCATAAATCAAAAAGCGGTGAAATACAAAAAGTTCTTTTCCGCGTAAGCTTGTATTTAGTGTCACATTGAGTAGGTTATTCATATATCTCTATTTCGCTAAAGTAAGATGTTCGCACAAAGCCGTGTACGGTAAACACGGCCGAATTTATGATGGTTATTTGCATGAGCTTACCCAAGCTAATTAATGACAAGCTTGTGAATTCCCTTTTCCAATTTTGGATCTGTGTCAACTGCTTACTGGTGAAAAAAAACGTGATTTTTTCAGCGAATGGAGTTGTATGGGTTTAAACTAATCGAACACTTATCTTTTAAGCTTAATGCCCATGTCTCACTGAAGTCACACTGGTCACTACAAGCAAAATTATACGCGATGGCTCTTTACTTCCACCACATACCTTTTTAAATTTTATTCATGCATACTCGTTTTTAATACAAATAAAATGCGAAAAATAAGGGTCCATTACATTTCCTGATATTTTTGTTTTCTATGTTAACATTTATGCAAGTGTACTGCCTATAAAAAACTTTCGATGCACACCATAGACAAGAGAGCCTTACAAAAAGAACAGTTGTCCCTAATTAATGACGAAATAGCAAAATTGTTCTATACATCCTATGCTGATAACGTCCTATTCTTTAAGTTTTGGGTTCATATATTAACCCATAAATGTAGAATTGCCTCTATTTATAACTAAATAAATAACGAGTTTTTTCAACTGAAAGTAAGGAGCAACATTAAAACTTAAAACGAACAGCAATTATTCCGCGCATAAAAGGGGTTGACCCCTCCTTGACACCTCGCTCTTTATGCTAAAGTTTTTTATTGTTTTAAAAAGTAGAATTGTGAGAAAGAGTCAAACTTTAGCGTAAAGAGCGAGTCGTCGAGAAAGGGACAACCCCTTTTAATAATTGAATAAAAAACAAGTTTTTTCAACTGAAAAAGGAGCGACAGTAAAACCTAAAACGAACAGAAATTACTCCCTATATAAAAGGGGCTGTCTCCTCCTCAACAGCCCACTCTAATCACTAAAGGTTTTTCATTGTTTTAAGAAGTATAATTGTAAACAAGGGTCAAACTTTAGCGTAAAGAGCGGGACCTTTAGTGAAGGAACAGCCCCTTTCATATACGGAGTACTTTCTGTTTGTTTCAAGTTATCATGTCATCCCTTGCTTTCTGTTAAAAAACTTGTTTTTTATTTAATTATGTTTTATTTAACTATATGAAAAGGGTTGTCCCCTACTCGACACCTCGCTCTTTATGCTAAAGTTTGACTCTTACTCACAGCTCTACTTTTTTGACTTGACTTGACTTTATTAAACAAGAAACGATATACATAAATCTTATACAAAGGAGACAGGGAGGCAACTCGTTTTGTCTCCTTTAACAATAGAGAGAGAAAAAAGAAGAAGGAATTACACCTCAATAGCTCACACGGAGTACATAAAAAAGAGAGAAAGAGATAGGGAGAGAGAAGAAGAGGGAAAAAAAATCGACTCGTAGACAGTCGTAAACTAATTTATAAATAAATCACTTTACATTCAATCCCCACTACTATCAAACAGTTCGTGGTAACGAACTGTAGTAAGGAGCGACCCGGCTCAATAGTAACCAAAACTCTAAAAAATGGAATTTTGATACCGATACCTACATCAAAAGAATCGCATTTTAATGCTGATTTTAAATATATAAGTTTCATCAAGTTTAGTTTTACCCATCAAAAGTTACGAGCCTGAGAAAATTTGCGTTATTTTAGAAAATAGGGGAAAACGCCCCCTAAAAGTCATAGAATCTTAACGAAAATCACACCATCAGATTCAGGGTATCAGAAAACCCTACTGTAGAAGTTTCAAGCTCTTATCTACAAAAATGTGGAATTTTGTATTTTTTGCCAGAAGGCAGATCACGGATGCTTGTTTATTTGTTTTTTTGTTTTTTTGTTTTTTTTTCTTTTTCCCAGGGGTGATCGTATCGACCCAGTTGTCCTAGAATGTTGCAAGAGGGCTCATTCTAACAGAAATGAAAAGTTCTAGTGCCCTTTTTAAGTGACCAAAAAAATTGGAGGGCACCTAGGCCCCCTCCCACGCTAATTATTTTACCAAAGTCAACGGATCAAAATTCTGAGATAGCCATTTTATTCAACGTAGTCGAAAAACCTTATAACTATGTCTTTAGGGACGACTTACTCCCCCACAGTCCCCATGGGAGGGGCAACAAGTTACAAACTTTGACCAATGCTTACATATAGTAATGGTTATTGGGAAGTGTACAGGCGTTTTCAGGAGGATTTTTTTGGTTGGGGGAGGGGTTGAGAAGAGGGGGATATGCTGGGGGAACTTTCCATCGATAATTTGTCATGGGGGATGAAAATCTCCATGAAGGGAGCGCAGGATTTACTAGCATAATTTAAAAACACAATGAAAAAATAAATATGAAAAAGTATTTTCAGCTGGAAGTAAGGAACAGCATTAAAACTTAAAACAAACAGAAATTATTACCCATTTGAGGGGCTCACCTCCTCCTAATACCTCGCTCTTTACGTTAAAGTATTTTTAGTAATTTCAACTATTTATTCTACGGCTTTTGTGATTCTGGGGTCATTCTTAATGAATTGGGACAAAATTTAAGCTTTAGTGTAAAAAGCGAGGATCTGACAAGGGGGCGAACCCCCTCATATATGTAATAAAAATATGAGAATACAAAAGTTCTTTACGTAAGCTAATTTATAAGTTACGTAAATCTCTTATAATAAAAATATTCGTAAAAAATTAAAAGTTCTAGTTGCCTTTTTAATTAACCAAAAAATCGGAGAACAACTTTTTTTTCACCCTCGCTCTTTTTTCTCAAAATCATTCGATCAAAATTATGAGAAAGCCATTTAGCCAAAAAAAAAAAAAATGCAAATTTCGTTTTAATTATTCCTCTGCGGAGAGCCAAAATCAAAACATGCATTGATTCAAAAACGTTCAGAAATTAAATAAAAAAAACAAGTTTTTTTAACTGAAAGTAAGGAGCGACATTAAAACTTAAAACGAACAGAAATTACTTCGTATATGAAAGAGGCTGCTTCCTCATCAACGCCCCGCTCTTTACGCTAAAGTTTTTTATTGTTTTAAAAAGAAGAATTGATAGACAGAGTCAAACTTTAGCGTAAAGAACGGGGCGTTGATGAGGAAGCAGCCTCTTTTATATACGAAGTAATTTCTGTTCGTTTTAAGTTTTAATGTCGCTCCTTACTTTCAGTTAAAAAAACTTGTTTTTTTGTTTATTTAATAGGCAAAAAGAACTATCGATTTCAATTTCTTTTTGTATGTATAGAGTGATGGTGACTCATTTATTAAATCAAGTAGTTTATATTTATTGGCAATCTCAGGAAGTTGATATCTTAAACTTAGTCTTAATCTTTTATTCTTAATAGAAGGAAAAAGAAACTTATTCTTTGCTCTTGATAAATGGCTATGTTTATTTTCAACCAAGAGTTTCGTTTTATTGAAAACATTATCCCTACGTTGGATTTCTAAAAACCATATGCCTATATTAAGGTGAAAAATTTGTTGTAAATGAAGAATATCAAGAAACAAAAATGATGTTTTAGTTTCAGATAATTCTTTTGTCTTCCTAGGAAAGGTCCAGGATTCTTATTGCCTTGTTTTGGACAATTTGGAGTCTTCATAAATGTGAATGGAATGTCAGCATCCAAACGGTCGGGCAATATTGAAAGTAGCATTCCTCTAATGAAAAATATAATTTTCTCATTATTTGGTAAGGAAACACGAACTTTACTCTATGCAAACAGCCGAGATTCCTGGACACTGTTGCCTCGAGTTTATTAATATGCGCCTTGAAAGACAGAGTTGAGTCAATGTAGATACATAAATATCTAAATACATCCACTCTTTTTATGGAGGAAGCTCCAATACTAATAGTTTTAATTGACACACGCTTCACTGCTCTCGAACTTCTCCCAAAAATCACAAATTCCGACTTCTCTAGGTTAGGTATTAGTCGATTTGCATGAAACCAAGAATTTACATTAAAGCAACAGTTTCGAGAGCCACTCGTAGGTCCTCCTCGACCACTGGGTCGGTACGATCACCCCTGGGGGAAAAAACGAAAAAAAAGAAAGAAAAAAAACAAATAAATAAACACGCATCCTTGATCTGGCTTATGGCAAAAAATACAAGATTCCATATTTTTATATATAGGAGCTTGAAAATTCTACAGTAGTGTTCTCTGATATGCTAAATCCATAGGTGTGATTTTCGTTAAGATTCTCTGACTTTTAGGGGGTTTTCCCCTATTTTCTAATATAAGGCAAGTTTTCTCAGGCTCGTTACTTTTGATGGGTACAAAATAACTTTATGAAACTTATATATTTAAAATCAGCATTAAAATATGATTCTTTTGATGTAACTAGAGGCACTAAAGTTCGTTTTGTAGAGTTTCGGTTACTATCGAGTCGGGTTACTTCTTACTACAGTTCGTTGCTATGAACTGTTTGATAAAATGCTGACTTCTTGTCATTTTCGCTGTCCTATATATTTCTTTGAAACAGGTACAAAAAAGATGCGACTCTTATCAGCATGCTCCCCAAAATATTTGCTGCTAGTAGATAAAAGTCAATTCGAACAATGCATGTATAGTTTCCTGACATTTAGAAATTTTGCATGCACATATAAGCGGTACCAACCGCTATTTTTTCTATTGTTATCAATTTTAACATTCAGTACAAGGGGACCAGGCTTCACCTAGCAAAGGGTTTCTTATGCATAAGAACTATGTTCATTTTGTCTCTCCTCCTCCGGAAATGTATATCCCCCAAATACTGATTCGTACAAGAAAAAAATTGTTAATTTGTTAATTTTCTAGAGGGATTTTTCTAAAGAAGGTAATTTTCAAAATCTAGATCCAAGTTTTAACCCTCCGACTGAGATTCGAGTCATGTTTTATTTAATCAAAGGTTTTTTGCCGTAATGCTGCCAAGATATTATTCAGATTCGTGGATAGTTCTTCTCAAGTAATTCCCGATGTGTAAGTTATTAATTCTAATTTTATTCTTTGAATACCTTTGAATTAAAATAAAATTGTTATTTCAAATATGGGGTTGATTTCCTCGGAGGAAAATTTTTGCAAGCGATGGTGGGGAATTTTCTATAGAAAATTTGTAACCAGAGTTTCTTCTTTGGACAAGGCCCTTATTTCATTTTTCCACTTCAACAAAAGGAGTACAGCCCAAAGTGTACCTCTGGATACCATATGGCACTTAAAAATTTCCTTTATTAAGTCAAACCTATGAAAAATTATCAAATAAAAAAAAATACTTTTTTAGTACAAGAGTGACGACGTACTATCAAACAGTTCATGGTAAAAAACTGTAGTAAGGAGTAACCCAGCTCAATAGTAACCGAAACTCTACAAAACGGAACTTTAATGCCAATAGTTACATCAAAAGAGTCACATTTTAATGCTGATTTTAAATATATAAGTTTCATAAAGTTAAGTTGTACCCATCAAAAGTTACGAGCCTGAGAAAATTTGCCTTATATTAGAAAATAGGGTGAAACCCCCTAAAAGTCAGAGAATCTTAACGAAAATCACACCAATGGATTCAGCGTATCAGAGAACACTACTGTAATAGTCTCAAGCTACTATCTACAAAAATGTGGAATCTGGTATTTTTTACCAAAAGCCAGATCAAGAATGCATGTCATATTACCATTTTCTATGGTAATATGAAGTTATGTGATATTCCAAGGGATGAATTTCGAAAAACTATTTCTCCTAGGTAATTGGATGAGTGAGTAAGGTTAAGGCCTCATTCAAGTGCTTATTTGTCCGTCTTAATTGAGTGTAGAACATGTTGTGTCGACCTCAGAGAAAATTCTTTCTGTCTCGCATGTTGAAAGTGGAAGCGTCACAAAGATTGTGAGTAATGCAAAGATGCTTCGAAAAATCTGCTCCAGACAGCTGTTGAGAGCCGAAATGGCCATCTTCGGCTTTTCCATTGCTATGATCGATCAGTGGCTCTTCCAGATCTGCTATTCCATTTTCAAATCAGTAGTTGTGCCACTTAAAATGTCCTTGTACATCTCGTACCCTTCCTTTTGATCGTCCCAATTCTTGCTATGGACAATTGTTGGAATTGGTGATGAAATTTAGCCGCAGAAGCGAAATGGGAGCTGTATCTCTCCGAGAAATCAAGGAGAATGGTATCTAGGGCTAAGATTAATGCTGCCATCCTGTAATGGCTTTCAGGATCCAAATTCGGTACTCCCCTTCGGTACACGGAGCCCGAAGCATGGTTGGATGACTTTCATGGCACCATCAATTTTGTTTGCCATGTTCTTGACTTCCGTATAGAGAGACTGGAACTCGGTTTCTGGACGGGCTCGCATTTCCTCTGATGTTGTTATTTTAATATTGACGGTACATATGAGCTCCAAAGCTCTCAAAAGATCATCGTCTTTTTGATAAAGTGACTCTGCCAATGGTTTCATTAGAGAAGAAAACGAATTCAAGCAGACCTTTTCGATCAACGTGTCTGATTTCTCAATGCAAGAACGTAGTAGATGTGCTTTACTATTGGCTCTTTGTCCAGCCAGCCTTCCATCTCCTTCAGAATGGAAATAATAGACGAGTAGGAATCCCAGAACCGACTAATTGCCTCATGCCCCCCTACAAATATTGTGGTACAAAAACCAATGAGTGTTTCAGCTCCACCGTTGTCTGATCTTAGATGTTTCTTCAGAGGCCTTGTTCGTTTGGCACTCGATCTTAAATGAGAGATGGTTTCTCGTACGACATCTTCCACATTCTATAGAATATGGACAGAAACTATCCTAAAGCACGAAAGATTAGTGGCATGGCTTACACACATGAAAATAATCTGCAAGTTGTTAACTGAGCATTATATCACCAGTAGCCCCATTTACCAAGCTTGACATGCTAGTGGCTTTGTCATAACTTTGGCCGAGGCACTTTTTCATGTCTTAACCGGATTTGGTAACTTCACTTAAAAGTAGCCTGCCGAGGATAGCCTTTTTGAATAATTTCGGGTGGTGTTGGTGTTTTCATCTTCAGCGAGTCCCGATAAGGTTTGAAAGGTGTCGACTACGGCAACAGGATCGTCTTTGATTACATAATCCTTTTCCAATTTGTAAATATAACGACACGCAACTACCATGAGCTCCCTTGTCTGTCTATCAGTGGATTCGTCAGTAATGAGACACCAAACTCTTGCTGTGTTTACTTTTCTGACTGCTTCGGACCTTATAGGCTCTCCAAACGTCCCGGTTAGCTCATTTCGGATCTGCTTACTAGTGTATTTTGTGTTACCAAGTGCAGTCTCTACAAGCCTTTGAACCAGAAAATTTCCCTCCTTTACACGATACCGAAATAGGTGACAGAAATTACAATAATTTTCTGCTGCTACTAAATTAGGGCCCTGATTATCTAGCTTACCATCGTCCCGGTGGCCACAAATGAGCATATTCTGTGCCCCGTAAAGTTTAATTGTTTCCACAATGCCTTTAGATAGTTCAAGGTTTTGGTGTATTTGTTTTATTCTTTCAAAGTCCAAGCCATTCCTGACATCTTGATGGTCTTGCTTGAACGAAGCTAAAAGTGCAACAGCCTATGATACTATTACTTGGCATGTTGTTAAACTGCTTCATCTTTTCCAGTCAGATATGAGTAGTCCCTCAGTATTTTTAAGACAAGCCAGCTCATTTTTGGCCCACCAGCCCCATCCCCAGACACAGCCGAAAGCCCTCTGCCGCTATTGGAGATTATCATTATGACGCAAACACTACACCAAAATCCTTCATGTTCTTTGTGAAAGGTTATCGTAAACCAGGGAAAGCGCGCAAAAAGCTCAATGTTAAGTCGATGAGTAACTTCACTTCTCTTTCGTCTTTGTGTTGAAGTCGGAACTTTGGCTTGGTTCTTTGGCTTCCATCTTTCGTTAAGACAAAACACAATATTTTCAGATGCTAGTTTGGTTGTTTCTTTTAATATCACTGTGAAACCAAAGTCAGAAGAGGGCGTGATGCCAATTTCAACCGAGGAAGATGTACTGCTACTTGGGTGTGTCGTCTCCATCTGGTGCATCATTGTTTTTGCATCATCTCTCGATCCTTCTGGCAGTTGATCAGAATGTTTTACTTCAATGTCTGTGTCAGAATCGTAGAAAAAAGTAGGTGGTAACAGCTTGTTATCCTTGGTGGAGTTGGTAGGTGGAGTCTCTATAGTCGAATCTGTGTGAGAACTAGAAGCAACGGGTAACGGCAAACTTGAAGTTATCGTCAGAATCTTTCAATTTGAAACAGCGTTCTGAACTGAGAGAAACGACAGACTTGAGGAATCTTAAAGAAATATTATTTTGTTTTTTTCTTGTTAAATAAAACCCTTTAAAAAATTCTAGTGAAGGTAGACAACCCAAAATAATTAATATTTTTCCCTCAACACACGTCGATAGTAAATCGACACAGTGTCTAGGTAAAATTGTTTTTCTGAGTTAGATTTTCTTCTAAACGAATTTATAGGGTTTCAATAATTCTCTCTGATCAGTGTTTTGACCTCTAGCGCTCAATCAAGTCCTAAAAGATCAATTCATAGTATCCCCCTTGTTTGAACCAGTTAGGTTATTTTTTCTATTTATAAAATTCTCCCTTAAGTGGTCAAAAATGCGAAAACTATCCTCCAAAATGCACCCTAAGAAGAAATAAAGCGCTTTCTTATGATGATATTGTTCACTTCAGAAATGGATGGCCTTGAATATTCTGCCTTATCTCAATTTAGAGCGTTTCTCCGAAACACGGTTAAAATTCTGTTTTTATACGTGGTTTAATAATTTCTAACTTAACCCATTAGCGCCCAACGTTCCCATTTGGGAACACATTACTTTAAATTTTTATGACTAACACGGTAGCAGCTAGGGCAAATTTTAAGTGTCCCATAAACTGTCATAAGAATCAGAGAAGTTCTCAGATTCTGTTTAGTTTGGTTCTCTGGATTTTTTTGAAATATGGGAAAAAGTAAGTTTTTGAAAGCTATATATTTATAATGGAATACCAGGGAGGGCAAATGGTTGAAACCCCTAGTTTTAGCGTTTTGCTTTTATATAAACACCACACTTCGAATCTACGAAACAATAGCACCAGAATATCGACAAATAGAAGATGCAGTATCAGTGAACCAAAAGTGTTCCCAATCGGGAATGTTGGGCATTTCGCAGACCTAAAATTCTTCACAAGTTTTGTAGCAGGCAATATTTGCAGGTTTGCAGATGGTCCCAAGAAATGTGTTTTATGAAAGAAGCTGTAGCTATGGTAGACGAAATAATATACGATGAGATAGACATTGATATGGTCATCATCTATTTATTTCCCCATAATTTCGTGGTAATACTGAAAAAATATGGGGGTTATATCGGTGTAGTCAATGATGAAATGGAGGGAGACAAGGGCAATAAAAAAAATCTGAATAGTCTCCCAAGTTATCTTGCAGGGACGATAGAGCTTGAGTTAATTGATCCTTTTCAATCAGCGAGCCAATGTCAACCTCATCAATCTGGATAGTTTCCAACTTCCGCATTAAATTCAGATGACATAGACGATGTTCTACTAGGAATTCGTCCTAGGAAGGTAGTATATTACCCTGCATCTTACTACAGTCAGGCTACTCATTGAGGTAGGGCATTTGTATTAGCTCTTCCAAATCGCACTCAGCAAACTCAAATATCCAAAACTTTTCCCGAAACCCCCATTATAATATACCTCCCCTCCCGTGACCAATTCTTATCATTACCCCATCAATGACTCCCGGAAACCGTACCCTAAATCAACAGGCTCTTAAGAAAGACAATCAAAAAAATCTGAAAAAAAAAATGAAAACACAATCTGAAGATGAAGATCAAACCTCCGAATCAGTACTTCAACTAGCAAGTAAGTTTAATCATATGATAAATTTCCCCCAAAAACAAGGGTTATCTTTTAATTTTATGACAAAATGTTGCGTAAACTGATCGTTGTAGCGGTTTCATGTCTAAATCTCTAACAAATCAAGAGCAAAATCATGAGCACGGGGGCTACTGGACTAAGGGCACTAATGTGACTCAAGGTGGGGACCAAATTGACCAGTTTATTTTAAACAAGATTAAAAGCAGAAAGAAAAAGCACAAAATAAGGGTGCACGAAGTTTCTTGGGGGGAGAGTTACCCCCTCTGACCCCGTCGATCTGTTCCTAGCCTAAATTGCTTTTAACTCTTTCATTCACCTAATTTCAAACAAATTAGCTATATAATTAAAATAAATAGATATATAGATTTGTTCACACGAAAGCCCTAATTACGGATTTTTTATTGAAGAGGGGGCAGGGGCAGTTAAAAAAAAATCACCCTTCAACATATATCAATATTGTAAATTACCTTATCATTCCCCCATAAATGACACTAAGAAATCGTATCCTAAGTCGACGGGCTGTTAAGAAAGATAATAAAAAATCTGCCAAAAAAGAAAACACAATCTGAAGATGAAAATCTGCCCTAAGAATCAGTACTTCAACTAGCAAGCAAATTTAACTATATGATTAATTTTTCCTGATAACGAGGTTTACCGTATGATTTTATGACGAAATGATTCGTAAACTGGTCGTGCAAACAGTTTCATGTCTAAATCTCTAACAGATCAAGAGCAAAATCATGGGCACGGGGGCTACTCGGCCAAGGGTGCCAATGTGAACCGAGATGGGGCACCAAATTGACAAGTTTATTTTAAAAAGGTTTAAAAAAAGAAAGAAACTACGGAATTAGGGTGCCAAAAGTATCTTGGGGGAGAGTCGCTCCCTTTGACCCCTTGGATCTGCTCCTGGCCTAAATTGCTTTTAACTCATTCATTCATATAATTTCAACCAAATTAGCTAACAAAATAAATTGATAGATTTATTCACACAAAAGCTCTATTGGGCCATTCGTTACTTAATTAGTTACAAAACCAAAATTAAGGATTTTTGAGGGGGGGGTATTGTTAGTCGAAACTTACCTTTTTATTTCCAGATATTTTCGGATGTTTTACTAAAATACTCGGAAATATCCTTCAATCTCCTTCCACATTCAGCCATCAGTCTTCGTCTCTTATCCATTGTATGATCATGTCCAGATGTATTTCTCTTTTTTTATTCATTTTAAACTTTTAGCTAAAAAGGTATTTTTATGCTGCTAGCATAAGCTAGCAGCAAACAACGATTTTTATGCCATTTTTGCAGATACATACTGAACCTGCTGAAGATAAATAATTTTATTCGTTTTAAGTTTCAACTTTGCTCTTTACATTCATAGGAAAGCTTTGTTTTTTGTTGTTAGTTTGGTAAGTAAGCTACGAATAATTGACCAAATTGACAAGTTAACTTAGAAAAAGTGTAAAAAAGAACGAAATGGAAATAATGGTACCAGAAAAATCTTGAGAGGTCCAGAGCCCCCCCCGGCCACCCTGGATCCGCCTTTGGTACCAGTGATATTTTTATATTGCTTCCGATTTCAATGTCTATTACCACATTATCTTTACACAGTTTGGAGTTTTGGCACACACACAAGATATGCATTATGACATTAGAGCAGAAATAGGCCTTTGTTTCTCGCTTTGCTTTCATTTTAATGCTGATACCAGAAAGATGGGGATAGGATCTTTAAACGGGCATGTATTATAAGAACAAGTATCCAGAAGTTGACTCTCATCGTAGACTTTTAGTTTCAGGTTTGCATTGTCTTGGAACACTAACATCTCTGAAAATGCCACTCTCGCATATCCACCATCATAAGAGTTGAATTTTTTCGACGCTCCAAAGGAATTTAATCTCTTACTCTTATGATAATGCACGCATATATTTCTAATAAGATATCCATTAATGCTTGTCTCATAATTCGAATTTTTGTCTTTGTCAGCATTCAACGCAACGATTACCTTATCATGTGCATATACTTTCTTGGAACATTTCATCTTCACCTTTTTTAAGATATGATGCAAGTGTTTGTCATTCCAATAAACAAAAATATACTGATTGAAAACATGTAATGTACTAGGTAATTTAGGAATAGCCATGGGCCTACTTTGCATCTCCACCCACGAAATATATGGAACTTAGTCAAATAGATTAATTTTAAATAAAATAATCTAAAAGTAATATCGATGACCAGCCATAGAGTCCCACTGGGGCGTCCAAAAAATTCTAAACGTCCAACAATTTCTAAGTAAAAAAAAAATCTCAGTCCAAAATTGGTGGAGACAAAGAGTTCGGAGAGGTAGGTTGATTAGCTTTATTCTTGGGCCTACTTTAGCCCTCAAATCAAGAATTTAAAACAATGTAGTGAAAGCTTTTTTTCTGAAAATTTTGGTAGTAGGAGGTATCGGAGGTTTGTTTTTTTAATCATGTTAATTGAAAAATTCTGGCTTGATTCTAGTTCATAAAAGCCCAGGCAATTTAGGAATTGCCATGGGCTCACTTTGCGTCTCCACCCACGAAATATATGGAACTTAGTCAAATAGATTAATTTTAAAAAAAATAAATTTTTCTAACACAAGTAATAAGATAAATTGAAACTTAAAACGGGAAGAAATCATTGCTTCAAAGCTTTAATTCCAGTAGGATAATGAAATTTCGAAAAATTTTAAAGAAATAATTTGCAATTGCAGATTCTCAGCAAATTTAAACAGATGCTCAAAATATATATTGTCCCTGTTTTTGCAGTGTTTGTAAACAAACACGACTAAATGTCTAAAAGATAGTCTACGGTGTGGATTCAAGATATTTTGTTCCAGAGGTAATGTAGAAAATCCAGACTTAGTTCGAGGAAAGGCAGTAAGGAGTCTTTCAGATTTCACTCCAAATTTCTAAAAATAATAAAAAAAAAAAAAAGCGAAAGGACACACAAAGTCTCAAAAAATTGACCAACACAGACATCGTTATCACCAGGGCTGACAAAAGGAAGGAAGGTGTTATTACTAATAAGACATCATCGGAGACAGCGCAATACCGCTGCTTATGAAAAAAGCGAAGTGAGTTGTTTGTATTATTTTTTTTGGATATTTTCATCAGGTTAGTTTGCATGGGAGAAGTTGTTGAAGGAGCTTCAGAGGGGGCTCAATGGATTAGAAACAGAGAGTTCCAGTGCCCCTTTTTCAGAGCCAAAAGTTATTGGGTGTGAACAGCCCAACTCGTCTTCTTTAGATGCCCCTCTCAGCTCTTAAAAGATTATTTTAGATAACTCTTTTGTTCAAAATAGTTAAATAGTCAAAAGTCATGCCTCTAGGCGTGAAAAGACCCCCATTCCTTCTCAGCCTCTGGAGCAAGAGTTGTAAGTCGTGCAAATATCCCATTGTTTACATGTAGTAATTATTATTAAGAACGGGGAATATGTCTAATCTCATGTGTGTCCGGAAAGGTTAAGGCTATTAAGATGAAAATTCAGGGAATTTTCTGTTGGACGTTGAACTAAATCAAACGATACTACTTGTATCTGGGTTAAATGGGTGTATTTGCAAAATTTTAGGAGCGGCTAAGGGTTTCAAGCTAAAAATGAGCTATCAACTGAGGCTCTATTAAGACAATTGTGTTATATTAAGATAATTTTGTCATCAATTTCGTTTGCAGGTTGCAATCATTTATCGAAGCGTCAGCGTTTTCTTTGTCATCAGGCAAAGAGCCTCTGCTTCATTTTATTTCTTTTTTTCTGTTTTATTGCTTTGACAAAAAATGTCCAAAACATCTAAACACTTCTTTCATTATATCCATCAAAAGTGAGATTGAACCACAGTTTTAGTAGAGCTTACTTTCTTAAACACAATTTTCCAGGAAAACATCTAGCCAATCCTCCTCCGTCTTTTGGAGCGCGCTTGCTTCAAAACCATACTTGAACACTGTTATTCACTGTAGCTTCCAACATTCTAATTTTGTTTCGCAGATTTATTTTCTTCCAAACATTTTTCAACTGTGAAAAACACAATGGTCCTTGACTGCGCCCACCCACTTTACTAATAATACTACCTAAGAATGTGCAGCTGTCTATTTGATCGATTTTATCGTTACAAAACATCCCCATATATTTTCTTAGCGACTTAGTCTTCTTAGCATTAATTTTTCAAACCTATTCATGCACTCTGAACTCTAAAAACCTCCAAAACCTGATTCATTTTGCCAATATTTTATCTATGATGCTAAGTTATCAGCAGTCTAGGACAGTTTTGCTTCCTCAATTGATCCCGTCTTATTGCACTCCCTTTTATCGTACTTCTTAAGACAAAGTCGAA
Source organism: Artemia franciscana (assembly GCF_032884065.1). Taxonomy (NCBI): domain Eukaryota; kingdom Metazoa; phylum Arthropoda; class Branchiopoda; order Anostraca; family Artemiidae; genus Artemia; species Artemia franciscana. The sequence goes on from NC_088864.1 coordinate 10,808,712, forward strand.
AAAAATGATCTATTTAAATAGGGATAGACCGCAACCCTGTATAACTCCTGATTTGATACAAAACCAGCTTCTAACCTCATTTCCTACCTTAACCGGTAACTCAAACACAAATCATGAATCGACAAAGCCATGAAGCTACAACAAAGGCCTGAGAATTCTAGTTCCTTCTTGGCTACATGTGTTTATGATAACCCACATAATTTCAATTGTTTGTTAACACTACCATTGTTTCCCCTGTTAAAGGGCTTATGTAAGTTTTCAGTGAGGGAGATTAAATCAAGAAGAATATAGTTAAAAAGTCCCATTTAATAATTAGACACTGGAGAAACTTAGCTAAGCCCCATTCACAATGAAACTTTTAATTCCAGTACCTCGTATAATTTCTAAGAGATCAAATCATACAACCTAATGTGATATTTGATAATATTTTACGTGGCAAGCGATTAGTACCCGATAGAGCCTTATATAAAATGATTTCCCCTGTTTGAGTAGCCATTCAGTGTGTGATTTTTTTTTGTTCAGTTGCTCTTTCATCCTTATCTGGAAAGTTCTTCTTTCATTCTAGTGTTAGTTTTTTTAGTTTGTCCTTATTTTAGTTTGTGCTCTGGACTTTCTTTTGAATGTTTTACTTATTAACTCCGTTTTTCAGTGAGGATGGTTGTGTAGAGGTCTCTACCAAAATATTATCATGAAAATCTTATTTTCTCACTGGCTGGAATTATCCTCATTTTTATTCTTCGCTGCAATTTTCTTATTAATTTAAATTCTGCCAATTAGGAAGCTTTTTTTATTCACAGTTTGTACTATCCATACTCACATACGGCTTTCACACATATATCTGGCTGGATTTCAAGCCTTAGCAAGTGCACGGTCAGATATGCATGATTAGGTGTAGAAGTCATTCTGGAGCTGCTGGAGAATGTTGCTTTATAGGATACAAATATAGGTTGCAACAAATCATGGAGTGGAATTTCAACATTTCGTCTCACTATAATCACAATTACCGGATGTACCCAAAAGTAGTGTTGCTTCACGCTTCAATTGTTAAAATCTCCAAGACATTTACCGTGCATAATGGAAAAACAATAAATTATAGATCCAAGCAGTGTGGCCAGGGTTGCCAAGGGACGAATAAGTTTTGTAATGTCTAAGAGCTTAAAATTTTACTTTAAACGACCATTAATTGTATATTTATTTACGTATGTATTTTTTCTCGAGAATGGCTCCATACTTTCTTTTGGAAAGTTGGCACCCTGAGATTTTCTGGCCTAAAAATCGAACTATATAAAAATCGATTAACTTTAAGAAAATTCGTTAAAATCCTTAGTTGTGGGGAAAATATCCCGTGAGTGGCGATATATTTTGAGCACATTCAGGTGAATAATTTACATCATTTCCCCCAGAAGTGATTACATCGTTTTTAGTATCTACTAGCTGGGTCCCGGCGGCTTCACCGCTGGGCCCCAGCATGACATGCGGCAGGGTTCTATATATGGATTCTCATTGTCCCTTGTGTTCTAACCACAGACAGTGCTGGGTCCTGGCGGCTTTGCTACCGGTCCCCGCGGGTGGATTCTCATTGCCCCTTGCGTTCTAACCGCAGACAGTGCTGGGTCTCGGTGGCTTCGCCACTGGGCCCAAGCATGGCACGCGGCAGGGTTCTATACATGGATTCTCATTGTCCCTTGTGTTCTAACCACAGACAGTGCTGGGTCCTGGTGGCTTTGCTACCGGTCCCCGCGGGTGGATTCTCATTGCCCCTTGTGTTCTAACCGCATACAGTGCTGGGTCCCGGCGACTTCGGCATGGAACTCGGCAGGCTTCTACATATGGATTTTCATTGCCCCTTGTGTTCTGCGTTCCGGTAACGCTATGTCATTTTTGGATCGAATTGATGACGTAAATTGGTTTGGTTTTCTGTTTTAAGGTTTTAGAATTGCTTTAATCTATTGTCAAAATATATAGAAATATTTGGGCAATCACCAGTTTTTTACATTTTAAGCAATTTAATAAAATTTAAAAAGAACCTCAATTTTTTTAGCTCGTGTAACGGTAATAGCGGTCATGTAACGGACACTATATTTATATATATATATATATATATATATATATATATATATATATATATATATATATATATATATATATATATATGTATATATATATATATATATATATATATATATATATATATATATATATGTAATATATATATATATATATATATATATATATATATATATATATATATATATATATATATATATATATATATATATATAGATGACGTATGCAAAATCACAAAGGGAAGACATCTAAAACTAAAATACCAAGCGAAATGAATCTATCAGCAAAAGGTTTCTTAAGCAGTTTAGTAGCACCTAGAGGACAAAGGAATAACCTAAACCATCAAATGCGACAAAACCAATCCAAGCAGCTAAGGTAAAGGGTATTGAGAAAATGTTTGAAGTAATGATAAACGAAAATCAAAACAATGAAACATACGGTTAGAATATTCGTGACAACGACAATTACAAAAAGTAAAATTTAAGGTGAGTAACAAAAAGATATCTGGTTAGTATGTTTTTCCAGAGGAATTGTCTACCTACATTCGTCTACGCATAATCCTCCTCCGCTTAGTTTTGGGTACCCTCTTGACTGACTGTATTTCAATCAGAAAGCTGTGGGAAAAATTTCGTTTTATCCTTTGTTTCTTGGGTTTTAATGGCAGAAAACTTCAAATGGATAGGACACGTTTTGCGGATGAAGGATGACAGATTGCCAAAGATCCTTCTTTTCGGCCTTCCATCCAAGGTCAAACTAAACCAGGCCCGCCCTGAATATTGTGGGAAGAATTCGTAAGAAAGGATATAAAGGTAGTTAAAAATTATTGGGAGGATGTAAAGAGGATACCTTTGAATAATTGGAAATATAGGAGGGGTGTATGCATTTATATTGGCCTTGGGTGACTTGGGACTGTAGTGAGTAGTAAAAGAAGCATTGGGTAAACTTCTAGATTAGGATTTTCTTTATAATGAAAACGAATTGAGTTTTAATTATATAAAATATATGGCAATATGGCAATTGAAACTATATTTTAATTGCCAAGTACATGCAACGTTGTTTAGAGGATGCTAGGACCTTTCGAGATGCCGACTGCTCTTCCGAACATCAACTTGTTGTTACTAGGTTTAAGCTGAAAATAAAAACTGTCATAAAGCCCCAGCGTTCAGTAAAAACATTTAATGTGAGAAAATCTACTTTGTCAAATAAGTTTTCTATTCTAAGGGACAAGTTGTCAATTGATAATCAATGGGAAAGATCGTCGAATCCCTGAAAGAAGTGGCACAAGAAGTTGTGGAATATAACAGGAAGACGAAAGAGCAGTGGATATCTGAAAGTACCTGGGACATCATTGATCAAAGGGCAAAAGTCAAAATTCTCGTAAATAGACATGAGCATAACACAACATGCACTAGAGAGTATCTAGATGATCTAAAAGCGCACTATATACGTCCCAATAAACAAGTCAAAACACGGACTAGGAATGATAAGAGGGTGTACCTCGAAACTATGGCTGATCAGGCTGAAGTAACCTCCAGATGGAGAAATAGTCGTACTGTGTACGCTATTACGACGGAAGTTGCGGGTATTTCGAAGGCTTCTTCGACCCAAGTTGAAAACGAAGAAGGCATCTTAATAATTCAGATAACATAATCCGACGCAGGATGGACCTTTTCAGTGAGGTATTAAATTAGGTGCCTCCCACAACTTTTTTAAATATCCCTGAAGAAACATTGTTCGATCTCGGAATATATTCCGCACCTCTCTTTCTGAGTAAAGTAAAAGAGGCTCTAAAGACTTTGAAAAACGGAAAGGCAGCCGACAACGATGGCATACCCCCAAAACTCTTGAAATATGGTAGAAGCATCCTAGACGTGCCCATGTTTGAACTTTTGTCACGTCTTTGGGATAATGAAAAAGTCCCGAGTGAATTGTCAAAGGCAGAAATTGTCAAACTCTTCAAAAAAGGACAAAAGACTAAGTGTGATAATTGGAGAGGCCTTGCTTTACAATCAGTTGGTAGCAACATTTTGTGCCAAATTGTTCTCAATAGAATTCAAAGGAAAGTGGATAAAGTTCTGAGAGATGAACAACATGGATTCCACCAAAACAGATGGTGTTGCGACCTAATATTTAGCCTGAGAGTCCTGCTTGAAGAATCTAATGAATGGCAAGTTCAAATACTCACAGTATTTATTAACTCTCTCAAGGCCTTCGACTCTATACACCGCGAGACCATGTGGAAAATTTTAATGCATTACGGGATCCCGGTCAAAATTGTAAATATAATTAAAGCGCTATACCTTGATATTATGTGCGCAGTACAAAAAGAGGGTGGCCTAACAGACTGGTTCACCGTTCAGTCAGGTGTAAGGCAGGGCTGCATTCTATCGCCAATATTATTTGTCATAGTCATAGATTTTGTGCTTCGTGGATATAGCTTCAGTGGGGGTCTAAAATTAAACCCACTAAGAGTACTTCATGATGGTGTTTTTGCGGACGATATTGCACTCTTCGCTCACAAATCAGAAGCTATACAACACAATATAAATGAACTTGGGGGTGTTGCAAATGCTTTTGGACTCTCCATAAACGCTAACAAGACTAAATCAATGTCAAATGCGGTCATTCCTGACTTAGCTGAAAGACCCTTGGTCAACAATGAGGAAATTGAAGTAGTGAGAGAGTTCAAATATCTCCGCAGCATTCTTACGCAAGATGCCAATCCCGAAAGAGAAATTTTGTGCCAAATAGCATTGGCTGGCTCCGCCTTCAATTGTCTTAGAAATGTTTGGAGAAATAACAAATATTCCCAGAAGCTAAAGCTCAGAATTGATAATAGCAATGCTCTCTCCGTCCTTACGTATGGCTGCGAAACCCTTGAGCATCACTGCGCAACTAGGAAAACGACTACGGGCATTCGATAATAAATGCATAAGCTCTATTTTGAATATATATTGGGCGGAGAGACTAAGAAATGATGAGATTTATAAAATGAAAACGCCATCCTTGATGTCATTAGAAAGTGACGATGGATGTATTGGGGGCACATGGTGCGAATGGGTGATGGAAGGCTGCCTCATGACATATGGTGTTGGACATCCCCTGACCTCCGCAAGTCAGGGAGACCCAAAATGACCATTGGCAGGATGTTAGAGAAGGAGGCACAGTTACCGAGGTCTTCGATGATGGAGCTCTGGTCGAGGGCTCAGGACAGGTCGCCGTGGCGAACCACTGTTGCTGCCTATGCGCCCTCAGGCGTGTGAGGACCTAAGTAAGTAAGGACTAAGTAAGGGTTGAGCTAGGAAAATGAAAATTTTGAAAAGAATCTATGGAAAAATGTACAACGTTGAGGTGTTCTCAAGCAACTCTCTCAGGGCTGTTTTTCAGTTACTATCTCTAAAATTTCTTATTTCTAGGGCTTTAAAGATTTAATTTTAGACATGACTCATCTAAATTTTAACAAAAAAGTTTTATATTGAGTTATTTTTTGTCTCTAAGTGGTCAAAATACATTTTCTATGATTTTATTATAATTTTATGCTCTGTGAGCTTCTTATTGTAATTTTAAGTAACGATTTTACATATCATTAAAACTTCAGAAGCCAGGATTGTGCAAAGGTATAACGGTAAAACCATTTCCCTTGTTGCTCATTTTGGTAGTAGTTCTTTCCTGATGATTTTGATTTTAAAACACAAGTAATAGTCAGTGCTATCAAAGCCTAGTACCCTTTGGAGGGAGAAAGGGCAAAAATGAATAGCCTGGGAATCATCAAGACTTCTGGTTTATCCCCATAAGTTTAATTTACCTAACTCAGCTTCTTTCCAAGATAGCAAAAGGCCTATTATCTAGAATTGTACCATCTATTCTTCAGATTTAAAAAGATAGGCTCGTTTCAACAAAAATTAAATCCCCCTGAAGTTGATTCTTTGGCTAATATTCATTAGGTTGAATTTCAAAATGAAAAGGAAAGATGAAAGTATTTCGAGTAGAGAGAACTGGAAGTAATCCTGAAAATCCAGCAAAAAACAAGCTTATGAAAAATGATTCCCCTGTCAAACTGTCCGTGGTAACAAACTGTAATTAAGGGGCAACTTTTGACTTTGATTTAAGTCCCTGCTGGGGACTGCTTGGTGTAGAGAGTGACTTCTGCCACCTCCATCCACTTCGGTCCATGGCGAGTATTTGCTCTTCGCTCTGTCTGATATTTGTCATCGTCAAGAACTCGGACAAGCTGTAGGGCCAACGTATCTGCTTTCGGCCGCGAGGTCGCTTCCAACCGACTTTGATGGGGTCAAAGTTGAAGATCGTCTTTGCGGGTAGATGTGGTGGCATTTGAAGCATTTGCCCGATGCATCCTAAGGTTTGCTCGGCTGCTTGAGTCGAAAACCAAGACTACTTTATGAGCTGCAGAAGCTTCTCGTTGCTGACGAAATCGGACCATCGCAGGCCCTCCATCCTCTTCAGGTTCTTCCCATGAAATACGTCGATTTTTTTGAGGGTTACAGCTGATGCTTGCCATATCTCAGCTCCGTAAAGCATCACAGATCCGACTAGAGCGTTGAAGATACGCAGTTTCGTTGTACGACTGATGTCCGATTTTCGCCAGATATGACGATTCAGTCGGCCCATGACAGAAGACGCTTTAGATAATCTCGATTGCAACTCGGGGGGAAGCGAGCCATTTGAAGAAATTATGGAGCCCAGGTAAGTGAAGTCTTGAACAACTTCGATGTCAGTGGTGCTGTCCAGGCTAACTGGAAAGTTAACAGTAGGAGAAGACGGGTCATAGAAGACATGGCCATAACTTAAGTTTTGTTCTAGTTTATATGCAGTCCTACTTTGGCAACCTCTTCCCATAGAATTCGGAGTGCTTCCAGCAGCTGCTCAATGGAATCCGCCTTAATGGCCAAGTAATAGGCAAAATCAACATCTGTGATGGCACGATCTCCAAATTTGAGTCCAAAGCTGAGACGTGAATTGGTTTTTGTCATCAATTAATTTACGATGACAATGAAGAGCTCTGCAGCCATTGCAAATCCTTGGTGCACCCCTGTCATGATTTGAAAGAACGGGCTGCGCCGACCATTTACTTGCACACAGCTCTTCGTTTTATGGTGCAGCGCCTTGAGAAGTCTGCAATATTTCTCGGGTAGGCCAGTCAACTCTAGAATCCGCCAAAGAGCTTTTCAATCGACTGAGTCAAATGCAGCACGGAAGTCAACGAAGGCAACAAATGCTTTCGGCTGGAACTCTGTAGGGTCTTTTGTTATTTTTTGTTTGTGGTCTTCTCTACTATTTATCGAATCGTGAAAATTTGCTCGATAGTTGAACAGTCCGACATAAAACCAGCTTGATCCGGTCGCCAGTTTTTTTAATGATATTCCGACATCGACCCAGCACGACCATTGAAAACAGTTTTCCAGGGACTGACTGTAGAGTTATTTCCCGGTAGTTGGAGCAGTCACTTCTTGAGCCTTTCCTGTTCCATAAGGAGATGATGACACCCTTCCGCCAATCCTCGAAAATTACCTCCGTTTGCCAGATTGTAGAGAACAGGGTGTGGAGAAATAGGAGCGTTGCAGAACTTGCATATTTTAGCAGCTCTGAGCTTCAGCCGCAGATACCAGTGGCTTTATTATTCGTGTGCCTTTTTACTGCATATCCGATTTCTGAGGGGCTGAAAGGCTCTCCTGGAGGAGCATATGTTTCAGGTCTTTGACTGTAAGGTTGGTCGGGACTATCATTAGGAGGCATAGATGAGCTAGTATTGTTGAAGAACGAACACAAGTGGTCCTCAGTCGCTTCAAAATCCCCAAAATCCCTGTTAGTTGGAGCAGTCACTTCTTAAGCCTTTCTTGTTCCATAAGGAGATGATGACACCCTTCCTCCAATCCTCGAAAATTATCTCTGTTTGCCAGATTTTAGAAAAGAGGGTGTGGAGAAATAGGAGCATTGGAGGACCTCCATATTTTAGCAGTTCTAAGCTTGAGACGCAGATACCAGCAGCTTTATTATTCGTTAGAGTTTTTACTGCATATCCGATTTCTGAGGGACTGAAAGGCTCGTCTGGAGGAGCATCTGTTTCAGGTCTTTGACTCTAAGGCTGGCTGGGACTATTATTCGGAGGCACAGATGGACTAGTATTGTTGAAGAGCAAACAGAAGTGGTCCTTCCACCGCTCAAAACAAGAACTTTCATCTAAAAGAAGTGCCCCATCCCTAGACAAGACAGGACCCAAGGTTGGACTTTTATTTTCCGTGAGGTCTTGGGAAATGCTTGAATAGGCTCCCCATGTCCTTTTTTGCAGCTAGTTCAATTCATCGGCTTTCCTTGTAGCAAACTGGGTTCTACCCTAGTGAATTAGTCTCTTACGCACTCCTTGTACATTTGTTATAATACCTTGTGTACTGATTGATAGTTTTGCGTTGGAAGTAAGTGTTTGCAATGAAAAGGTTGTGAGATCAGCACAGTTAAAGTAGGTGGAGCCCATTGTCGTTATGTGGGTGGGGGGTATAGGACCAACTGTGCCACACCACACTCCCATATCATCGCGCATTGTCGCATTGAAGTCGCAAAGGAAAACAGTTATTTCATGGGGGCACTGTCGTGAGGCACTTGGACGAAGCAGCGTAGCAATCCTCCTTAGTCACATCATTAGAACTGTTGGTCGGGGCATAGCATACGATTAGAGTTATTTTGCCATGCTTGTGTCGAAAGTAGGCTTTCTTTAATATATCACATACAGCTTCATGTAATAGTAAGGTCTTTCTTGTAAGGCTATTTAGTGCAAGACCACCGCCATTCCTTCAGGTGCTTCCTACATACGTTATGTTATATTTACCGAGGGTAACCTTTACGTGGGAAAGAAATTTAAAGGACACAAGTTTTGTTAATAAACATTTTCATAAAAATGTTTAAATTATTTCACTCTTAGGGCCCTTAAATTTATACTATACAGGTAAAAGAGAGTATTTTCAACTGGCATTCAAGCGAGGATTATGACCATAAATGCTTAGAAATTCACTGTAAGCATATCTGCGACCATCAAAAACAAAATATAATTGTGCATGAAAACCAAAACTTTTGGTTGATAAATCTTTTACTCGCTTCTGATTTTGAATAATAGATTTTCCACTTTTCTCAAGAAAGTTTTTAATTTGAGGCGTTTAGAATGTATATGGTAGGCCAAGAGGATAAAGAAAGGTCAATATTCTTCACTGTAAGAAAGATGCATAACTAACCAGTGACCCCTCTTTACAGTTGACGGCCTATTATTAACGATGATAAGGGTATTATTTAAACTTTAAACATGGGTGAGGAAATCCGATGGTATGCAATAAGATTTGTGTTTCGACATGTAGGGATTTAAATTCAATACATTTATTATTTGATTTTTGCTCATAGTGCCAAGTCTAATCGAACACTGCCATCAGGGTCATATTTCTCAATTGGTTTGAAATAGATTTAACGAGACTAATGCAATACTCTCCTGCAATGGCTCAGCAAATTTACAACTCTAAACATACTGTGCCCGTTTGGACAATAGTCAAATCTTGAGTACCGGGCAAACACAATACTATGATAACGTTATTTTTTGCCAGCATTTTTTCTGTTATACTATTTTTATATAATTATGATTCTTGGTCTAGGTATGTCATTGTCAATTCGTATAGAGTCCTGTAGAATTTATCAAAGAATAAATTGTAGAGTGGAATTCCATTTACTTTACATGCAAGAGATTAATATCCAAACATTTCAAATTTATTAGGTTCATTTGTCTAGGATTCAACGGCATCGACACTTTTCACAAAACCCAAAGCAAGTTTTGATGGAATTTCACCAGTGATAAATTATGAATCGGTGTAGGTACGTGTACCCGTAGCAATATGTTGCTGGTTTTTGATTATATGAGAAACGAGCAGTTTGATATTATTTCCACTAGCTCTTAATTTTCCAATCGCCAAAGTAAAAGATTTCATAACCTAATTTTTTCGTACATGAACTATTGCCGAAGTAAGAGAGACTATTACATCGGGTGCAGTGCCATATTCTTTTTGCAAAATAAATTCGACCGTGCTAGTTGTAGCCAAATATCAGTTTTAACAATAGTGGGGTAACCATTGAGTTTATTAAATATATCGTGATTTATTTTCCCAGCCAAGTGCAAATCTGGCTATTGCGTCTCCAAGTATATTGGTAGTGTAAGTGTCCATTTTATATTCATGTTCAACAGCCACACCTCTCAATTTCTTACAGGAAATTGACGTCATCAACATTAACTGTATATAACTAGCATAATTTGAAATATTGTGGCTTGTTTTCACCAATTTTCCATTTATGTACACACTGATCTGTCTAAGAAAAATTTTGTAGTACACAATTTTCATAGGATAACCTCTCGGCTACACTTGGTTTTTCATTGATAGATTTTTTGACAGTCACAAACAAGCATACAAATATAGAAGTCAAATCTATGAAATAAATTTGAAAATATTCAGATTCGTATTCAGAGTAGTATGTTTTCAGAGAGTGGTTTTTGCTGATAAAATTGTTCATAGTAACCACGTTTTACACTCACATCGACATTTTTTACATTGAAAAGATTTAGAGTAGAGATGCACGAAGGATGATAATCTTTGTGTGGTAAACATAACATTTCTAGGGAAAAAATCCTGTTTTGATGAAACATTTTTAATTTTTTTTTCTTAGACAAGAGTGATGTTTTCCGCTTCCGAACTAAGTTGAAACTGCTGAATGATGAGGTGCTTCTTGTCCTATTTAAACCTTTTCTGCTTTGTCGTGATTTCAGTCGCTCATTGGGAGATCGCGCCCAACACGAGATTTTGTGAAACTCTTTCTTTAAAATCTTTCCCAGAGAACCAATCGTGTAATTTAGAGGACGCAAAATCCGTGGCCACCGATGCAATATATTTTTTAGTCAGAGGTAAGGCAGGGTGAAACAACTTAGCAGACTAATTGCCATTATTGGAACCGGACATTGACGAGTGACACCATGTAATCACAGCCAAACCTTTTTTTATTGCTATTGTATAGCCCAATTCATTTTTTGATGTTAATTGACAGGGCTCAAAATACGAAATGTTGACTGGAATATATTGAAGTTGCTTTATATTCCAGCGGTAAATTTGCTCTTCAGTGGTTTTTTATCCAAAAAACACCTTGGAGAGGCACATTTCTATTGCCAAGTCTCGATGTTTCGACGAAAATAACACGAACCATACCACTGGTGCTTCGAGTGCTTTGACTATTGATCTTCTTCCGTTTAAAACCGATAACATCTCTCAGATAATCGTTGAGAATAACCTTCTTATCGTCAATTGGAGAATTAATGCAAATTTTACCGTGTTCTATTGAAGAGTAAAAGTGGAATGCACCGTTGTTATGAGTGGAGATTTTTCTATTAATAGCCCAACACATATCACTCATACTACCCAATTCCTTGTATGGTAATGTGATAAATGGATGCTCACACGAGTTCACTGATTCCATCCATGCCTCACTAACGAGTGGCTTATCCTGAGATCTTACTTTAGTCTCATAAGTACGATCCTTTTCCAGGATATCGTATTTATTTTAAGAATACCATCAAAAAGAGGAACTTCATACCTACCTTCGAATTTGATGGCGGCGGAGAGTTCTATTCAGAAATAACTTGTTTTATTCAAATCATTGTAGAGGGGGTCAAAAACATTGGATAAGAATGTCGCATAAAAATCATAAGGCGTTATTAACGTCTTCAGCGGAAATCCAATTATCAAAATCAGAGTTGTATCCTAGTGAACAAATAAGCAAGTGCCTCTCACCCTTACGAGAAGAACTTTTTAATATCTTTTCAATTTGTTACATTCTAGTGGTTTTAATTTTTGTAATCCATAGTAAAAAAAAGAATCTCTTCATCTTTCATATCATGTGGACTATGCATTACAGGTTTAGTGTCTAATACTTTTGACACTTAAAAAATTTAGTGGACCATAATAGATCTTATTTTCAAAAATATTAGTAGTTCAATTCATTCGAACTGTATCAACAATATTACAGTTTTCCAAAACCTTTTCATTAGAATTTTGTTTAAGAAAATTCTCAAGTTTATTGTTACTGTGATAAACTTCAAGACAACTATGATTGTCTTTATGGATGGAAGAGGGTTTTGATTATAAATTCTCATGATTTTATATAAATTTTGAAAAAAAGCAGCAGTGTTTTTCAATGTACAATATCTCGAGACTAATAGTGGAATTGTTCTTATGAAAAGTTTAGCCAATGTCGCCTTTATGAGACTTTGATTATGATTGATTATTGTATCATGTTTCAATAAAACCTTTTTACATGTGGATTAGCAAATCAACTATCTCGATTCGTTTGAAGATTTCAATCTTGTCCAAAGATACATTCATGGGCTCCAGCAATCATCACCTCTCTTTGAACTCAATAGAAGAGAATATTCATAGCAACTAAAAACACTGATTGCAAGTAAAATATACTTGTGTGGGTTATTATAACCTGTTCGAGTCTCGTCTAGAGTCAAAAGATCTGCTTGTCATATATACAACAGGGAAAAGGTTTTAGTTTTTTCGATAATGATTACTGTAAACTCTTTGATTTCGCCGAAGAGTATAGCTGGGTTTATTCTGTAAATGCTTGGCTGCCAACTTCTTTTCAACTCTATCGACTGGAGGATGTGTGGTGGAGGAGCTTAAGCTTCTCGCTTCACCAAGATTTTCATAATGTTTCAAAGCCTGAGCCATTTTGAACGTAAACGCAGTGCGAAGTGTCCGCTACTCTTTTGCATATTAAATGTAGGGGAAAGACGCCTTCGTTTAATATCCTTTGAATCATCAGCCCCACTTGGCATACTATCTGAAAAAGATATGTCTTTTGATATTTCTCCCTCTTCTCTTAATCGATTTAAATATGTTTATTTCCAATAAGACGTTTTGGAAAATTTGATGACTATGAAAATTCACATAAGTGAATATCGAATGACTCAAGTCTATTACGATTTGCAATCAAATCTGATATCAAATCAATTGAATTTTAACTTTTACCATGAATTATGGTAAAATATATACCAGTTTTTGCAAGTTTAATTTTCAGCGACATAAGTCAAGAGTCTTTTACTTTGCTTACGATATGATTGAGGCATTAAGTATACAACGCTTTCCAAACGTTTAGATAAATCTTCTTCTTGTTTTGGTGGTGATGGCGGTTATGTTTAATTTTTATAGCTTTTGAAGTTGAAGGTTAATCAATGACATTTACTTTGAGTGGTCTTTCACGGCAAATTTTACGCTTGTCGACATGTAAGCGCATTTTAAAGGAAATTTAATTTTTAATTATCAGCAATTGTTTCATTGTTAATATATTTATCAAGATTATTTTCAAAGTACTCTTTGGTAAAGAGCGAGTTCTATTGGTGTAAAATTATACGGCTTAGCTATTTCTAAAGGAAAGTCAATACAATTCCTGAGAATATCGGTATAAACGATGAAAATAAAACTACCACCCCCTTGAATAAGTCGTTTTCTTTTAAAATCTTATCCTTTATTTTTGCACCATAGGACGCGTACAAATAAACTATGTTGCTTTGTCTGTTTCCCAACATCTTTTGGCAGTTGGACATTGCCTTCAGCTAAACTAAAACGAAGCTCAGATAGGAGATAAATGAATTCACTTTTATTACCGTATTTGAGCATAGCCTTTATTTTGAAATACCCAGAAAGGAAATTAAATATCTGTTTTTATTTAGTTTCTTCAGTCTCTTGATGACGACTAATGACCCTTTTTAGTATTCACGGGTAGACATATGGTAATTCAGTAACCAAAAATACCCGTGACCACATGTAACACTTTGGGTGTGTTTTGATTGATATCCTATAGAACGTATCCATAGAGTTTATTAGTAGCTTTATTGTGTGCAGAGAGTAAAAAATGTTCACCGTGATATATTTGCTTGCTTAAATTTATTAGGAAACTTAAATCGCGAGCAACTATATAAGTGATATAGTAAGTAAAATTCATTGTGAGTGTTTTCATTCATTTGCTTCGATGAAATAGATTATGGAGAACAACATTTACGGAATTTTTTCATGATTAGACTGGACGTGAATAACTAACACCTCCTGAGACCATTCTTCAATGTATTCAACTAAATCATCAATGCTAAACCACGAGTTTGGTTCAATAATATTAAGCACATCAAGTCCGTGTATGAATTTTATGTCTGGTGCAATAGTCTTTATTGCATCAAGTGCTCTTGCATCACACAATAGTAGTAAAAGATATTTTTAGTATTTTCTAAACAAAAACATTTTATTATGATTTTTAATTATTTTGTTAAAAGTGTAGTCTTGCCTGACATTGATGGTCTACAAAGAAATGATCTGAATGAAGTTTTAATTTGATGCATACTCTTCTCACTGTCAAAATACAACTAAACTAACCTCAATCTGTCTTTTATATATTCAAGGAAATAGAATGCATGGTTTCTTTTACACATAAATAAATGCATAATAAATTAAAAGAAACTGCAACAAATTTACACAAAATAGACACTTGAATATATGTACATAGACATTTAAAAACACTTAGGAATTAAAAAAGAAACCACTTGGACATGTCGTTGGGTGAGGCGGCCGGTGAGGCACGGACGGAAGGCTTGACTGTTTGTTAGTACCTTCCCACTCCTGAAGCATGCTTAGACTTTATCCAATATGGCCGACATGTCATTTGTTTGGGACTCGAATTGTACAAATCTTATATTTTAAAGAGTGAATTGCCATGACACTCGCTCTTGGAACTAAATTGTTTTCTACGCAGTTCCTATTAACACTTATATCGAAATTTTCCCTTCACATAGCGTTATAGCACCCCTTTGCAGACTTTTTGATATACTCATTGTGTGTTTGCACACAGTACACCTTCAAACCTTCAAGCAATCCTATGGATTGAAGTTCCTCCCCGTCTCAGATTTTCAAAATGACAACTTATTAGGGGCCTGGCCCTTCACTAGCTCCGGATAAATGGACTCGTCCCTGTTGTTGTAGTCCATTCGAGAGCTCATGTGGTTACCATTTTCCAAATAATCAAATAAATGTTCAGTTTTGACCTTCAACAACAGTGAATCTGTATCCCCATAATAAATTTGTATATTCTCCCTCCCCTGGCCATTAGAGCTTACACATATTGTAATAATATTCCAACTCGAGTTTTTTTGAAATTTCTAAAATTGTCGTGCCGACGGTAATGTTTTTATTTAATATTACGCTCCTTTTTTTCTATATAAAACCATATATTTGAGTCTATGATCGTGAAGGATGGGAAATTCAATTCTGCAATGATTCAGGTTATTCTATTAGGTTGGTAACAACATCACAATTGCTCCTATTGCGCAAACTCTCACACAGCTTGTGGAAGGCTGTATTTATGATGATTTTAAAGATTTCTTTTTCAGCCTTCCTTTTTGCCTCAGATGGTTTACTTACAAAAGTGTTAATAAAAGTCATTTTTATCTGGCTTTTGATCGAACTGGCGGACTCTGCGAATCCTAGTAACCTCGAAACTATTGGCTACCATCCACCAGAAAACAATGTGAAGTACAATAATATTCTGTTTCGGGTGAAGGTTGGCAGTAAGCTTTTGTTTCGAAGGTGTGTGCTTACCTGGATTTTCTACCAAAGATAAATTACAAGAAATCGATGAATCAGTAGGCACCAGTCTTTTTACGCACAAGAAAACAAAGTTCTTTACTGAGTTATGAAGCTCCATTGGAATTTCACCATGAAGTTCGAAAAACCATCTTCGTTGTCATTCTTATCAACAGCGTAAATGTTAGTGAAATTTGGAGCAGAAGCATTGTACAGCCATGTTTAATTCCCACGCGGTAAAGAGAAGTGAGAAATAACCAAGGGATAAAGAAAGTTCATATCCAAGAATTTTTCATTCAACTTTTCACCGGTTTGTCTACGTATTACGATTAGGTGCTGATCCACGTCAGTCATCAGACCTTTTTTTTCATTGCTGATTTTAAGAATTAAATCCATCACTAGATGAGAAGTTGAAATAAAATACCAAAAATCTAACCCAAATTCTTCTAAAATTTTGTCCATTTTTTACTGACAATATCCAACAAGGTCAATACACCATTTGCCAGGTACATTTTACAATCATCCTCCCCGTTTACACCCTCCCTTTGCCCATATTTTTTAAGCAATTCCTTAGTCATGTTCATTGGTGATCGTGAAGTGAATCATAAAATGTTTTCATGAATTTTTCCTCACGTAGCCTCAAGAAAGAGTTGCAGTACTCATATAGGTAAATTACTTTACATGTTAATAGCCCAAATTTTTTCAGCCAATTTATAGTCGGCAGCGGTTCATTGACAATCGTGAGCTGAATCATAAGAATCATGGATCAGTGGCAATTTTTTCTCAAGTAAACTCGAGGTGGGGCTTTAGTGCTCATGCGGATATATACCGTTACAAGTTAATCAATCCTACATTTCATCACTTCGAACGTGCTGTTTGAGGAGGGAAAAACTATTAAAATCGTCATTTTTTGTACTTGAATAAGCTAACTAAGGGACTTGGGTAAAAAACTATAGGAATCTAGTAAACGTATTTTATTAAATTACACATAATTATATTCATGTTTTTCCTTTTGAATTCTAAGAGCAGCAACTCTCAGATTATTTGGGTATTATGCTATAAGAGCTAGGCCCATTTACCCATGCAATATCCACAACTTCACCTTTCTGCAAACGTGCAAGAGCTGGTAATATGAATTTCAAGTCATAGTTGGAATTGTACAAGTAAGCCACTAGAAAGTATTGCTGTCCAACATTTACATTAAAAGAATTTTTGTCACCCCCTGACAGTTACTCCCTCCCGATAAAGTAAGATTGCTTAAGTGATCATGGTCGTATACTACAAAATTTACACTACCTTCAACAAATTTTTTCCAGCATACCCAATACATATCTTTATTTTCAATTACCAACTCGTCTTCTGGTGATAGAGTCTTTGGATATTTTTTATTGAGCAGCAAAGAAATTGACTTAAGGGCTGTTTTGATCAATACAACCATAGCTGCACCTAAGCAACCTTCCCCGAACCATATCTCAAATTTATCTTCCAATTACATGATATTACTCGAGTCTCTTTGTGAGCGGGCATAAGAGACTGCAATGTATTCGTGTTCCTTAACACGATTCGAATTTGATGGACGTACACATCTATGAGTTTTGTCTCGATTTCTTTTTATGTTTAAGTTCACCCTCTTAATATGTATTATAGTATATATAATTACTTTACCCCCTTCCACCCCTTAAAGCATTTTTTTAATTTTTTAGCTTTTCCACCTAAATCTTCTATATACAAAACTACTGACCCGCTTCCATTATAATTGTGATTTTTGACCCTATTAAAATAACTCCCATCCAATCCGAAAAAACCTCAAAATTGTTTAAGTCTGGGTGACTTAAACATTTTTTGAGCGATGGATGCTTTCACGCTGCCTCGTCTTCCTGCTTCCCGAATTCGTTTTTCAAGAAGTGCCCGAATCTCGCTGACATAGGAGTGTTCTATGTCTACTGGATCCGTATTGATACTACCACCTATAATAGTGTGAAGGTGTTCTCAAAACTCAGCTCTAGAAACAAAAAAAAATTACACAAAATGGAGTTTGCTAAAAAGAAGTCAGGTAATACAGGGGTTGAGCTGGCACATCTTTGTTTTGGTTCCCCCGTATTGTTGTGAGCCACAGGCTCCTTTTCATCTTGCACCCTCTTGACCTCGCCAGATGGCACTTGTTTAACAAATTATCTAAAAGCTCCGCGTCGAGACCAAAATTCCTCACGAAATTGCCTACATCAAAATTTGAGCTGAGGATACTAATAGGGCTCATCCTCAAACTGTAAAACCCCTCACATTCACTTTCCACTTGGGCCCTATATAAACTTTCACGAAATTGCATTGGTGAAATTGCATTACTAATCTGAAAAAATGTCTTTTATAGCTATTTTCCTCTTAGGACCACCAAGAGCAACATTGACAGGGGCTCTTTATTAACCCAAAAAGAATGCCTTACATTCTAAAGATGCAAATAATATCATCAATATTCTTATTCTCGATAGTTCCCATAAAAATTTAGTTTTAGTGAAAAGCCCTTCAAAGGTGGAATAGAATGGATTTTTTTTTTTTAGGATAGGGTAATACCATTTAACCCCCCTCTCAGAGTCATCGAACAAAGGCTCTTTTATTTTACAAATACCTCAGGTTTTTTCCTTGCGTTAGATCCTAATATTGAAGCATTCGTTTGAACAAGAATATACATTAGTTCTTGGTCTTGCATATTGGGCAAAGAGGCCCTTACGTCATGGCCTTGCATTGGGAGCCTAGAAGTCTTTGAGAGCTTCACTATCATCTGGCGTAGGCCTTGAAATCCCAGCGACTTCACCATCTTGCATGTGGAACAGACATGGGCCAGCATTCTTGCCTTGGGGTTGGGAGTTGAAGAATGAACTGAAAAACTAAATCTTATTTTCAACACGACACCCCCACTTAAATTTAACTCGCCCCTATCGAAACCTGCACCCCTTCTATACCGATGCATGAAAATCATACTTTTAACACCCCTGCGGTGATAGGGAATAAACTTTTCCAAAAAACTAGCTTTTTAACGAAAAATAAGGGATTCAACTAACCAAAATTAGTATAAGAAAATCTATACAAGTATTTTTTATATCTCAATGAAAATTTTGCCTTTATTATCTCTGTAACATAGTAAAGGAAATTATTTGTGCCATAAAAGTTTTATACAAGGGCCTTTAAATACTATAGAAGAACATTCTGAAAAATGCCCTAGTGCCTATATACTTTCCCCCTTCTTTAACATTGTCAGAAATCTTCCCTTTCCAACGTAAATTGTCAACTTTATGTGCAGGTTTTTAAGTATAATAGTAGTTATCACGTGAAACGTAAATCACGTTATGTGAAGCAAGTTATGTCACGTTATGACTTACGTGAAACGTAAAACACATCACGCTATGAAAAGTAAAAGCTTTAAAAATTTGCCAATAATCAGCCGTCTGAGAATGTTGTGCTTCAATTCCAGCTTAAGAACCGGAAATTAAGGGCAGAATGGAATAATCAATTGAAAATAGAGAGTTTTTTGGATCCAAGTACAATGATTTACAGTTATTTTCTCAAAGAGCGATAAAAAAAGCCCGGTACATGGCTCAAAATACCTTCTTAGGACAAGTTTGTAGCACTATCCCTTCCGTAACCTAATCCCCTTTTTCGAGATAGAAAAAGTTACTAAAATTGAATTTTATAAGGAATATGTAAAATATGTGTATAAGAATACTATTTTCTCCTTTCATTTAATGCCAAAGTAAAAAATATATTCATATAAACGTTTTTCGCTAAAATCAAGGATTATGTTTAACCATGAAACCCCAATTTGCAATACACGTATAATAACATAGTGCTCAAACTTTGCCGGCTTGTGAGAAATTCTTTCACAATATTATCAGAAAATAAGCTGTTTGCTATAAATTTGAAGCTACAAGCTTCAAGTATTTTAGTAGAAGTCTTTACATTATTAACGGTTTAACATATGTTGGTGCATATGTCTTTTTTAGCAACTTGCTTGAAAGCAGTTTAATAGCGTTTTAATGAGTTTTGCAGGAAAACATGATTATTCTATCACTGAGATAACCACACAATAGTAGAAGGGAGGAGGTTTGAGATGTTTATCTAATAGAGTGAATAATAGTAGGTTAACTTTGGGTATACACTCCTTATTCTTTGGTGGGGGAGGGGGTATATAGGCTTACCAGCATATAAGAAGAGGTTTAATCTTTCTTCAAATTTTCACAGGAATCCATTTTTAGAAGGAAGTGACACATTCAAGATTTTATGTAAGACTAATGCCATTTTCGTTCTAATGACCGTTTCTATAGCCTCCAGGAGACAATAGAAAATTTCTCAATTCTCGCTAGATGAACAGCAGATGATGCTTCTGTTTTTCTAGAAATAGCAGTACGTCAGCAAGCCTTTGTTTATAGGAAAATGAATAGTTTAACTAACTTTTCTAGTCATAGGAAATGGTAGCAAAAACCGATGTTTACTAACACAAAATGGTGGAAAAGCATGAAAATATTAAAATGTTGTAAGAACCATATCTTATTTGAGGGAGGACCCTTACGGGTTTCTTTAAAGGAAATCCTGATTTGATGGGGTCTCGTAGGTATTTGAAAGAATCATTGAAACTGTTAGGTATGAATCTTATAAGTCCTGATTCGCTGGGGTTTCGTGGGTTTCAATTAAAGAATCAAAGAAACTATTAGATAAAATCCATAGAAATCGTGATTTTGCGGTGGCCCTAAAAGTTTTTTAAATATCAGAGAAAGTACTATGTAACATCCAAAGAAATCCTTGTTTTACGGGTACCTAAGGGTTGTCTCCACCTTGCTTTCGTAGGTATTGTAAGTAATTGTGTAATAATCAAGGAAAACATTTCTTATTATATAACAAACACCTGCATCTTGTGTAAAACATTTGCTTAGGTAAACAAAAAACTCCAATTACGTAACAGATACCTGCATCTGATAGGAAACATTCCGATGTTCCAGAAACTTGTATCTCTTGGAAAATTAGTAACACCTGGGTCTTGATAAAATCGCTTTTTAACTTAAATCATTAAAGGAAGAAAGGAGTAGTGGCTATGGCTCATTTTAAAGTAATTAAGGGGATACTACTGTCACCGAATCAAAACTTTTTAGATAGCCACTCTGTTCAGCGTAGTTGAAGAAACCTATAACTATGTCTTTGAGGATAAATTCAATTCCACACACTCCATAGGAGAAGGGCTGCTAGTTATGGACTTTGCCCATTGTTTACATATAGGCTAGTATTGGCTATTGGGAAGTATACAGACGTTTTCAGGATGAATTTCCTCTGTTGGTGGTATGGGGGGAAGGGGCTACGTGGGACAATTTTTCATGGAGGATTTTTCCATGGAGGAAGGGAATTTTCCGTGAAGGGGGTGCCGGATTTCCCAGCAGTATTTAAAAAATGAACAGAAATTAAAAAATAAAACAATTTTTCAAATGAATGTAAGGAGCAGTATTAAAACTTACAATGAACATGAATTATTATGTTTATGGGGGGGGGAGTTCAGCCCCTTATCAATACCTTGTTCTTTACGCTTAATGGTGTTGCGGAGAAACACTACTGCTTTCGTAGTTTGTTTTTTTTTTACCGTGATCAGCGACCTGTAGCTCCGAAGTGGTAAGAGTTAAAAACTTGAGATTTTTCAGAGGGAAGGGAAACGTGAAACAGAGTAAAAAAGTTCCAGAGAAGTTCCTAAAATTTCTAAGAGTTTTCCATAAAAAAAAATAAAACGGTTTTTTTCTTAGAAACTGTGCGTTCGATGTTTGGCGTCAAGTTAAGATGACTTTAGCTTCGGAAATAAACTTGTTAGAAATAGAGTTATGCTGAACTCATGTAGAACTTTCATTTGTCTCTTCGAGAACCGGAGCACAAAATTTCGTAGCTCTTACAGATTTTCCGGAAATAATTCCGGGAAAGTCCATCTCGTTCCGATTTTCTTTGGAATTTTCTCAAATTTTCGATTTTGATGTTTCTTATATTTTTATCGAGTAGTGCTATGAAAAGTATGCAAGAAAAAGTGAAGTGTTCTATATACCAAGTTGCTTCGTTCTCTAAGAAATAATTTCCGAAGTTTCGACGTTCTAGAGGTAACTTCTGTTCTGGACCAGCTAGATTTTTTTTTCCAACGCGGTTCGACAGGTCTCGATCTCCTAACAACTGGAGCTTACAATAGTTTCTCCGAAATAAAGTTCCTTCTTTGGGTTTTTCTATTTGGAAGTTTTGTCATGCCCTCGGGGCAATTTAAATTTTTTGGTGAATTTGGTTTGTTTTATATTTTCCTAGTTTAGACCATCAAAAGTTAATCAGAAAACTATAAGACGTTATTTCCGTATCTCTTTCAGATTTCCCGAAAATAGCAACTGTGTCCCGTAGGGCACAGTTGTACGTGTTGCTCCGCAACTGTGCCCTAAGGAACAGGGCACAGTTGCTGCAAAACTTCCCGTTGCACAGGCAACGGAGGTCTAGTTTTCTTAGTATTTTTTAAAGAGATGTTTAGCTAATTAAAAAGTCTTTGTGATTCAGGGTCATTCTTAAATAATTGGAACAAAACACGAACTTTAGTGTAAAGAGCGAGGTATTGACGATTGGAAAACCCCTTCATATACGTAATAATTTCTATTCATTCTAACTTTTACTTTTGCTCCTTACTTTTAGTTGAAAAACCTTTTCTTATTTAATTTTACACAGCAACAACTTGTGTAGTATAGTGTTTTTTTTCTTGGATGCACAGACCTCATTCTAACTAAAGTATTCATGCATTGCCTGTGTTACAATTTTGTTTTAAAAAACCCTTTAATATAATTTTTCAAGGTCTTTACATTATAGCTAGTTCATTCTTACTTCATCTTATTCTTTCCTTGTATACCTGATCATTGAATAAAACAAAACGAAGTACTTTTCTTTTCTTAGTGCCACAATGGCAGATATAATTATTAGGGATGTTTTCCACGTGCTGCTTAAACAACTATACATATAAAAAGATGCTTAGTTTTGACTCTATCTAGAATAATTTACACGTATTTCAGAGTAAGAAAACATTAGTTTCAAAATGAAGAAACTTCTTGATTTAAAAAAAAAGAAAGTAATATAAAAGTGAGGTTTTCAGGATCGTAGCGTAAATAGTAGATTAATATTCAAACCATAACAATAATATTGTAACCTCCTTGTCAACCCTTAGTCTGACTTGTATTAGTGACCTATAGGAAATACATACAATTAGTAACTCCGAAAGTCAAATCTTAAAGTCTAAAAAAAGAAAACGTAGTTCACAAATACGAAGATGAAAGTTGAAAGTTTTGAGAATTGAAAATCCGTTATGTAACATTTTCCTTATACCAACCTTCACCCTTTCTCTAAAACTTTATAAGCTTACTAAACTTACCTTGCTGCTACAATCTTTGCCACCAAATGGAAAAATTGATGTAAAGACCGTGGTTGCCAACCACTGACGTCTTTTTGCTCAAAAGAGCGAAAGTCAAAAAATTTGCACGCGCACGACTGCCACGGTTTGCGTATCACCTTTAAAGTATAAAAGAATGAATTTCAAGTCAGAAGTGTGTGAGTTGATAACCATTTCCCTTGGGTAAACTACACTTCTGACAAAGTTACCGAAGTCAGTAGTTACGAATTTCACAGTGAATGAAAATTAACACCCAAAAGAGTTATTTTCACGCTTCTTCTTCCCCTATAAGGTAAAAAAGAGTACATTTCACGCGAAAAGTGTGCAAGTTGGCAAAACTGATAGGAACTGACAAATTTGCTTATTTACTACGGTGCCTTATTTGGTTACCAAGATACTCCGTTAATTATAGCTGGTCGAAAATGTTTTAGCTTTTGGATTAAAATAAATGCAATGGTATTGACGAATATTAAATTAATAATGATAGTTAATTATGCGTAAAAAACTATAATAGTTAATGATTAATCATATTTACATATTTTTAAATGAAACGCAATAAGCAAAATTATTTTTCTTGGCTTGTAGAATTTAAGCTTTTAAAAAGTTTTTTTTTTTATCTTGGTTTGCCGCTTTAATTTCCTCAACTTATCGCTATATGACTAATTTGTAACCAGCTTTGTTGAATGTATAGTTTATATTTGACGCCACCATAAGAAAGAACCAATAATTTTTAGGACGGTGAATAAAAATACAGATGTTTACCGTTAGAGAAGTTAACTGAAAAGTAGCCTAAGGGAAGTATCTGAGTATTAGTAACCCTAACTCTAACCCTCATAGAATCCCTGAGAAACTATGGGAATCCATAGAAAGTAGTAGGTTCGTACGAGTTCGGAGAAAAAGAAATTCAATTTGTACATATTCCTATGATTCAAATTTGATTTTCATTTTCAAAATTGTTTTGAGTCTTTTTTCTGAAGTTTGGTGCATTCTTGTCAGGAATCAGGAGCGAAAATACCGCCTAATACAATGTAAATAAAGCATTTTGGGGGAACACGGTGCGCTGTCAGAACAAGGAAGATCGTAAATATTTATAAATAATTTATTTTTAGTAAATATGTTACAATGTTCCGAGTATGCTTCAAGCTGCGCTGAAAAGGTGGTTGACACAACTGGAGGACTTTTTCTAACGGTTAGTGCATGCTTAGGTATATATTTTTTTTTTTTTACATAAATTTGATGTTATTAAATCATAACTATGCCAATTTCAGGTGATAGAAAATCAGGAGCATATGGACATACAGAATCTACTAAAAGTTACATGTATATTATTCGGAATAAATTAAGTTTTTATTTCAATTAACTTAATTGGTTCCATTCCTTGCGATTGAATTAAGCAGTTTTACAAATTCTGTTTTTATCTTTTTTGCTGTAGATTAGGTATTCATTTTGTGAGTAAGCTTATCTCTAATCCAACTAAAAGTTGTCAGCAGAGGTTATATAAAAAAAATTACTCCAAAACTTTTTTGTCATGGATTTTTCGTTATCGTTAAAATTTTGTTGCAAATAGTATTAGCCTTCTTCTGTCATTTGTCGAAGTGTCATCGTTTTCTCTATCATCAAGCAAAGTGTCTCTACCCTTTTTTATTTTTTTTTTATTGTATTTAAAAAAACAAAAAAAAACGTAAATGTCTTGTTTCCTGTCGTGGTAGATACTGAAATTATTTTGATGTCTTTGTAATTCTTTTTTGTCACCGGATATGAGTTTCTACGTTCTATTAAAAACGTTGCCATTTCCATGTGCACTCATTTTTCTGATCATGTGACGTTTGTGCAGATGTGATTTTTCGTTGCCGGAGTTTTCAATGGATATATTCTTTCATGGGTTCAATCTTCCTGGCTGCAACGGTCCTTGGAACCACGAAAACGGTTCCCTGGTTGAACAAAAGTTTGCGATGAAGTGACATTTTTCTTGATTATGGGTGGGGAGGGTATCGGTTGTAACTTTACACACAAGTGGATTTTGTATTAAAGGATTTAATTTATACAAGACATAAAAGAAGAATTGCTCTTCGTCTCTTGTATAAAAAAAAAAAATTGCATTCCTTGTAAAGACAAATAAATTTTTTCTACGATATTTAAGGTATCTTTACGGTTAAAAACAACTACAAAACAAGGCCGTATCCAGGGAGGGGTTAGTGGTATTTAAACCCCTCCCTCTCCTCCGAAACGTTTGTTTTATTCGTAAAAATATCAAAAATACAAACTAACTAATTTTTTATCCGGTTTCTCAAAGTTTTTTATTGCAGTCCCATTCTCCCGAATAATGATTGTTCTAAATAATGACATTAAATATTGACACTTTGTCCTCTGTAGTTTACTTATTCTTTCTTTGATTGACTGTTAGATAAACAAATTTACTTCTAAAACCCTTTCAGGGAAAGAAAAGGATTTGTAAAGAAATACCAAGAACTTTGTGGAAAAATTACTTTAACCCAATATCAAACCTTAATTTTACTCCTATTAAAAAAAATGTCACGTTCAAATGAAATGTTATCTTAAATAACAAGCCACAAAACGACCCCATCCCAAGCATTGGTCATGCGTCAATCAGAATTTGTATGGTAGTTATGAATGGTATTCAACAATAACAATGCCACAGAGATTTCAGACATAGATTCAGAATCGTAAATCAAAGTTTTAAACGGCAGCTGCTCTACTTAAAGTCTACTCTGCTCAGGCATGTGGCTGCTCTGTGACTAATTTTTTGCCTAAGCGTGAAACACATTTACAAAGTTGTTCCGGGATCTATTGGGGTTCTCTTGTGGGGTTGTCATAGATAAAAATTTGTTTACGATGTCCTAAGCTGCTATCGTAAACCTTTTAACTATGAGATAAAATGACCTTTAATTTGAATTTTGTGGCTGACCGTAACATTTTAAGAAGCAATAAAAGGCATCATTTATGCTATTTTTTGGTGTAGTTTGATTTTATCGCCTCTATAAATACGCCTGAACCTATCAGAAAAAGATATTTGTCAATTAGCTAACTTGAAAATGCTCGATTTACATCTGTGTCTGCCATCTATGATTTACAATTTGTGACCTAATATCCAAAAAGTTGTGGGCCCAACCTTTTAATACCTAGGAATAAAAAACAAATTCTCAGAATTAAAATCAGTCGAGGATAGGGGGTTCCATGTATTCCTCAAAATCTGAAAAGGAAACAAAATACACGCTTATGTTATGCTTTGGAACAATATTTCCGAAGTAGGCTGACCCCTTTCCTCAATTAAAAATTAGTACTACCGACTTGAATCAACTTCCAAATAACAGTAACTCATATGGAGACCAGAGAGAAAAAAAGTCTATTTGCGAAAAATATTTAAGTCAAAACATTTCTTTTTATGTAAGTTTTTCATAAGAATAACAGGTAAACACTACATTGGTTAATAATCTAGATTTGTTTTGTTTCCCTTTCTAACATACGATTAAGCAACAATATGGATGGCTAAAACCAATATGAAGATAGGCATCATTAAAATAAACCAATGGCATACTAAGGTTTGCTTTTTAAGTCGAAAATATACAACATCAATTTCTATTTTTCTCTTTCTGGACACTAACATAGCTGGCTTCTGGACGTCCGTTTGAAATTTTGTGGCAACACTTATGAAAATGATTGGATAACGTAATTTGTCACTTACATGTCTTTGAAGTATAAAAATCTTTTGTATGGATGCACCTCCTTTCAATTTCCCCTCCTGTGATGACGCTTACAGTTATTTTACCTAAGAAATTGCACATGCTATAAAAAAAAAACAGATCTATCATCATTATTTTATTAATTAACAAACTTTATGAGTCATGCAATTTAAAATTGAGCCAAGAACTAAGATGGGCAGGCGATTTTAGTGCAGAATTTCCTTTTTAAATTAGACATTAAAATTTTCGGATTGTTTAACATAATTTGCCGCTCGCTCATCTTCGAACTACAAATATCATTCATATAGCTTCGAGCACCTCTCCCCGTATTTTTCTTAGGGTGGCTCTGTCGAACCTGTGGTTATTTCTTATTTGTTTTTTTTTTTTTCTTTTCGATAAAGGGCTCCATATGCTTTCGGGAACATTGGCATTTTTGGATTTGATGGCTTAAAAAAACAATCTTTATAGGTCAAAAGTTTGAGAAAACATGTTAAAAGCCATAATTTTGGGAAAAAAAAACTCATTTAGGTGACCTCATATTTATGAATACATCCGAAAAGCATGCAAACGTCATATTTGCCTCAGTAGTGGTTGTATTATTTTCAGTGTCTGTGATGCAGACAAAATTAAATAAGAAACAGGATTGGAAAAAAAAAAAATTATGGTTGTCCTCATATCTAGTAAAGGCAAATTGAACCTAATAAAAAGAAACATTTTGACTCAAAATGTGTTTTAAGCAGTTTCATAATCACTAGAGGGTAATTAAACAACCTAGACCATCAAACATGACAAGAGTAATCTGAGCAAAAAATGAAGAACAAATATATGTATAGTCAGAAGAGTTGCGTCAGCAACAATTACAACAAGTCAAAACCAAAAGTGAAGGACAAATACACTTACGGTTCAGCCATGAGGGGGCTGAACCGTCGATCTTTTTGGCCACAAAAACGATCTGAAAAGGTCATAACTTTAATAAAGAATTCGTATTTTTCCCAGGGTGGCTGTACCAAACCTATAGTGACGTCATGACATCAAGAAAAGGCTAAAATTGTCTGCTGTTGGATAAAGAGTAATAATGAGAATCCATATGGAGAAGATTGCCGAATGCAGGCGCGTGGCAGCGAAGCCACCAGTCTCCCGAAATTAAATTTTTTTTTATATCTTTTTTCTCGATAACGGCTCCATATTTTTTCCGGGAAAATCTTTATAATTGAGCAATAATTGAGTATTTATCAATTTTTTCTCAAAATGGCTCCATTTTTTTCTGGGAAATAGGCATCCCGGTATATTTTGGCATAAAAAAAAAACGAATTGGATAGGTTAAAATTTTGAGAAAATTTGTTTAGAGCTTAATTTCGAAAAAAAAACGTTTATCTGAGTGACCACATTTTTATATACATGAGCATTGAAATGACGTTATTATATGCTTTAAAAGCAAAAACTGGTAATTGTAAAGATATTTGTATATATCTTGAAAAAGAATTAAAACAATTCCAAAATCTTAAAAAATGAAACCAAGAGTTGGATGCTTTTCAGAAATTGTTAGAAATTGGATTTTCTTTAATAATTTTCTTTAATAATCAAAGATCTTTTAATAGACCTCATTATGAAAAGATATTCAAATTCAGAAAAACCAAAAAACGAGTAATTAGAAAAAAATTGTGCATATTTAACAAGGGACTGCTACAATTCAAAAACCTTAAAAAAGAAAACCAAATCTATATATAAATAAAATGTAGTGTCTGTCCGTCTCTGCTCTAACCAAAAAAAAAACAGACAAAAAACTAAACAGAAGAAAAGAAAAATAGGAAAAAATAAACTAATAATAAACTAAAAAGAAAAAAAAGAAAAAACTAAAAAAGGAAAAAATGAAAAAACTAAAAAGAAAATAAGAGAGAAGGAAAAAAACTAAAAAACTAAAAAAAGAAATAAAAAACTAATAAAGAAAAGAAACTAATAAAAATGTACTGTCCATCTGTCCGTCTGATACACTATTTTCTTTAAGAAAAAGGGAAAAAACAAACTAAAAAAAAATGGGAAAAACTGAAAAAAAGAAAAACAAAAAAAATAACAAAAACAGAAAAAAAGAAAGAAAAACTAAAAATAAAGAAGAAAAAGAAAACTAAAAAAGACAAACCAAAACAAAAAGTAAAAATAAAAAAAGTAAAGAAAAGAAAAACTGAAAAAGAAAAAAGCCAAAAAAAAGAAATTAAAAAAGAAAAAAGAAAAAAGAAAAAAACAAAAAAAAAATTAAAAAGAAAAAAAAGACAAAACTAAAAAAGGAAAAAAAGAAAAAGAAAAAAACTGAAAAAAAGAAAGAAAAAACAAAAAAAGAAAAGAAAAAAGACAAAAACCAAAAAAAAATGAAAACAAAAAAAGGAAAAACTAAAAAAAGAAAAACTAAAAAAAGAAGAAAGAAAAAAACAAAACAGAAAAACTAAAAAAAGGAAAAAAATAAAAAAAAAATGAAAAATGTATATATATAAAAACATAGTGTCTGCCCATCTGTCCGTCCGTCTGTCTGACCGTCTTTGCTCTAACCAAAAAAAGACAAAACACTAAAAAGAAAAAAAAGAAAAAAACTAAAAAGAAAACAAAGAAAAAACTAAAAAAGAAAAAGAGAAAAATTAAAAAGAAAATAAAGAAAAAGACTAAAAAACTAAAGAACTAAAAAAGAAGGAAAAACTAAAAACGAAAAAATACATAAATATAAAGAAGAAAAAGAAAACTAAGAAAAGAAGAAGGATAAACAAAAGAAGATAATAGGTAAAAAAATAAGTTATAATAGATAAAAAAATAGATAAAGAAGATAAAAAAGATAAATAAAAAAGGAAAGGGATAAACAAATAAAGTCTCAAACTCTTTAACTAACAGCTTTGACAAAACAATGTGTAAGCTAAAATAATGCTAATGTGGTTGATTTCTACTGTTTACCTCTATCAACGTCTTAATGCATATCGTACAAGAATATTTTAAAGAAAAATAATCAAAATTGACACACACGATTAGTCAGTCTTTTGAGATTTCCAAATAAGGGACCGCAGTTCGACTGGGTAGTTAAGACAAAAGAAAGTAACAGACCGTTCGTTTTTGTTCCAACAATCTACCTTTTTAGCGATTCTTATATGTTAGTTGCCATTAACCTCCACCAAAAAAGCTTTTTTTCATGAGAATAAATTAATTTGGAAGCTAAGAACAGAAATTAGAATTTTTCTTTGGTTTTTAGTTTGCATATTTTGTGCAATTCTGAATATGTTATCTAGTATATTCTGTACATTAATTCATTCATAATCTCGTTTTAAATAAAATTTAACAGTTTAAAAAATTAAATCATTTTAGCTAAATGAATATGTTTTATTTAGAATATGTATAACTTCTAGAAGAGCTCAGCAGACACGAGGCATATACATAAAAAAAAACCTTAGCGTATGCTTTTCTGTGAGGACCAGGACAAAAATTATTATAATTTGAATTCCTCTTATCCTCTCTCCCCTCTCAAAACAATTACCTTTCCTTCAAAGTATATACTCGATTCTCCGATCCTAAGAAAACACATGGCAGCTGATCAAAACTACATGGACATGCAGTTATTATAACCCTGTACTTGCGTGTTTTGTTTGTGATCTTTGAATACAGAAAAGTACAACATAGATTTGTGGCCTTTGAGTTACATGCACAGCAAAGTTTGCATGTCATAAAAAAAAGAAAATTTTCAAAACAATTTGGCCTTTCCGGAAGAAAAGGTAAAGGCAAATAACCATTGAATACTAGCAAGATTTTATTGGGAGGGGGATTATGGGGCTGGTTAAAGGGAAATGGTAACCATAAATTGACATACTGTGTACTCACATATTCACAAGTTCTTTTTTTGTGAGAACTAGTAGGGAATGGGAACTCCAATAAACTATTTTTATATTGCATGACCATTTTAGAATATTTTGCTACCTTGGAATCATCTACAGTCGCAATTAAACCACTCGGTTATTATTTTTTTTTTTCTTGCCAGACCATGCTTTCGCCATTGATAGCTTTAAATCATATCAGTGTGCTTTGAAAGACAGCTTAACTTGAATGTTACATTTTATAAACAGTATAAGACTTATACCGTCGAATTTTACTACAAACTGAAAGTCAAAAATCTAGCCCCTTGACAGATTAAATAAAAAAAACTAGTTTTTTAACTGAAAGTAAGGAGCGACATTAAAACTTAAAACGAACAGAAATTACTCCGTATATGAAATGGGTTGTCCCCTCCGCAGTCCCACGCTCTTTACGCTAAAGTTTGACTCTTTGCCACAATTCTACTTTTTAAAACAACTAAAACTTTAGCGTAAAGAGCGTGGGACTGCGGAGGGGACAACCCATTTCATATACGGAGTAATTTCTGTTCGTTTTAAGTTTTAATGTCGCTCCTTACTTTCAGTTAAAAAACTAGTTTTTTTTATTTAATTTCTGAACGTTTTTGAATTAATGCATGTTTGATTTTGGCTCTCCGCACATAAATTATTGAAATGAAATTAGTATATTAATTTTTTTTTGGCTAAATGGCTTTCTCTTAGTTTTGATCAGACGATTTTGAGAAATAAGGGGTGGGGAAGGAGGCCTAGCTGCCCTCCAATTTCTCGGTTACTTAAAAAGGCTACTATAACTTTTAATATTCAATGAACGTTTTTATTAGTAAAAAATATACGTAACTTAAGAATTAACTTACGTAACAAACTTTTATATTCTTATATTTTTATTATGTGTACGAGGGGGTTTGTACCCTCGTTAATACCTCGCTCTTTACACTAAATCGTAAGTTTTGTTCCAATTCTTTAAGAATGACCCCTGAATCAAATAGGCCGTTGAATAAATAGTTGAAATCACTAAAAATATTTTAGCATAAAGAGCGAGGTATTTATCTCCTCCTAAATACCTCGCTCTTTATGCAAAAGTATTTTTAGAGCCCTTCATATGCGTAATAATCTCTGTTTGTTTTAAATTTCAATGCTATTCCTTACTTTCATTTGAAAAAACGTTTTCATGTTTCTTTTTTCATTGTTTTTTTTTATAGTAATGCTAGAAAATCCTGCGCCCTTTTCATTGAATTTTTTTCAACCATGGCATATTTCTCCAAGGAAAGATCCTCCCACATAGCCCCCTCCCTCAACCCTACCCCCAAAACCAAAAAAATCCCCCTGAAAACGTCTGTACACTTCCCAATAACCATTATTATATGTAAACACTGGTTGAAGTTTGTAACTTGCAACCCCTCCCCCATGGACTGTGGGGGAGTAAGTCATCCCCAAAAACATAGTTATTAAAATTTTCGACTATGCCAAACAAAATGGCTATCTCAAAATTTTGATCCGTTGACTTTGGGAAAAAAATGAGCGTGGGAGGGGGCCTCGATGCCCTCCAATTTTTTTGGTCACTTAAAAAGGGCACTAGAACTTTTCATTTCCGTTAGAATGAGCCCTCTTGAGACATTCTAGGACCACTTGGTCGATACGATGACCCCTGGGAAAAAAAAAAAAAAAAAAAAAAAAAAAAAAACAAACAAATAAACACAAATAGGCACATACCAACACCATATACCTCTTTCATAGGGTATTTCATTGAGCCTATGTTTGCCGCGCTTAGAGCACGAATCCTTAAAGCCGTCAATGGTTAGACCATTGCTCAAGTGGTAGTAACCATCCGCTTCACACATACCAACAATATACTCATTCTCATTTGGGGTTCCCATCTAGCCCATGTCTAGTCGACGTTTTGTAGTCAATTACAGACAGTTGAAATTTTTGTTTCTCGCCCAAATTCTTTGGCTTATAAATGCAAGTTCACTTGCATAAGAGTCGAGGCAGATTGCAGGAGGCCCTTGTAGGCCTTGAATTGGACTCGTTATTTCCATTTGTCAATATGCTGCTTCCCCCTTTCTGCGATCGTGAATTAACCTGAGAGAGAACCTCCAACAGGTTGGAACCCAACTCACCGTGAATTAGCATGAGAGGGTTGACTCTAGTTCAGCGTTGTCGAGTGATAGCCATGAGAGGGAAAATTTTCAAGTAATTTAACCCGTAGTCAACCGGCGTGTGTTCCCCAGCGAGAACCTCCAACAGGTACAACTCTAGTTTGACATTTGTGAAGGGACACACATGCACGGAAAGGTGTAGCATAAAATGGCAGACAGTAACAACGGCAATCCAACGGATAAAATTAACCCTTGACTGGGCTGCCCACTTAATTCAACAATCTGTCTTGGCTTTTTTCTACAATGGGCCATGACTTCCACTTTTCGCACAACTATTCCCTCGATTGTTAAATTCAAAAAGACAATCTGTCTTGGCTTTTTTCTACAATGGGCCATGACTTCCACTTTTCGCACAACTATTTAACAATCGAGGGAATAGTTGTGCGAAAAGTGGAAGTCATGGCCCATTGTAGAAAAAAGCCAAGACAGATTGTTGAATTAAGTGGGCAGCCCAGTCAAGGGTTAATTTTATTAACCTTAATTAATTTTATTCCCTCTTTTGTTAAATTCAAAAATCAACGGATCTTTTGTCTTCTGGCAAAAAATGCAAAATTCCAAATTTTTGTAGATAGGAGCTTGAAACTTCTACAGTAGGGTTCTCTGATACGCTGAATCTGATGGTGTCATTTTCGTTAAGGTCCTACGACTTTTAGGGGGTGTTTCCCCCTATTTTCCTAAATAAGGCAAATTTTCTCAGGCTCGTAACTTTTGATGGCTAAGACTAAACTTGATGAAACTTATATATTTAAAATCAGCATTAAAATGCGATTCTTTTGATGTAGCTATTTATATCAAAATTCAATTTTTTAGAGTTTTGGTTACTATTGAGCCGGATCGCTCCTTACTACAGTTCGTTACCACGAACTGTTTGATTATATTTAGAGCAATTCGAGTGTTAAAATAAACCCACAAAATTGCTTATATTATATACTAGCTGTTGGGGTGGCACTTCGCGCCACCCCAACACCTAGCTGGTGGGGCGCTTCGCACCTCCCCAAGCCCCCCCGCGCGCGTAAGTCGTTACGCGCCATATCAGTTACGCGCCATTGTAGTTGTGTCCCTGTGTCCCACCTGTGAATATAGATAGATTTATATATGTCCCTATGTCCCACCTGTGAATATAGATAGATATATATATATATATATATATATATATATATATATATATATATATATATATATATATATATATATATATATATATATATATATATATATATATATATATATATATATATATATATATATATATATATATATATATATATATATATATATATATATATATATATATATATATATATATATATGGTTTTAACTACGTAAAACTTGCGAATATACAACATTCTTTGCTGTCCCATTGTCTTTGCATATAAATAGATTGTCAGGTTTACCGACTCTTGAACATGCAACATATAATGGTCCATGGGAAAACAATCTGTATTCAGATCTATACCTCATGATTCTAATGATTGCCCTTGAGCTCTGTTGATGGTGATTGCTAATCGACCATTCCCTGTCCCGGTGTCCCGGTCGTCATTTACATCCCCCTGTTTCCCCCGGTGTCCCCGTTGTAGTTGTGTCCCTGTGTCCCGGTCGTCATTTATATTCCCTGTGTCCCGGTCGTCATTTGTATCCCGGTGTACCGGTCTGTATATACATTCGTTTTTTAGTTTTGTTTTTCTCCTTTATTTTTTTCCTTTTTTTTTTCTTTTTTAGTTTATTTAGATTTTTAGATTTTTTAGTTTTTTTTATTAGTTTTTAGTTTTTTTTCTTTTTAGTTTTTTTGTAGTTTTTACCTTCTTTTTAATTTTGTTAATTTTTTTTTTTACTTATGTCCTGGTCGTCATTTATACTCCCTGTGTCCCGGTGCTTTGTTGATTGCTAATCGAACATTCCTTTTGTCCTGGTCGCTTTCTCTTTGAGTGTCGTCATTTATTTTTTTCTTTTTTAGTTCTTTTAGTTTTTACCTTTTTTAGTTTTTTTTAGTTTTTTAGATGAAAATTTTTTTTAGTTTTTTCCTTTTTTTCTTTTTA
The DNA here is from genome assembly GCF_032884065.1 of Artemia franciscana. Taxonomy (NCBI): domain Eukaryota; kingdom Metazoa; phylum Arthropoda; class Branchiopoda; order Anostraca; family Artemiidae; genus Artemia; species Artemia franciscana. The sequence goes on from NC_088864.1 coordinate 10,843,622, forward strand.
GTTTTTTATTGGTTTTTACCTTTATGTTAGCTTATTTTTCAGTTTTTTCCTTTTTTTTAGTTTTTTTTTATTTTTTATTTTTTTTAGTTTTTTACCTTTTTTTAGTTTTTTTAGTTTTTTTAGTTTTTTTAGTTTTTTTAGCTTTTTTACTTTTTTTATTAGTTTTTAGTTTTTTTGTAGTTTTTGCCTTTTTTTAGTTTTTTCAGTTTTTTTTTAGTTTTTTATTGGTTTTTACCTTTATTTTAGCTTATTTTTCAGTTTTTTCCTTTTTTAGTTTTTTTTAGTTTTTAGTTTTTTCAGTTTTTTTCCTTTTTTTAGTTTTTTTAGTTTTTTTAGTTTTTTAGCTTTTTTATTTTTTTTATTAGTTTTTATTTTTTTTTGTAGTTTTTGCCTTTTTTTTAGTTTTTTTAGTTTTTTAGCTTTTTTATTAGTTTTTAGTTTTTTTTGTAGTTTTTGCCTTTTTTTAGTTTTTTTAGTTTTTTAGCTTTTTTATTTTTTTTATTAGTTTTTAGTTTTTTTTGTAGTTTTTGCCTTTTTTTAGTTTTTTCAGTTTTGACGTTTTTCAGGTGACGTCACCTGATCCACGATCCACAGATCCACAGACAACTTATTTTTATATATATAGATAGTTTTTTTTTTTACTTATGTACTGGTCGTCATTTATACTCCCTGTGTCCCGGTGCTTTGTTGATTGCTAATCGAACATTACTTTTGTCCTGGTCGCTTTCTCTTTGAGTTTTGTCATTTATTTTTTTCTTTTTTAGTTCTTTTAGTTTTTACCTTTTTTAGTTTTTTTTAGTTTTTTAGATGAAATTTTTTTTTAGTTTTTTCCTTTTTTTCTTTTTAGTTTTTTATTGGTTTTTACCTTTATTTTAGCTTATTTTTCAGTTTTTTCCTTTTTTTTATTTTTTTTTTTATTTTTTATTTTTTTTAGTTTTTTACCTTTTTTTAGTTTTTTTAGTTTTTTTAGTTTTTTAGCTTTTTTACTTTTTTTATTAGTTTTTAGTTTTTTTTGTAGTTTTTGCCTTTTTTTAGTTTTTTCAGTTTTTTTTTTTAGTTTTTTATTGGTTTTTACCTTTATTTTAGCTTATTTTTCAGTTTTTTCCTTTTTTTTAGTTTTTTTTTAGTTTTTAGTTTTTTTAGTTTTTTACCTTTTTTTAGTTTTTTTAGTTTTTTTAGTTTTTTAGCTTTTTTATTTTTTTTATTAGTTTTTAGTTTTTTTTGTAGTTTTTGCCTTTTTTTTAGTTTTTTTAGTTTTTTAGCTTTTTTATTAGTTTTTAGTTTTTTTTGTAGTTTTTGCCTTTTTTTAGTTTTTTTAGTTTTTTAGCTTTTTTATTTTTTCTATTAGTTTTTAGTTTTTTTTGTAGTTTTTGCCTTTTTTTAGTTTTTTCAGTTTTGACGTCACCTGATCCAGTTTTTTCAGGTGACGTCACCTGATCCATCCACAGACAGACAGACAACTTATTTTTATATATATAGACTAGCTGTTGGGGTGGCGCTTCGCGCCACCCCAACACCTAGTTGGTGGGGGCGCTTCGCGCCCCCCCAAGCCCCCCCGCGCGCGTAAGTCGTTACGCGCCATAATAGTTACGCGCCATTGTAGTTGTGTCCCTATGTCCCACCTGTGAATATAGATAGATATATATACTACTACTACTAATAACTCACTGCAGCACCAAGCCGCCTGAGGCCAACACAGCTACGCACGCTCCTCCTCCAACCTAATCTATTTAAAGCCTCCCTCTTTACACCCTCCCAGGAAGTTCCCATTTCCTTTAAATCCTTATTTATGACATCCTCCCAACCCAGACAAGGACGACCTGCTTTCCGTGTAGCCCCAGACGGTTGGCCAAAAAGGACAATCTTCGGTAATCTGTCATCCTTCATCCGTAGAACGTGGCCTAGCCATCTCAACCTTTCTTTCATTATAGCCCCAGAAAGCGGGATTGAACCACACTTTTCGTACAACCTACTGTTTGAAATACGGTCAGTCAGCCGGGTACCCAGAACAATCCGTAGGCAATTTCTCTGGAAAACATCTAGTAAATTTTCATCTGCTTTTCGGAGTGTCCATGCTTCAGAGCCATATTTGACCACTGTCATCACTGTAGCTTCCAATATTCTAATCTTGGTTTGTAGGCTTATCTTTCTATTCTTCCAAACTTTTTTTAACTGTGAAAAAACACCCTGAGCTTTAGCTATTCTACTTTTAACATCTTCACTGCTCCCACCATCTTTACTAATAATACTACCAAGGTAACTGAAGCTCCCAACCTGATCAATCTTTTCGTTACCTAAGGTCACCTGCTCATCTTCACTTATTCCTAACCTTAGTGACTTGGTCTTCTTAACATTAATTTTCAAGCCTATTTTAGCACCCTGAACTCGTAAAACCTCTAAAAATTCATTCATTTTGCTCACACTTTCATCTAATATGCTTAAATCATCAGCATAATCTAAGTCCAGGAGCGTTCTTCCTCCCCATTTGATTCCATGGTCTCCAATTGCCTTTCCTGTGCTCCTTAAGACGAAGTCCATCAAAATGATCCATATAAAGGGGGATAGAACACAACCCTGCTTAACTCCTGATTTAATACAAAACCAGTTGCTAACCTCATTTCCTACCTTAACCGCAGCAGTATTATTCTCGTACATAGCGCAAATCACTTTAATGTATTTTTCTGGTATACCATATAACGATAAGACCTTTGTTAACGCTGTTCTATCAACAGAATCGAAAGCTTGCTCATAATCGATAAAACTAAGGACCAAAGGTGTTTGACAACGAAGGGACTTCTCAATTATTAACCTAAGAGTGAAAACATGGTCGACACATCCTCTACCTTTTCTAAAACCGCATTGTTCTTCCCTTAAAACTTTGTCTATATAGATATATATATATATATATATATATATATATATATATATATATATATATATATATATATATATATATATATATATATATATATATGGTTTTAACTACGTAAAACTTGCGAATATACAACATTCTTTGCTGTCCCATTGTCTTTGCATATAAAAAAATTGTCAGGTTTACCGACTCTTGAACATGCAACATATAATGGTCCATGGGAAAACAATCTGTATTCAGATCTATACCTCATGATTCTAATGATTGCCCTTGAGCTTTGTTGATGGTGATTGCTAATCGACCATTCCCTGTCCCGGTGTCCCGGTCGTCATTTACATCCCCCTGTTTCCCCCGGTGTCCCCGTTGTAGTTGTGTCCCTGTGTCCCGGTCGTCATTTATATTCCCTGTGTCCCGGTCGTCATTTGTATCCCGGTGTCCCGGTCTGTATATACATTCGTTTTTTAGTTTTGTTTTTCTCCTTTATTTTTTTCCTTTTTTTTCTTTTTTTAGCTTATTTAGATTTTTAGATTTTTTAGTTTTTTTATTAGTTTTTAGTTTTTTTTTCTTTTTAGTTTTTTTGTCCCGGTCGTCATTTATATCCCCCTGTTTCCCCCGGTGTCCCCGTTGTAGTTGTGTCCCTGTGTCCCGGTCGTCATTTATATTCCCTGTGTCCCGGTCGTCATTTGTATCCCGGTGTACCGGTCTGTATATACATTCGTTTTTTAGTTTTGTTTTTCTCCTTTATTTTTTTCCTTTTTTTTTCTTTTTTAGTTTATTTAGATTTTTAGATTTTTTAGTTTTTTTATTAGTTTTTAGTTTTTTTTTTTCTTTTTAGTTTTTTTGTAGTTTTTACCTTCTTTTTAGTTTTGTTAATTTTTTTTTTTTACTTATGTCCTGGTCGTCATTTATACTCCCTGTGTCCCGGTGCTTTGTTGATTGCTAATCGAACATTCCTTTTGTCCTGGTCGCTTTCTCTTTGAGTGTCGTCATTTATTTTTTTCTTTTTTAGTTCTTTTAGTTTTTGCCTTTTTTAGTTTTTTTTAGTTTTTTAGATGAAAATTTTTTTTAGTTTTTTCCTTTTTTTCTTTTTAGTTTTTTATTGGTTTTTACCTTTATGTTAGCTTATTTTTCAGTTTTTTCCTTTTTTTTAGTTTTTTTTTATTTTTTATTTTTTTTAGTTTTTTACCTTTTTTTAGTTTTTTTAGTTTTTTTAGTTTTTTTAGTTTTTTAGCTTTTTTACTTTTTTTATTAGTTTTTAGTTTTTTTGTAGTTTTTGCCTTTTTTTAGTTTTTTCAGTTTTTTTTTTTAGTTTTTTATTGGTTTTTACCTTTATTTTAGCTTATTTTTCAGTTTTTTCCTTTTTTTTAGTTTTTTTTAGTTTTTAGTTTTTTTAGTTTTTTACCTTTTTTTAGTTTTTTTAGTTTTTTTAGTTTTTTAGCTTTTTTATTTTTTTATTAGTTTTTAGTTTTTTTTGTAGTTTTTGCCTTTTTTTTTAGTTTTTTTAGTTTTTTAGCTTTTTTATTAGTTTTTAGTTTTTTTTGTAGTTTTTGCCTTTTTTTTAGTTTTTTTAGTTTTTTAGCTTTTTTATTTTTTTATTAGTTTTTAGTTTTTTTTGTAGTTTTTGCCTTTTTTTAGTTTTTTCAGTTTTGACGTCACCTGATCCAGTTTTTTCAGGTGACGTCACCTGATCCACGATCCACAGATCCACAGACAACTTATTTTTATATATATAGATAGTTTTTTTTTTACTTATGTCCTGGTCGTCATTTATACTCCCTGTGTCCCGGTGCTTTGTTGATTGCTAATCGAACATTCCTTTTGTCCTGGTCGCTTTCTGTTTGAGTTTCGTCATTTATTTTTTTCTTTTTTAGTTCTTTTAGTTTTTACCTTTTTTAGTTTTTTTTAGTTTTTTAGATGAAAATTTTTTTTTAGTTTTTTCCTTTTTTTCTTTTTAGTTTTTTATTGGTTTTTACCTTTATTTTAGCTTATTTTTCAGTTTTTTCCTTTTTTTTAGTTTTTTTTATTTTTTATTTTTTTTAGTATTTTACCTTTTTTTAGTTTTTTTAGTTTTTTTAGTTTTTTAGCTTTTTTACTTTTTTTATTAGTTTTTAGTTTTTTTTTTTAGTTTTATACCAACAGCTAGTATATATATATATATATATATATATATATATATATATATATATATAGTATATATATATATATATAGTATATATATATATATATATATATATATATATATATATATATATATATATAGTATATATATATATAGTATATATATATATATATATATATATATATATATATATATATATATAGTATATATATATATATAGTATATATATATATATATATATATATATATATATATATATATATATATATATATATATATATATATATATATATATATATATATATTATTTAATATTTATTTTATTTCTAACCCGTCATACAATACAAAGTAAACAGAGACGGAGTATACAGGCAAAACGACAAAAAAAAAGGAATATGAGAAAAAAAAAAGAAACATCACAACAATGGAATAATTTATAAAGAACATTCGATGAAGCACTGGACCGCTTTTGCATACATACAACTTTAAATATCACTGTACAGGAATACATTCATACTTGCATATTGAATTCCCCCCCCCAAAAAAAAAAAAAACTCACTACAAAAGAATACACAACACACAAGAAAAATTAAGAACACATGAGTATCTAACTACAAAAAATAAAAAACCTATTGCCTCAAAATAATTGCCCAAGGATGAGTAACAATATTAGAGTTATATCTGGCAATCTGGGCTAATATTGCTTCATTAGGGTTGATGATCCCATACCGACTTGTCACAATACGGTGACAATATATATATATATATATATATATATATATATATATATATATATATATATATATATATATATATATATATATATATATATATATATATATATATATATATATATATATATATATATATATATATATATATATATATATATATATATATATATATATATATATATATTAGCTGTTAAGGTGGCGTGAAGCGCCACCCCAACACCTAGTTGGTGGGGGCGCTTCGCGCCCCAACACCCAAGCCCCCCCGCGCGTAAGTTGTTACGCGCCATATTAGTTAAGCGCCATTGTAGTTGTGTCCCTGTGTCCCACTTGTGAATATATATATATATATATATATATATATATATATATATATATATATATATATATATATATATATATATATATATATATATATATATATATATTATATATATATATATATATATATATATATTTATATTTATATGTTTTTAACTACGTAGAACTTGCGAATATAAAACATTCTTCGCTGTCCCATTGTCCGTGCATATAAATAGATTGTCAGGCTTACCGACTCTTGAACATGCAACATATAATTGTCCAAGGGAAAAACGATCCGTATTCAGATCTATACCTCATTATTCTAATGATTGCCCTTGAGCTTTGTTGATGGTGATTGCTAATCGAACGTTCCCTATGTCCCCGTCGTCATCCCTCTGTGCCCCCCGGCGTCCCCGTTGTAGCCGTGTCCCTGTGTCCCGGTCGTCATTTATATTCCTTGTGTCCCGGTCGTCATTTGTGTCCCGGTGTCCCAGTCTGTAATTTCTCTTTGAGTGTCCCAGTCGTCATTTATATTCCCTGTGTCCTGGTGTCCCAGTCTGTAATTTCTCTTTGAGTGTCCCGGTCGTCATTTATATTCCCTGTGTCCCGGTCGTCATTTTTGTCCCGGTGTCCCGGTCTGTAATTTCATCAGTTGACACTATGACGTCAGTCGACAAACAACTTCATGACGACATACAGCTCAATTTTTATAATGACGTCAGTCGACAAACATGACATCAGTTGAAACACAAATATGACGTCACTCGACAGACAGAGAGACAGACAGACAGACAGACAACTTATATATATATATATATATATATATATATATATATATATATATATATATATATATATATATATATATATATATATATATATATATATATATATATAAATATATATATATATATATATATATATATATATATATATATATATATATATATATATATATATATACGTATATATATATATATATACTAGCTGTTGGGGTGGCGCTTCGCGCCACCCCAACACCTAGTTGGTGGGGCGCTTCGCGCCCCCCCAAGCCCCCCCGCGCGCGTAAGTCGTTACGCGCCATATTAGTTACGCTCCATAGTAGTTACGCGCCATTGTAGTTATGTCCCTGTGTCCCACCTGTGAATATAGATAGATTTATATATGTGTTTCAAACTACGTAAAAATTGCGAATATACAACATTCTTGGCTTTCCCATTGTCTGTCCATATACAAAGCCGTATGTACTAATAATGACGTCACATGCAAACGCTCTTTTTACAAACAAACAAACATGCATACACACAACTCGTTTTTATATAGATAGATAGATAGATAGATACAATACAAATTAACTACGTAAAACTTGTGAATATACAACAGTCTTCGCTGTCCCATTGTCTGTGCGTATAAATAGATTGTCAGGTTTACCGACCCTCAAAGATGCAACATACAATTGTACATTGGTAAAGCAATCTGTATTAAGATCTATACCGCATTTTTCTAGTGATTGCCCTTGAGCTTTGTTGATGGTGGTTGCAAATGCTAATCGAATTGGGAATTGCAATCTTTTAAATTGAAAAAGCAGATCCGTTGGAATCATGGGAATGCGAGGAATAAGAACAGCCTCACCCTCATAAGGCCCTGTCAAGATTGTGGCATCTATTAGGTTTTCCATTGTTTTTTTTACGGCAAGTCGCGTGCCATTGCAAAGCTTTGGTGGGTTGATATTTCTTAAAAGTATTATTGGTACGCCTATTTTTAGTTGTAGCAGGTGTGGTGGACACCCTGAAGGATCTATGGAATTTAAAAATTCAGATGGATAATTAACCGCTTCATTTGGTTCCGAAATACAAATTAACTGCGTAAAACTTGCGAATATACAACATTCTTCGATGTCCAATTCTCGCTGCATATAAATAGATTGTCAGGTTTACCGACCCTCGAACATGCAACGTACAATTGTCCATGGGAAAAACAATCAGTATTAAGATCAATACCACGTTTTTCTAATGATTGACCTTGAGCTTTGTTAATGGTGATTGCAAATGCTAATCGAATTGGGAATTGCAATCTTTTAAATTGAAAAGGCAGATCTGTTGGAATCATGGGAATGCGAGGAATAAGAACAGCCTCACCCTCAAAAGGCCCTGTCAGGATTGTAGCCTCTATTAGGTTTTCCATTGTTTTTTTTTTTACGGCAAGTCGAGTGCCATTGCAAAGCTTTGGTGGGTTTATATTTCTTAAAAGTATTATTGGTACGCCTATTTTTAGTTGTAGCACGTGTGGTGGAAACCCTGAAAGATCTATGGAATTTAAAAATTCAGATGGATAATTAACCGCTTCATTTGGTTCCAAAACTGTGTCGACTGACTTGTAAAGGACTGTCTGGTCTTGAATCTTGGTCAAAACAATATTGTTGATTTCGTGGACGTCTATATTTTTGGGTGCGAGAATCGCCCTTTCACTTAGCCATTTATTATTTTTATAATTTTTTAGAATATTCGGAAATACTTTTTCAATCAATTCATTTTTGGACGTCACTAAATTACAGAAATCAGCAGGTAGTTGTATACGTCCTTAAATTGAGTCTACTGGGAGCTTTCCGTTTCCCATTGCCAGCAATTGATCTGAAAATGTTTGACCAGAGTCATCGTTTTGCAATCGGACACGCATATTTGTAGTTAATTTTAATGTTTTTACGTGTGCCCATAAATTAGAATTTTTCAGGCAAGCATTCATTTCGTCTGCAGGAGTTGATCTAGGTATTATAGGTAATGTAAGCCTGTTTCCCTGCTGGTCTTTTGATTCCTCGGCACGCCTTCTTTTTTCACTTTCTCTTTTAGCAGCAAGTCTGCTTCTGCGTTGCTCTGGTAGTTCCTCGGCATGCTTTCTGTTCTTTCTTTCTCTATCAGCCTCAAGCCTGTTTCCCTGCTGGTCTTTTGATTCCTCGGCACGCCTTCTTTTTTCACTTTCTCTTTTAGCAGCAAGTCTGCTTCTGCGTTGCTCTGGTAGTTCCTCGGCATGCTTTCTGTTCTTTCTTTCTCTATCAGCCTCAAGCCTGTTTCCCTGCTGGTCTTTTGATTCCTCGGCACGCCTTCTTTTTTCACTTTCTCTGTTAGCAGCAAGTCTGCTTTCGCGTTGCTCTGGTAGTTCCTCGGCACGCTTTCTTTTCTGACTTTCTCTATCAGCAGCAAGTTTTTTGGCATAGACTCTTTGAGCATCTTCATCAGTCATTGTAAACTTAAACATTAATAGAATTCTACGCGAACATGTGTCTTATATAACTTGAATGACGTCACCTTCAAAGCAAAAATGATGGCAACTAATTTCATGACGTCAGCCGAAACATGACGTCACCTGATCCACAGATCCACAGATCCACAGACAACTTATTTATATATATATACTAGCTGTTGGGGTGGCGCTTCGCGCCACCCCAACACCTAGTTGGTGGGGGCGCTTCGCGCCCCCCCCAAGCCCCCCGCGCGCGTAAGTCGTTACGCGCCATAATAGTTACGCGCCATTGTAGTTGTGTCCCTATGTCCCACCTGTGAATATAGATAGATATATATATATGGTTTTAACTACGTAAAACTTGCGAATATACAACATTCTTTGCTGTCCCATTGTCTTTGCATATAAATAGATTGTCAGGTTTACCGACTCTTGAACATGCAACATATAATGGTCCATGGGAAAACAATCTGTATTCAGATCTATACCTCATGATTCTAATGATTGCCCTTGAGCTTTGTTGATGGTGATTGCTAATCGACCATTCCCTGTCCCGGTGTCCCGGTCGTCATTTACATCCCCCTGTTTCCCCCGGTGTCCCCGTTGTAGTTGTGTCCCTGTGTCCCGGTCGTCATTTATATTCCCTGTGTCCCGGGTCCCGGTCGTCATTTGTATCCCGGTGTCCCGGTCTGTATATACATTCGTTTTTTAGTTTTGTTTTTCTCCTTTATTTTTTTCCTTTTTTTTTCTTTTTTAGCTTATTTAGATTTTTAGATTTTTTAGTTTTTTTATTAGTTTTTAGTTTTTTTTTCTTTTTAGTTTTTTTGTCCCGGTCGTCATTTATATCCCCCTGTTTCCCCCGGTGTCCCCGTTGTAGTTGTGTCCCTGTGTCCCGGTCGTCATTTATATTCCCTGTGTCCCGGTCGTCATTTGTATCCCGGTGTACCGGTCTGTATATACATTCGTTTTTTAGTTTTGTTTTTCTCCTTTATTTTTTTCCTTTTTTTTTTCTTTTTTAGTTTATTTAGATTTTTAGATTTTTTAGTTTTTTTATTAGTTTTTAGTTTTTTTTCTTTTTAGTTTTTTTGTAGTTTTTACCTTCTTTTTAGTTTTGTTAATTTTTTTTTTTACTTGTGTCCTGGTCGTCATTTATACTCCCTGTGTCCCGGTGCTTTGTTGATTGCTAATCGAACATTCCTTTTGTCCTGGTCGCTTTCTCTTTGAGTGTCGTCATTTATTTTTTTCTTTTTTAGTTCTTTTAGTTTTTACCTTTTTTAGTTTTTTTTTAGTTTTTAGTTTTTTTAGTTTTTTACCTTTTTTTAGTTTTTTTAGTTTTTTTAGTTTTTTAGCTTTTTTATTTTTTTATTAGTTTTTAGTTTTTTTGTAGTTTTTGCCTTTTTTTTAGTTTTTTTAGTTTTTTAGCTTTTTTATTAGTTTTTAGTTTTTTTTGTAGTTTTTGCCTTTTTTAGTTTATTTAGTTTTTTAGCTTTTTTATTTTTTTTATTAGTTTTTAGTTTTTTTTGTAGTTTTTGCCTTTTTTTAGTTTTTTCAGTTTTGACGTCACCTGATCCAGTTTTTTCAGGTGACGTCACCTGATCCACGATCCACAGATCCACAGACAACTTATTTTTATATATATAGATAGTTTTTTTTTTTTTACTTATGTCCTGGTCGTCATTTATACTCCCTGTGTCCCGGTGCTTTGTTGATTGCTAATCGAACATTCCTTTTGTCCTGGTCGCTTTCTCTTTGAGTGTCGTCATTTATTAGTTTTTTCCTTTTTTTTTAGTTTTTTATTGGTTTTTACCTTTATTTTAGCTTATTTTTCAGTTTTTTCCTTTTTTTTAGTTTTTTTTTATTTTTTATTTTTTTAGTTTTTTACCTTTTTTTAGTTTTTTTAGTTTTTTTAGTTTTTTAGCTTTTTTACTTTTTTTATTAGTTTTTAGTTTTTTTTTGTAGTTTTTGCCTTTTTTTAGTTTTTTCAGTTTTTTTTTAGTTTTTTATTGGTTTTTACCTTTATAGTTTTTTTAGTTTTTTAGCTTTTTTATTTTTTTTTATTAGTTTTTAGTTTTTTTTGTAGTTTTTGCCTTTTTTAGTTTTTTCAGTTTTGACGTCACCTAATCCAGTTTTTTCAGGTGACGTCACCTGACACATCCATCCATCCATCCACAGACAGACAACTATATATATATATATATATATATATATATATATATATATATATATATATATATATATATATATATATATATATATATATATATATATATATATATATATATATATATATATATATATATATATATATATATATATATATATATATATATATATATATATATATATATATATATATATATATATATATATATATATATATATATATATATATATATATAATATATATATATATATATATATATATATATATATATATATATATATATATATATATATATATATATATATATATATATATATATATATATATATATATATATATATATATATATATATATATATATATATATATATATATATATATATATATATATATATATATATATATATATATATATATATATGTTTTTAACTACGTGAAACTTGCGAATATACAACACTCTTCGCTGTCCCATTGTCTTTGCATATAAATAGATTGTCAGGTTTACCTTCTCTTGAACATGCAACATATAATTTTCCATTGGAAAAACAATCCGTATTCAGATCTATACCGCATTTTTATAATGATTGCTCTTGAGCTTTGTTGATGGTGATTGTTAATCAAATATTCCCTGTGTCCCCGTCGTCATTTATATATCCTCCTGTGCCCCTTCCCCCCGGCGACCCCGTTGAGTTATGTCCCTGTCGTCATTTATATTCCCTGTGTCCCGGTCGTCATTTGTGTCCCGGTGTCTCGGTCTGTAATTTCTCGTCATTTATATTCCCTGTGTCCCGGTATCCCGGTCGTTATTTTCTCTTTGAGACGCAAGCATGTTTTCACATTGTTCTGGTGATTCCTCGGCAGGCTTTCTTTTCTTACTTTCTCTATTAGCCGCAAGCCTTTTTGGCATTAAATCTTTGAGCAGCTTCCTCGGCTGTTTTTTTTGCCATTGTAGGATTTATAATAATATTTCTCTTTGAATTAACTCTTTGAGCTTCTTCCTCAGCTGTTTTTTCTGCCATTGTAGGATTTATACTGAAATTTCTCTTTGAATCACCCCCTTATATACTTGTAATGATGTCATATACAAAGCCTTATAAGGTAAAATAGTTAATATTCCAACGTTAGTGGTATTACCGTCATTTACAACTGCATCTCGCAAATGAATGTATTTTTCAGAGCGGAAACTTGGTCTGATTTAGACGGATAAATAGCAAACGTTCTGATTCATTCTTTGCATACATATCAATGATGTATTGGTGAAACAATTGACGGCATTTTTAAATATAATTATCTTCATTGTGATGAATCATTAGTCTATAGGAATATAAATTGATTTTGCTGCACTTCTTATCCGTTTGTTTGTTAGTGGATGGATCTGTCAATATATTATTAAAGTGGTAAAAAACGATAGGATATTGTAGGGCATCGTAGCATCGATGAGTTTCAGCAATTATTACAAACTGAGCGTTTCGCTTTTGAAGAATAATATCTCGAGGTAAAAACTGATCACCGACCATAACGATTGCCACTTCGTCGATAGTTGGAGCATTGTATCTACGCACATGTTGGCCAATAGGCTTTTTTCAGTGGAAATAACAATTTTATGCGTATCATTAGGCATCAAATCGATTGCTTTTTTGAAAAGGCGCACTAAATCATTAATTTTGGGGAAAAGATGTTGCAATTGGGAAACGATAGTCCTTTCAACGTCGGGAGAAATTTTGCAACCAGCATTCAGTTAAGAATTGCTATCACTGATGAAGTACAGTTGTAAAAATTTATGATTCTTACCTGAGAATGGTAGAAGGGATCCTGCTCTATGATAAATTTGCCCTTTTACTTTGAAAGTATGCATAAATTGATCTTGATTTTCGATTTGGGCACCAAATGACGTCATTTGGAAACATGAGTTATATTTTCTGATGTTTAACAAAAAACGCTTAGATTCCGACGTAGTTCAAGTAAGCAAAGTCTTCAGTGGCTCTGGTGGTGCAGCCAGTTGAGGAAGTTTAACAATTCCTGAGGCGCAACACATTCCCATTGTTTCACCATTAAATTTCAAGACCTTGCAATAGGGACAAATATTAGACATAGTCCCGGTTTGAACACGTCTACTCAAGCTATAATCATCGACTGGGCTGTACCTGAATGCCAGGCGATAATTTTCAAGTTGTTCTTGTGATTCCTCGGTACGCTTTCTTTTGGTCATTTCTCTTTGAGCCGCGAGCCTGTTTTCACGTTGTTCTTGTGATTTCTCGACACGATTTTTTTGGTAATTTCTCTTTTAGCCGCTAGCCAGTTTTCACGTTGTTCTTGTGATTCCGCGGCACGATTTTTTTTGGTAATTTCTCTTTGAGACTCAAGCCTGTTTTCACGCTGTTCCCTCGGCACGCTTTCTTTTTTTACTTTCTCTATTAGTCGCAAGCCTTTTGGCATTAATTCTTTGAGCAGCTTCCTCGGCTGTTTTTTCTGCCATTGTAGGATTTATGCTAAAATTTCTCTTTGAGCAGCTTCCTCGGCACGCTTTCTTTTGGTAATTTCTCTTTGAGCCGCGAGCCTGTTTTCACGTTGCTCTTATGATTCCTCGGCAGGATTTTTTTTCTGTAATTTCTCTTTGAGACGCAAGCCTGTTTTCATGCTGTTCTTGTGATTCCTCGGCACGCTTTCTTTTCTTACTTTCTCTATTAGCCGCAAGTCTTTTGGCATTAACTCTTTGAGCAGCTTCCTTGGCTGTTTCTTCTGTCACTTTAAGATCTATACTAAAATTTATCTTTGAATCGCCCTCTTATATACTTATAATGACGTCAAATGTGGACAAACCCACAAACATGGACAAACACACAAACATACAACTTATTTTTATATATATAGATTACTGGGAAGCAAACTGAAATTTTTAGAGAGGGGGGAAATGGTACTCAGGATAAGTTTCCATGGGGATAACGTTCCATATGTAGGGAAATTTCCGGGATTAACTTTCCACGGGAAATATCACACTGGGTGGATTTGACAAAATTTCCTGTACGAAATTTTTTCTATTTGTCTTACTTTCTCTTTCTTTTAAATCGGTTTCGCATATGGGAATATTCTGGGGGAACTATCCGGAGACACTGTCAGCGTGTTTGGATTTCCGGGAAATAATTTCCACGGAAGAAGCGATTTCTGGAGTGATCGGAAAACAATAAAACTTAAAGCCTTTTTCTAGTAAAAGTATGCTAAGGAGAATTATTCAGGTTGAATCTTCTGTAAGAAATTTTAGGGGAGGAGAAAATTTTCAGCAAGGATAGAGTTGTCCGGAAGGAATTTTACGGGAAAGAGTGCATTTTGCGTGAGAAGAAATTTCCAAGTAGGATTTCACACTGAGGGGAGGGATTTTTCATTGAGAACGGACCAGGTTTACTGGCATTATTTGAAAAACAATCAGAAATTAAATAACAAAAATTTTAAATTAAAAGGTTTTTTTTCAATTGAAAGTTAAGAGTAACACTAAAGCTCAAACAGAAAAACTATTCAGTATATGAAAAAGTAGTTTCCTCCTCCATATTTTGCGCTTTACACTAAAGTCTGCTTGTTTGTCCCAACTTTGTAAGAACGACTGCTGAAACACAACTGCGGTTTAATTAGAATAGGAATCTTTTTTAAAGGCGCTAAAAACTTTAACACGAAGAGCGGTCTATTGATGAGGGTACAACCCTTTCATATACGGAATAATTTCTATTCGTTTTGATTTTTAATGTAGGAACTCACTTTCAATTGAATTTTTTTTTTTTTTATTTAATTAACAGCAGAGCTTGCCTGATACAAGGCATAAAATTGTGATTAAAATTGCCAAAAGGCCAAACAGTTCAATATTGCCTTCAAAATACAATGAAAGCATTACCTTGATACTCTAAGCCGTTCGTTAGATATTGCTGATACACCCTTTTGACAAATACTAAGTACATAGTGTGTTTTGATTTAGCTAAATACCACCCTCAACGTTCCATGAAAGTCTCATCTAATAACTTTAGCATTAGGAGAAGTAGCAGTTTAAGTAGTAGAAGTAGTAGTTGGAACACTGGAATAGTAGTAGCGATAGGAGCAGTAGCGTTATTAGTAGTAGTAGTGGTAGTATCCAGATTGTGCCATTTTCGCTAATGAAATATCTCTTCATCACAACCAGAATGTTTCAACTTAGTGCTTTAAACCGTTTCTGAGATACAGCTAATACGCCCTTTTGATGGGCTGCATACACTTTCTAGCTTCAATTCAATATCAATAACTCAATTCAATTCAATAACACAACCCTCAATAATCCCTAAAAGTGTCCACCTTAATACTATTATCCAAGTAGTAATTTCCAAGTAGGATTTCACACTGAGGGGAGGGATTTTTCATTGAGAACGGACCAGGTTTACTGGCATTATTTGAAAAACAATCAGAAATTAAATAACAAAAATTTTAAATTAAAAGGTTTTTTTTCAATTGAAAGTTAAGAGTAACACTAAAGCTCAAACAGAAAAACTATTCAGTATATGAAAAAGTAGTTTCCTCCTCCATATTTTGCGCTTTACACTAAAGTCTGCTTGTTTGTCCCAACTTTGTAAGAACGACTGCTGAAACACAACTGCGGTTTAATTAGAATAGGAATCTTTTTTAAAGGCGCTAAAAACTTTAACACGAAGAGCGGTCTATTGATGAGGGTACAACCCTTTCATATACGGAATAATTTCTATTCGTTTTGATTTTTAATGTAGGAACTCACTTTCAATTGAATTTTTTTTTTTATTTAATTAACAGCAGAGCTTGCCTGATACAAGGCATAAAATTGTGATTAAAATTGCCAAAAGGCCAAACAGTTCAATATTGCCTTCAAAATACAATGAAAGCATTACCTTGATACTCTAAGCCGTTCGTTAGATATTGCTGATACACCCTTTTGACAAGTACTAAGCACATAGTGTGTTTTGATTTAGCTGAATACCACCCTCACCGTTCCATGAAAGTCTCATCTAATAACTTTAGCATTAGGAGAAGTAGCAGTTTAAGTAGTAGAAGTAGTAGTTGGAACACTGGAATAGTAGTAGCGATAGGAGCAGTAGCGTTATTAGTAGTAGTAGTGGTAGTATCCAGATTGTGCCATTTTCGCTAATGAAATATCTCTTCATCACAACCAGAATGTTTCAACTTAGTGCTTTAAACCGTTTCTGAGATACAGCTAATACGCCCTTTTGATGGGCTGCATACACTTTCTAGCTTCAATTCAATATCAATAACTCAATTCAATTCAATAACACAACCCTCAATAATCCCTAAAAGTGTCCACCTTAATACTATTATCCATAGTAGCAGTAGTACTCGTAGCAGCAGCAGTAGTAGTGCTGCTAGTAGTACATGATGTTAACAGCATGCACATAGTGCCTTTTTAATAGCTCTCAATTCCCCTCAATAACCTAAGCCCTAGTAGGGGTCACAGTAGAAGCATTTGCTGTAGTACTAGTGGTAAGAGTAGTAGTAGTAATATTTTTAGTAGCCGTTGTCGTAGTAGCAGGCACGTATCTTATTTTTGTCATTTAATGATCACTCTCGTGATTTTTTAACAATTCTAGCTTATTTCCCTAAGCTACATCTGAGATACACCGTTTTGACAACCTGTATGGACATCGTATTTTAATTCAATTCATCACCTCTCCTCATCATTTTTTGAAAGCTTCATCTGAATGTCCTTAATCTTATTGGACACCAAAGGTCAAATCTGCCCCCTTTCAGAATAATAAATACTATGTATGAACCATGGGCACACTTTTGTGATTTACAGTCATTGCCCAAAGGGTTTTGCTGGGGGGGGGGTTATTATTCCCAGAGCAATAATTATTGAACCTTTCAACTATGCTGACTAAAATGGACATCTCAAATTATTCGTCGGATGTCTTTGGGTGGAACAGTCGTGGGAGGGCGGATGATTACCAGCCAATCCCCTTTTATTCTTAAAAATGACACTTAAATGGGCCTTAAATTTTTGATTTAATGGGTTCCTTCCAAAGTTTCTACGACCACCTCTTCCATACAAAATGCCTTGATGAAAGGAAATAAAATAAGTAATAAATTGCGTCCGCTTTACTCTTTACTTGGACAGCACTATTGCGCTGCCTTTAATTTGAAAAAGATCGTTGATCTCCACTATTACGTAAGATTATACTTATTTAATTTAAGACTACTTAAAATCTACTTAAGACTTAATTATCAAACAGTTCGTGGTAACGAAGTGTAGTAAGGAGCGAACCGGCTCAATAGTAAACGAAAATCTAAAAAACGGAATTTCGATGCTAAAAGATATATCATAAGAATTAGATTTTTATGCTGATTTTAAATATATAAGTTTCATCAAATTTAGTCTTCGTCATCAAAAGTTACGAGCCTGAGAAAATTTGCCTTATTTTAGAAAATAGGGGGCAACACCCCCTAAAAGTCACAGAATCTTAACCAAAATCGCACCATCGGATTCAGCGTATCAGAGAACCCTATAGAAAAAATTTCAAGGTCTAATCTACAAAAATTTGGAATTTCGTATTTTTTGCCAGAAGACAAATCACGGGTGCGTGTTTATTTGTTTTTTTGTTTTTTTGTTTTTTTTTCCCAGGGGTCATCGTATCGACCAAGTGGTCCTAGAGTGTTGCAAGAGGGCTCATTCTAACGGAAATGAAAAGTTCTAGTGCCCTTTTTAAGTGACCAAAAATATTGGAGGGCACCTAGGCCCCCTCCCACGCTTATTTTTTACCAAAGTCAACGGATCAAAATTTTGAGATAGCCATTTTGCTCCGCATAGTCTAAAACCATAATAACTATGTCTTTGGGGATGAATTACCCCCCCCACAGTCCCTGGGAGAGGGGCTGCAAGTTACAAACTTTGGCCAATGTTTACATACAGTAATGGTTACTGGGAAGTGTACCGACGTTATCAGGGGGATTTTTTTGGTTTGGGTGTGGGGTTCAGGGGAGGGGGCTATATGGGAGGATCTTTTCTTGGAGGAATATTTCATGGGGGAAGAGATATTCAATCAAAAGGGTCCAGGACTTTCTAGCATTACTATAAAAAAACAAACAATGAAAATATAAATATGAAAAAGGTTTTTCAATTGAAAGTAACGAGAAGCATCAAAACTTAAAACGAACAGAGATTATTACGCATATGAGGGGTTCTAAAAATACTTTAGCATAAAGAGCGAGGTATTTAGGAGAAGATAAATACTTCACTCTTTATGCTAAAAATTTTTTAAGTAATTTCGACTATTTATTCTACGGCCTTTCTGATTCAGGGGTCATTCTTAAAGAATTGGGACAAAACAAGATTTAGTGTGAAGAGCGAGGTATTAACGAGGGGACCAATCCCCTCATATATATAATCAAAAATATAAGAACATAAATGTTTGTTACGTAAGTTAATTCTTAAGTTGCGTATTTTTTTACAAATAAAAATGTTCGTTAAAAATTAAAAGATCTAGTTGCCTTTTTAAGTAACCGAAAAATTGGAGGACAACTAGAACTCCTTCCCCACCCCTTATTTCTCAAAATCGTCTGATCAAAACTAAGAGAAAGCCATTTAGCCAAAAAAAGAATTAATATGCAAATTTCATTTTAATAATTTATGTACGGAGAGCCAAAATCAGACATGCATTAATTCAAAAACTTTCAGAAATTAGTTTGATTCTTTCTCGCAACTCTACTTTTTAAAACAATAAAAAACTTTAGCGTAATGAGCGGGGCGTCAAGGAGGAAAACCCCCTTTCATATAAGGAGTAATTTCTGTTCGTTTTAAGTTTTAATGTCGCTCCTTACTTTCATTTAAAAAAACTTGTTTTTTATTTAATTTCTGAAGACGCAAAAAGACACACTTGGCGCTATTTCGAAAGAGTCAAGTTTGTAAGCAGCAGTGTGGTGAATCCCTAAATTTATTCGAAATCAATTTTTAAACAAGAAATCTTAATTATGGCTGCTTTTAAGCTCAGTTTATGAAATTCGGCTAATTGGGTATAACTCAGTTTATCAGCGAGAACTTGCAATGTTTACTTGCTTTTTATAGGCTAAAAAATTAGTACTACCAAGCAATAAAACATGTGATTCTTGCTACCAAGTGATTCTTGGAACTTTTTTCTACTTTCATAAACTTTCCGTCATAGTTATTGATAACAGAAGCTACAGTTCGTCTGAAGTGCAAGTTTGTACAGAAAGTTTTATAATTTACACCAAGACGAATATAAAAAGTTAATTCTTTGAAAAAAAAAAAGTAAAAGAGCTCCAGAAACAATTTTTCTTGTTCAATCCTTGTTGAATCAACAACAAATTACATCTGATTTCATCTCCCATATGGTATTTTTTTATTCAACAAACTCGAACAATTTAATTTATTTATTCTCAACTGTAAAAACTTTAAAAAGTAAACTAAACTTTTTTTTTGCACTTTAACCTGTTTACTTTGTTATAGCTAAAAACCAATGCACGGCTGTTATTCGCGACTTCCTGGTATAGAGTATAGCATAGACTTCGTATAGTATATTACAGACTAGTATAGACTTGGTATAGACTTTTTGGTATCAGTCTATATTTTTACAAAATTACTGTGATTACTCTTAAAACCTCTCAAGAGCGGCGTGCTTGACCAAACGCAAAGTTGAAACCTCATCGTCACGTGGACTTTATGCTTGGAGTAATGCGAATGTAAAAAAAAAATTCTATCGACCAAAAATATGTAATTTTTAACCTGATCTTTCCAGATTCTTTGATCTAATATACTCTTTTCCACCTGGTCTCGCCTAAGTCGTCTTATATGATTCCTTTTTAAATTGAGCTTTTTTTATGTTTACATTTAGTCTTTGTATAGCATTTTGTTGCATAGCTACAGATTGCTTGAAAGTATAATATTTTTCACACGTCTAATCTAGATTTTCCCCTTTTTTCTAGTGTTTGATAAAAGAATAAATTTCCGTGAGAAATTTCAATGTCCTTGAGTTCCAAGTTTATTCCCTCTTCGGTAGAATATGCTTAACATATTTTAAATAAAAAAGTACTTTTTCTATTCAAAAAGAATATCTATTAAAACAGGTCTTATTTCCCACTTTAAAGATAATGTATACCATAAGGAGCGTGCCCTGTCTAGCGGAAGTGTGTCTGTGTGTTGCACAAGTATATTTGTTTGGCGTTCACAATAAGTGTAGTGGAAGTTTGTGACGCACAGCGCAAGGAGGCACAGCTCAGCTCGGCAAAGGCATCCTTATTCACGAAGCAGAGCGCACTGGGGGTAGAAGAAGAACTGGTGCACTAAGATACACATAAAGTAATGGAGAGTAGGAAGTCATTCAATTTTATGCTGCCATCGAATGTTTACCAATTAAATGGCTAGTTAGTCATTTTATTCAGACAAGAATTTTCGAGATACATCGTTTCGTTATTGACAGATAAAATTCGTGCCATTTTATTCATCGTAATAAAATACACCCGAAACCCCCAAAATACATCGACAGAGGTTCCTAGTGCCACATACACAATGCAGTAATTAATTGAGCGGGCTAATGTGATGAGGGGAGTTGAACATATTTTCGATAAATAAAAAAAAACATTGGTGGATTACAAGGAAATGTAGGAGAATATTTGGAATTATCGAAGAAATATCGATATTTTTTGGGTAAGGTCTAAATGTCCCTGTTAGCGTACGTACTAGCTGTGGCACCTATTAAACTTAAGCTCAGTCAGTCAAAACCCCTAAGCTATGGCAAGTTCAATCTGGCACTTTTGCATTATTTAGATTTAAAGCCCATCTTTTATAACTAAGTACTTGTTACCGATTATTCTATTTCCAGTTCTTTTTTTTTTGTTCTAAAGGTATTAGAAACTTCTATTCGTTTTCAAACTGGTTTTCGCCCTATTTTCATACTTGCAGAAATACTTGGGGAATAGATATTCGTTTGCATCGAATATGTCTTGTTTTATCCTCAATTACTTGGGAGGATTCTTCCATAGAGGAATTTTCCATGGGGAAAGAGAATTTTCCAAGAAGGAGTTGCCGTATTTCCCAGCATTGCTTCAAAAACGATCAGAAATTAAATATAAAAACGAGTTTTTTTTTCAAATGAAAGTAAGGAGCAATATTAAAACTTAAAACAAGCAGATATTATTACGTATATGTGAGGGTTTTACCCCTCGTCAATACCTCGCTCTTCACATTAAAGTTTTTTAGTACTTTCAAACGAGCTTTTCATTCTAATTAAACGGCCTTTGTTTTTCAGGGGTCTTTCTTAAAGGATCGGAACAAAATTCGAACTTTAGTGTAAAGAGTGAGGTATTAACGAGACTTTGAACCCTTTCATATACGTAAAAATTTCTGTTCGTTTTAAGTTTTAATGTTGCTCCATACTTTCAGTTAATAAAACTTGTTTTTTTTTTTTTTTGGTTAATTTAAAAAAAGATCGGCTATATTCTGCACTTAGCCTACTTAGCATATGCATTTTTCGAGTTTTTGGGAAAATCACAAAATAAGGATTTCGTTTTCTTTTTTGAGCGGGAGAAATAGGCACCAATTTTGCTGAAAAATGTGGCACGATCTGTTTTGTCACTTAAAAAGGTAAATACATGTTTCTGTTGATAGATCTCCCAACATTTTATAAATAGTGATTCTGTACAAGCACCCCTGGAAAAAAGTGTATATCAGTGCTACTCATGCAAAAAAGTTATTACCCTTGTTGCTAAATGTGGGGGACTGTAATTCTCCTGTACAGTATTTTTGAGTATTTTGATACCACTAGCACGCTTTTCATTTTGATCTGAGACCATTTTTGAAGGGGTTGAGTTTCTTTTTTGAAATTTACCCAATGTTTTCATAATTTACTTTTACTATTAACATTAACCTAAATAATAATTAATATTCTTAAATCAGTATCTAATGGTAAGTTTATCACACTAGATGCTTTTCTTTTCACAGTGAGTTTTTAAACCTTTGGTTATACGGGATGTGGTTCACTCTTTACCGGTTGTAGCTATTGCTGCAACCATGATATGTCTATGCTATATTTTGGCTGAAGAAAATCGATTAAGTAGTAATTTATAGGTAGTACTTGGTATTTTAGAGAATATAGCTGATAGAAGAATGTTGACCTGATCATTGAACATATTTGAGATTAGAAGGAGGTCCATCCTTGACTCAAAATCAAATTTTTCGGGTAGACACCTGGTTTTAGCAGTGGAAAACTGAAATTCTGTAGCACAATGGAATTGAAGGATTTCGCAATGCCACAAGGATGGAGTGGCTGATTGATAAGTATTTTCTTAACACAAAAAAATACAATTCCTAGTTCAAATATGTAAAATGGCAAAAATTGTTTCAGTAAAGCATTGTTATAATTTTACTGTCAAGAGTGTGTATGTGGGGGGTGGGGGGTATATCCTGCACCAGTAAAACAAGATAATTCACAATTTGTTTTGATTTTGAAGTTGCTCTTTTCTTTGGTTTGAGGAAAGGGTTGATGTTAAAAGTAAAATGGCTAGAAATGAATGCACCACTGGACACCCAAATGAGGAGTGAGACTTTGGGGTCCTTCATTTGCCCTTCGATAGCTTCATGCCAATTGTCTGTCTCATAATTTTTGATTGACAGCATAATGGTCATATGCAGGCCAAAACTTTAGTTTTGTAGACCAATATGGCAAGAATTGACACTTTTCTGTGGTTGGATCTAGTTTATCAGTGCCACTGTAGTCACGTAGAATAGAATAGTACTTTATTAACAATCAAACTCTCACAACATAAGAAACTGGCGAACTTGTTGCTTTCTGTCAGCTAGCCTACATTGTATATAAAAAAAAAAAAACATAAATACAATATATAAACATAGCCTACAGCAACGAGCCCAACTGTCAAATCAAAATGAGTAGAATGAATAAAATAAATAAAAATGAGTACATAAATACAAAAACATAAGTACATAAGCTAAAAGTAAGTAACATAAGTAAAATGAATAAAAATAGGGATAGAATAGTACTTTATTAACAATCAAACTCTCACAACATAAGAAACTGGCGAACTTGTTGCTTTCTGTCAGCTAGCCTACATTGTATATATAAAAAAAAAAACATAAATACAATATATAAACATAGCCTACAGCAACGAGCCCAACTGTCAAATCAAAATGAGTAGAATGAATAAAATAAATAAAAATGAGTACATAAATACAAAAACATAAGTACATAAGCTAAAAGTAAGTAACATAAGTAAAATGAATAAAAATAGGGATAGAATAGTAGTACTTTATTATCTAGCAAACTCTCCCAACATAAGAAACTGGCGAACTTGTTGCTTTCTGTCAGCTAGCCTACATTGTATATATAAAAAAAAAAAAAACATAAATACAATATATAAACATAGCCTACAGCAACGAGCCCAACTGTCAAATCAAAATGAGTAGAATGAATAAAATAAATAAAAATGAGTAAATAAATACAAAAACATAAGTACATAAGCTAAAAGTAAGTAACATAAGTAAAATGAATAAAAATAGGGATAGAATAGTAGTACTTTATTATCTAGCAAACTCTCCCAACATAAGAAACTGGCGAACTTGTTGCTTTCTGTCAGCTAGCCTACATTGTATATAAAAAAAAAAAAAACATAAATACAATATATAAACATAGCCTACAGCAGCGAGCCCAACTGTCAAATCAAAATGAGTAGAATGAATAAAATAAATAAAAATGAGTAAATAAATACAAAAACATAAGTACATAAGCTAAAAGTAAGTAACATAAGTAAAATGAATAAAAATAGGGATAGAATAGTAGTACTTTATTATCTAGCAAACTCTCCCAACATAAGAAACTGGCGAACTTGTTGCTTTCTGTCAGCTAGCCTACATTGTATATAAAAAAAAAAAAACATAAATACAATATATAAACATAGCCTACAGCAACGAGCCCAACTGTCAAATCAAAATGAGTAGAATGAATAAAATAAATAAAAATGAGTAAATAAATACAAAAACATAAGTACATAAGCTAAAAGTAAGTAACATAAGTAAAATGAATAAAAATAGGGATAGAATAGTAGTACTTTATTATCTAGCAAACTCTCCCAACATAAGAAACTGGCGAACTTGTTGCTTTCTGTCAGCTAGCCTACATTGTATATAAAAAAAAAAACATAAATACAATATATAAACATAGCCTACAGCAACGAGCCCAACTGTCAAATCAAAATGAGTAGAATGAATAAAATAAATAAAAATGAGTAAATAAATACAAAAACATAAGTACATAAGCTAAAAGTAAGTAACATAAGTAAAATGAATAAAAATAGGGATAGAATAGTAGTACTTTATTATCTAGCAAACTCTCCCAACATAAGAAACTGGCGAACTTGTTGCTTTCTGTCAGCTAGCCTACATTGTATATAAAAAAAAAAAAAAAACATAAATACAATATATAAACATAGCCTACAGCAACGAGCCCAACTGTCAAATCAAAATGAGTAGAATGAATAAAATAAATAAAAATGAGTAAATAAATACAAAAACATAAGTACATAAGCTAAAAGTAAGTAACATAAGTAAAATGAATAAAAATAGGGATAGAATAGTAGTACTTTATTATCTAGCAAACTCTCCCAACATAAGAAACTGGCGAACTTGTTGCTTTCTGTCAGCTAGCCTACATTGTATATAAAAAAAAAAACATAAATACAATATATAAACATAGCCTACAGCAACGAGCCCAACTGTCAAATCAAAATGAGTAGAATGAATAAAATAAATAAAAATGAGTAAATAAATACAAAAACATAAGTACATAAGCTAAAAGTAAGTAACATAAGTAAAATGAATAAAAATAGGGATAGAATAGTAGTACTTTATTATCTAGCAAACTCTCCCAACATAAGAAACTGGCGAACTTGTTGCTTTCTGTCAGCTAGCCTACATTGTATATAAAAAAAAAAAACATAAATACAATATATAAACATAGCCTACAGCAACGAGCCCAACTGTCAAATCAAAATGAGTAGAATGAATAAAATAAATAAAAATGAGTAAATAAATACAAAAACATAAGTGCATAAGCTAAAAGTAAGTAACATAAGTAAAATGAATAAAAATAGGGATAGAATAGTAGTACTTTATTATCTAGCAAACTCTCCCAACATAAGAAACTGGCGAACTTGTTGCTTTCTGTCAGCTAGCCTACATTGTATATAAAAAAAAAAAAAACATAAATACAATATATAAACATAGCCTACAGCAACGAGCCCAACTGTCAAATCAAAATGAGTAGAATGAATAAAATAAATAAAAATGAGTAAATAAATACAAAAACATAAGTACATAAGCTAAAAGTAAGTAACATAAGTAAAATGAATAAAAATAGGGATAGAATAGTAGTACTTTATTATCTAGCAAACTCTCCCAACATAAGAAACTGGCGAACTTGTTGCTTTCTGTCAGCTAGCCTACATTGTATAAAAAAAACAAAAACATAAATACAATATATAAACATAGCCTACAGCAACGAGCCCAACTGTCAAATCAAAATGAGTAGAATGAATAAAATAAATAAAAATGAGTAAATAAATACAAAAACATAAGTACATAAGCTAAAAGTAAGTAACATAAGTAAAATGAATAAAAATAGGGATAGAATAGTAGTACTTTATTATCTAGCAAACTCTCCCAACATAAGAAACTGGCGAACTTGTTGCTTTCTGTCAGCTAGCCTACATTGTATAAAAAAAAAAAAAAAACATAAATACAATATATAAACATAGCCTACAGCAACGAGCCCAACTGTCAAATCAAAATGAGTAGAATGAATAAAATAAATAAAAATGAGTAAATAAATACAAAAACATAAGTACATAAGCTAAAAGTAAGTAACATAAGTAAAATGAATAAAAATAGGGATAGAATAGTAGTACTTTATTATCTAGCAAACTCTCCCAACATAAGAAACTGGCGAACTTGTTGCTTTCTGTCAGCTAGCCTACATTGTATAAAAAAAAAAAAAAAAACATAAATACAATATATAAACATAGCCTACAGCAACGAGCCCAACTGTCAAATCAAAATGAGTAGAATGAATAAAATAAATAAAAATGAGTAAATAAATACAAAAACATAAGTACATAAGCTAAAAGTAAGTAACATAAGTAAAATGAATAAAAATAGGGATAGAATAGTAGTACTTTATTATCTAGCAAACTCTCCCAACATAAGAAACTGGCGAACTTGTTGCTTTCTGTCAGCTAGCCTACATTGTATATAAAAAAAAAAAACATAAATACAATATATAAACATAGCCTACAGCAACGAGCCCAACTGTCAAATCAAAATGAGTAGAATGAATAAAATAAATAAAAATGAGTAAATAAATACAAAAACATAAGTACATAAGCTAAAAGTAAGTAACATAAGTAAAATGAATAAAAATAGGGATAGAATAGTAGTACTTTATTATCTAGCAAACTCTCCCAACATAAGAAACTGGCGAACTTGTTGCTTTCTGTCAGCTAGCCTACATTGTATATAAAAAAAAAAAAAAACATAAATACAATATATAAACATAGCCTACAGCAACAAGCCCAACTGTCAAATCAAAATGAGTAGAATGAATAAAATAAATAAAAATGAGTAAATAAATACAAAAACATAAGTACATAAGCTAAAAGTAAGTAACATAAGTAAAATGAATAAAAATAGGGATAGAATAGTAGTACTTTATTATCTAGCAAACTCTCCCAACATAAGAAACTGGCGAACTTGTTGCTTTCTGTCAGCTAGCCTACATTGTATATAAAAAAAAAAAACATAAATACAATATATAAACATAGCCTACAGCAACGAGCCCAACTGTCAAATCAAAATGAGTAGAATGAATAAAATAAATAAAAATGAGTAAATAAATACAAAAACATAAGTACATAAGCTAAAAGTAAGTAACATAAGTAAAATGAATAAAAATAGGGATAGAATAGTAGTACTTTATTATCTAGCAAACTCTCCCAACATAAGAAACTGGCGAACTTGTTGCTTTCTGTCAGCTAGCCTACATTGTATATAAAAAAAAAAAACATAAATACAATATATAAACATAGCCTACAGCAACGAGCCCAACTGTCAAATCAAAATGAGTAGAATGAATAAAATAAATAAAAATGAGTAAATAAATACAAAAACATAAGTACATAAGCTAAAAGTAAGTAACATAAGTAAAATGAATAAAAATAGGGATAGAATAGTAGTACTTTATTATCTAGCAAACTCTCCCAACATAAGACTGTCGAACTTGTTGCCTTCAGTCAGCTAGCCTACATAAGCACATAAATAAGTAATGTTGCCAGAAGTTTAGATATATATTTGACTGAAGACTCAAATGTTTGTAGAATTACCCCTATCACCCTCTATTGTCAAACTTTTAGTAGGTTTTTTTAAATAGAAATACTGTCGCAGACGCCTGCGTGTTCATTTATTCCAATGAAACGGCGCTTTAGCGGCGCCTTTCTAAGGGTCAGAAGTGACTAGAGAGTAGCGAACCCCCTCCATGGCCTTTTTTTATACTGTTAGGCACTCACATATGCCTCAGTGTTATCAAGTCAAAATTTTGGGATACATATATCCCTCAAAATAATGAAAGGGACTGAAATACTGCATTCAAGGACTCGACCCATGCATTATCAGGGGAAAGATCCCCAAGTTCTGAAAACGCCCATTCCTTAAAATTACATTTTAGTAGAAAAACTAGACTTGTCATATACTGGTAAATACCAAATGTTGGTAGAAGTTTAGATATGTATATGATTGAAGACTCAAATGTTTATAGAATGACCCCGATCACCCTCAATTGTCAAACTTTTAGTAGATTTGTAGCCCTAATACTCCTGGTTCGAATCGACATCCTGCAAAGATTCAATATCTTGATGTAGAAATTAGCCAGAGACTAACTTAGTGTTGCATGGACAAGTAACTGACTTGGTACAAAAAGACGCAAGTTCTGACTAAATCCAGAAACAATCAGGGTCTAGACTACAAAAGTTCCACAAAGCAGGGCAAAAGCTAGAAAAGTCCTTATTCGGCCAAAAACAGCCTAATTTGCTCCAAAAAATGGCTCAATGATCACACGAGATAATATCTGATTCGATGATAAAACGGACTATGTAAAACTTCCAGCTGTGGGAATTTGGTGATTCGGTATAAAACAACACGAGGTTTTTCGATGTAAATAGTTCTGATTCGCGTCTAACTCACTGTAATACTGAACCAAGTCTTGATTTGGTTCAAAAAGGTAAGTCTGCATCAAGAAACTAGGTCCTAATCCAGTGCATAAAGGTTCTAACTCAGTAAAAAACAGGCAAAAAAAGTCTAAGCTGTAGAATTTTCATAATTTGGCAAAACTGAGTTCAATTCAATAAAACAGTCCTGTAAGGAATTACATAAAAAAAACTAGTTTTTTTTAACTGAAAGCAAGGAGCGACATTAAAACTTAAAACGAACAGAAATTCCTCCGAATATGAAATGGGTTGTCCCCTCCACAATCCCTCGCTCTTTCCGCTAAAGCTTTTAATTGTTTTAAAAAGCGGAATTGTGGCAAAGAGTCAAACTTTAGCGTAAAGAGCGAGGGATTGCCGAGGGGATTTGTCTTCTGGCAAAAAATACGAATTTCTACATTTTTGTAGATAGGAGTTTGAAATTTTTGCTATAGGGTTTTCTGATACGCCGAATGAAACGATGTGATTTTCGTTAAGTTTCTATGACTTTTAGGGGGTGTTTCCCCCTATTTTCCAAAATAAGGCAAATTTTCTCAGGCTCGTTACTTTTGATGACAAAGAATAAATTTGATGAAACTTATATATTTAAAATCAACATGAAAATCCGATTCTTTTGATGTATATCTTAGCATCAAAATTCCGTTTTTTAGAGTTTCGTTTACTATTAAGCCGGGTCGCTCCTTGCTACAGTTCGTTACCAGGAACTGTTTGAAAGATTTGGCTCAAAAATAAAAAAAGTCCTGAGTTAGGGTCAAAACTACCTCGTTTTTTTCACCCAAGGAAAAAATTGTTATTAATGTTATTAAGAGTTATAAAATAGCATTAACCATTAACTCGTTAAAGGTTATGCCCAAAACAGGTAACTTTTCAGGTAACTTTTTTAAATAAGAAAATCCTCTCGAATATGCAGGAGACTAATTCGATTTTCCTGAACTTGAAGTCATAATTATGAGTGGCTTATGAAAAAAGTATTTGCCTACTCTGTGTATTAATACAATAGAAAGACATTTTACTTTGAGAGCAACAACCTAAATGTAACCAAAATTCGCTCAACAACAAAAAAATGAACAATAGAATTATACTGTTTTCAGTTTTCTTTTTTCTAATAGACTGGCTTTGTTCTTCCTATTAGCTTTCAATAGTCTTTTGAAATACTTTTCAGCTGCATACAAGGTTAATCAGCTTAAATGGAAACCTTTTATTTTAATTTCTCTTCAAAATTCTCTTCCCTAATGAGAAGAGTTGGAAATCCTAAAGAATTTTAAATGACTTGGCGTATTTTGTACTGCAAGAGGAATGAGAACGAATTCGATATTTAAGGGAGTAGACATTTAAGGAAAACTTTAGTATTTCACAAAGCTTATATATATATATATATATATATATATATATATATATATATATATATATATATATATATATATATATATATATATATATATATATATATATATATATATATATATATATATATATATATATATATATATATATATATATATATATATATATATATATATATATATATATATATATATATATATATATATATATATATATATATATATATATATATATATATATCTGTTCTCTTTAAACGATTACTGTGTATGTATGTATGTATTTCTTCCTGAAAACGAATCCATGTATTTTTTTGAATGGGAACCTAGGTTTTCTAGTCTGAAAAAATGATCAAGAGCTATAATGGTCACGAGCTCAAAAAATTCTTCTTGGGCAGTAATTTTGGAGATACGCTGTTTATGTAAAGCATATAAAATTTAAATAGGAACTGTAACATATTCAGAAGTCTCTTTATCGTTTTCTCACTGTTAATTGTGTATAATAATAAAAAAGTGCCTATAGGACGGCCCAAAAAGGCAAATATGGAATTTATTAAAAATAGTAACTCGTCCAAACAGGAAGAAATTTTTTTGTAAAATTTTTGCTTGCAAATCAGTGTGATTTTTGCTGTTGCTTGTTCCATGTCTTTTTCTTTAGCTGTTCGGAGTCGTCCGTCATCTTCTATAATTTCGAATGCGTAATAAAAACCGAAAACTATTCCAGCTCTGGGAAAAACTGATGTAGTTTTCAAACAGTTCGTGGTAACGAACTGTAGTAAGGAGCGACCCGGCTCAATAGTAACCAAAACTCTAAAAAATTGAATTTTGATATCAATAGCTACATCAAAAGAATCGCATTTTAATGCTGATTTTAAATATATAAGTTTAATCAAGTTTAATCTTACCCATCAAAAGTTACGAGCCTGAGAAAATTTGCCTTATTTAAGAAAATAGGGAGAAACACCCCCTAAAAGTCGTAGGATCTTAACGAAAATGACACCATCAGATTCAGCGTATCAGAGAACCCTACTATAAAAGTTTCAAGCTCCTATCTACAAAAATGTGGAATTTTGTATTTTTTGCCAGAAGACAAATCACGGGTGCGTGTTTATTTGTTTGTTTTTTTTTTGTTTTTTTTTTTCTTTTCCCCAGGGGTCATCGTATCGACCAAGTGGTCCTAGAATGTCGCAAGAGGGCTCATTCTAACGGAAATGAAAAGTTCTAGTGCCCTTTTTAAGTGACCAAAAAAATTGGAGGGCATCTAGGCCCCCTCCCACGCTCATTTTTTTCCCAAAGTCAACGGATCAAAATTTTGAGATAGCCATTTTGTTCAGCATAGTCGAAAACCATAATAACTATGTCTTTGGGGATGACTTACTCCCCCACAATCCCTGGGGGAGGGGCTGCAAGTTACAAACTTTGACCAGTGTTTACATATAGTAATGGTTATTGGGAAGTGTACAGACGTTTTCAGGGGGATTTTATTTTGTTTGGGGGTGGGGCTGAGGAGAGGGGGCTATGTTGGACGATCTTTCCTTGGAGGAATCTGTCATGAGGGAAGAAAAATTCAATGAAAAGGGCGCAGGGTTCTCTAGCACTACTATAAGAAAACAATGAAAAATAAACATGAAAACGTTTTTTCAAATGAAAGGAAGAAGTAGCATTGAAACCTAAAACGAACAGAGATAATTACGCATATGAGGGGTTCTAAAAATACTTTAGTATAAAGAGCGAGGTATTTAGGAGGAGATAAATACCTTGCTCTTTATGCTAAAGTATTTTTAGTAATTTCAACTATTTATTCTACGGCCTTTCTGATTCAGGGGTCATTCTTAAAGAATTGGGACAAAACTTACGATTTAGTGTAAAGAGCGAGGTATTAACGAGGGTAAAAACCCCCTCGTATACATAATAAAAATATAAGGTTATGAAAGTTTGTTATGTAAGTTAATTCTTAAGCTACGTGTATTTCTTACTAATAAAAACGTTCATTAAAAATTAAAAGTTCTAGTTGCCATCTTAAGTGACCGAAAAATTGGAGGGCAACTAGGCCTCCTTCTCCACCCCTTGTTTCTCAAAATCGTCTGATCAAAACTAAGAGAAAGCCATTTAGCCAAAAAAAGAATTAATATACAAGTTTCATTTTAATAATTTATGTGCGGAGAGCCAAAACCAAACATGCATTAATTCAAAAACGTTCAGAAATTAAATAAAAAAAACTAATTTTTTTAGCTGAAAGTAAGGAGCGACATTAAAACTTAAAACGAACAGAAATTACTCCGTATATGAAATGGGTTGTCCCCTCCGCAATCCCTCGCTCTTTACGCTGAAGTTTGACTCTTTGCCACAATTCTACTTTTTAAAACAATTAAAAGCTTTAGCGTAAAGAGCGAGGGACTGCGGAGGGGACAACCCATTTCATATACGGAGTAATTTCTGTTCGTTTTAAGTTTTAATGTCGCTCCTTACTTTCAGCTAAAAAAATTAGTTTTTTTATTTAATCTCTTTAAATGACAACACGAAGATTAACGAATGTGATGTAATTTGTTTGAAAAAGGTTTTTCCAAAGTTAAGGCTCTAAACGAATTTTCTTAAAAACTGATGAAAATTTGATACTGTTTTAAAACTTAATAATTTTTAAACAACCAAAAGAAAAGAAATATTAGATTTAATCTTAAATCGCCTAAACAGATTCTAGATTCTTAGAATCGCCTGACAGATTCTAGAATGCTATCTTGGGTAAGAGAAAAGTTGAAATTTCCCCCCTTATTTCTCCAAGAATAAGTATGACTGGGATCCTTTGATCTTGTTTGACGCATATTTTTGAGTATGTAGCACTATACCCGTGAGCAAGGAGATTCTGTATCCTCCATTTCATCCATAGTTCATATATAACACATAGTTATATATAAACATAGTTTATTATATTTTCTGTCTCCCATGTTGCGCCAATGCAACCTATACTACCCATAGGAAACAATAAAGACGGCAATGAGTAACTACTGGGGAAAAGGAAGTATATTACAGAACACCGAACTTTGGAATAAAAAAGGAAGATATAATGTTTTACTTTCTTACGACTTTCTTTTCAAGGTATGTTACCTGTTAATACTGTCTGCAACATTTTCCAGAAAGGTGACAAACTTCAGAGGTACAAGCAGCACTACAAACACATTTTATCTAAAAAAAAAACTATTTTAAATCACGCAATAGAAGAGGGAAGCAAAGACATACGGAAGCAAAGGAAAATACGGAAGCATTGGATAACAAATTTCCAAATAAAGGATTTGATAACTTACCTGGGGTGGAGTGGCAGGGGTTAATGAAGGTGCAAAGGACATAGATGTGTATGTTGTTGCTAGTGACAGAACTGATGTTATTGCAAGCGCTTCACTTAGTGCATGTGTAATAGCCAGAGGATTTAAAGTCGAAGGAGGCATACTAGGTGTGAATATCCAGGAGAAATATCTAACAACATTTATTACTAGCATTTCAGGCTCGATTGGTGGCCATTCTCTAAAGATCTTGCAATGCCTTTCATGATTGACTGGAGGAATTGCCTGTAATAAAAGCTAGTTGACAGGTGAGCTAAGTGGAATGTCTACAGAGTAAAACAAACGGTGCGTGATGGTCTGTCATTGACAAATCTGTCATCAACAAGACCGCGATGTTTTATAACAATTGACTAAAAGTCTGTCAAGATTAATTTTTCCAATATCTGTTTGGCTTTGTATAGAAAATTGTAATTAGTCTGCTAAGCAGATTGCAATTCAAATGACTGGCGTAAATAAATCTGAATCTGTTGTAGTGGTTGGAGGAAGAGTGAAAATTTTGAATATTTGTTTTTGGAATTTTCAAAAAAAAAATTCAGGTTCTCATGTTATTCTTGAAGCCAAATTAGAATACAAATTGAACCAAACAATTAAAATACTTTAAATTATTTGTGCTCTATCTTGTTTTTTTTTTTTAGCGTTCGTGTGCATTGAAAATTGAAACTTACCTACTTGAACTTGCTACAGGAGCAGAAGTGGACGCCTTACCATCTAGAAGACTCCATATGGTTAACTCCCGTTTCTTTATAGATATTAAATATAAAAAAAACTAGTTTTCAACTGAAAGTAAGGAGCGACATTAAAACTTAAAACGAACAGAAATTACTCCGTGTATGAAAGGGGCTGTTCCCTTCTCAACGCCCCGCTGTTTACGCTAAAGTTTGACTCTTTCTCTTAATTCTACTTTATTAGACAGTAAAAAACTTTAGCGTAAAGAGCAGGGCATTGAAAAAGGAAAAGCCCCTTTCATACACGGAGTAATTTCTGTTCGTTTTAAGTTTTAATGTCGCTCCTTACTTTCAATTAAAAAAACTCGTTTTTTGTTTAATTTCTGAACGTTTTTGAGTTAATGCATGTTCGATTTTGGCTCTCCGCACATAAATTATTAAAATGAAATTTGCATATTAATTCTTTTTTTTGGCTAAATGGCTTTCTGTTAGTTTTGATCAGACGATTCTGAGAAAAGGGTGGGGAGGAGGCCTAGTTGCCATCCAATTTTTCGGTTACTTAAAAAGGCAACTAGAACTTTTAATTTTTAACCAACGTTTTTATTAGTAAAAAATACACGTAACTTAAGAATTGACTTAAGTAACGAACTTCTATGTTCGTATATTTCTATTATGTATATTAGAGGTTTGTCCCCTCGTTAATATTTTGCTCTTTACATTAAAGCTTAAATTTTGTCCCAATTCTTTAAGAATGACCCCTAATCAGAAAGGCCACAGAATAAATAGTTCAAATTACTAAAAATACTTTAGCGTAAAGAGCGAGGTATTTAGGAGGAGAACAGCCCCTCATATGCGTAATAATCTCTGTTCGTTTAAGTTTTAATGCTGCTCCTTACTTCAGTTGAAAAAACTTCTTCATATTATTTGTTTCATTGTTTTTTTTTAAATAATGCTAGAAAATCTAGCGCTCCCCTTCATTGAATGTCTCTTCCCCCATGACAAATTGCTCCAAGGAAAGATCCTCCCACATATCCCCCTCCCCTCAGCCCCCCCTCCCCCCCCCCGAACTAAAAAAATCCCCCTGAAAACGTCTGTACACTTCCCAATAACCATTACTGTATGTAAACACTGGTCAAAACTTTGTAACTTGCAGCCCCTCCCCCGAGGACTGTGGGGGAGTATGTCATCCTCAGAGACAAAGTTATTATTTTTGTCGACTATGCTGAACAAAATGGCTATCTCAAAATTTTCATCCGTTGACTTTGGGAAAAAATGAGCGTGGGAGGGAGCCTTGGTGCCCTCAAATATTTTTGATCACTTAACAAGGGCACTATAACTTTTAATTTCCGTTAGAATGAGCCCTCTTGTGACGTTCTAAGACCACTTAGTCTATACGATGACCCCTGGAAAAAAAAACTAAAAACAAAGAAACACGCACTCGTGATCGGTCTTCTGGCAAAAAATACGAAGTTCCACATTTTTGTTGGAGGTTGAAACTTTTACAGTAGAGTTTTCTGATACGCTGAATGCAATGGTGTAATTTTGGTAGAAATGCTACGACTTTTAGGGGGTGTTTTCCCTATTTTCCAAAATAAGGCAAATTTTCTCAGGCTCGTAACTTTTGATGAGTGAGACTAAATTTGATGAAACTAATATATTTAAAATCAGCATAAAATTCAAATTCTTTTACTGTGCCTTTTAGTATCAAAATTACGCTTTTTAGAGTTTCCTTTACTATTGAGCCAGGTCGCTCCTTACTACAGTTCGTGACCACGAACTGTTTGATTTCATGGGCATTTTCTTGACCCAGGGTGTCCCAGACCCTTGGCACCGTGACACGGTCGAGGCAGCCCTTTGCAGAGGTCAGTGCTCATAAAAACCGGATCTTACACCCTGCAACTGTTGTGTTCCTATGGAGGATCCTGCCACGACGGTGTTTTGACAATCATCTGCCACTACATTCTAGGAACAAAATAATATAAAAATTACTGATGAAAGCAGGATAAAGTGGTAAGAAGAGGACATAGCAAGTACATATGTTAATATGGTTTTAATAATTCTTTTCTGGGCTTCAAAATTCATTAATCTTCATAAGCTACTTTGCAAAAGGCAAAGCAACTGAGGGAAAGGGCCTAAGCCCCAGTGACACGAGTGCTTAGCTACATTACTTTCTAGCCATCATCACTTTGCACCGATCAGGCATGTCTGTAAAAGAGGATACAACTTATGATTGGTAGATACTGATTATGCCTAGACAAGACGTATAGAAAGAGTATGTCTATCCGGGGGAGGATGGAATAAAAATTATTGAGTAATTCGAATAAGAAGTGAGTCAAAGTTAGAGAAAATTTATAATTTTAGTGGGGTCTGGGCTCAAGGCCCTTTGTGTGCATCCCTGTCCTAGAAATCCATGTCTAGCTAAGTATTAATGTGAATTTAAGTTCAAGAATATTCTTGAACTTTATCTTATGTCACTTCTGTGTTACAGACTTTTTATTTCTGCAATAGTGTTACTCAGCAATACAATATTAAAGGATTATATTATTCGTCAGTGTAAGAGAATTCAATTATCTCTTGCAAGACAATTGACCACATCTGGCAAAGAAAAAGCTGTTGTTTCATCGCGACGATGGACCAGGATTTGTATCATTGTCTTACCCAATCACCGATATTTTAGTTAAAACTGAAGTCGCTTGATCACCCGCCATGGTCTCTAAACAGGAGTGATCTCCCTTCGAACAAAAAAGAAAACAAATTAAGCTCAAAACGGGAGTAAGTAGCAGAAATAAAGAATCATTTCTAATGTTTGGAGCACCCTTATTTTGCTAACAGAACCAGGGGGTAACCAGCTCTCCACCTCCTGGGGCTCATCTTGCAGTGCCACTACTTCCGCTACTCCGGACAATCTTCAGCCATGCTGTGCCTGTCTTTATTACACATAGCACCCTTCTTACCAAACGTCATACGCTTATCCTGAGCAAGACGCGTGATATTGGTCGTCCACCATCTTTAAAGGAGGCAAACTGCTTAAAGATAAACCCTGGGAGACACAAGGCCAAGTATGTATACAAATGTGTACAAATAAACGTCAATCTACACAAAATATGAAATATTTTTGGCCAAAACGAAAATTTTGAACAATGAAATTTTGAAACATTGACCATTGAAACTTCAGAGGGGGCTCATTCTATTGGAAACTGTAAGTACGCCCCTTTTAGCTTTCCTTTCCTAAAAGGCAATAGATAAAAATTTCGAGATAGCCGTTTGTTCTAAATAGTTGAAATATCCAGTAAGTATGCCTCTAGGGATGGCATGTCCTTTCATTAAAAATGAAATAAGTTCTGTTTCTTGTAAGTTTAGTGTCCTCTTAACTTTCGTTTGAAAAAGCTTTTATTACTATTTAATTTCCGTTTCTTTCCAGTACCGAATCTAGGGTTTAAACGTAGATTCATGGTTTAAGTTTTGTGGAGTAACGCTTAGAGAAAAAGAACTTAACTTGGGCATTTGCTTTTTAAAATATAGCATAATTTTCAAAAATAAATTAATATGTCCACAAAAAGAGCGGAAGTGTCATCCCTAAGCATCCTGCACGTTTCATCGTTTGTGCTTAACTATGGATAGCCTATGTATTTTTACTTATGAAGGACGATCGGAGTTTAATTCTGTAATCATCTAAATGTTCATTCAATTCATCTCAAGTTTGAAAACTAGGGCCTATCCCCTGTCCATAAATCGGTCTATTGGCAAAGCCCTATAAATGGCGTGCAGCTATACGAGGCTCTAAACCCGTTAGTTTCAATGGATAAACAATCAACAATAACAGTTTGTTCTTTATAGAATATTAAATAAAAAAAGAAGTTTTTTTCAACTGAAAGTAATGAGCGACATTAATACTTAAAACGAACAGAAATTATTCTGTATATGAAAGGGGCCTTCCCCTCCTCAACGTTCTGCACTTTACGCCAAAGTTTGACTCTTTGTCACAGTTCTACTTTTCAAAACAATAAAAAAAAAACTTTAGCGTAAAGAGCGGGACTTTCAGGAGGGGACGGCCCCTTTCATATGGCCACATCTGGCAAAGAACAAGCTGTTGTTTCATCGCGACTATGCACCAGGATTTGTATCATTGTCTTACCCAATCACCGATATTTGAGTTAAAACTGAAGTCGCTTGATCACCCGCCATGGTTTCTAAGCAGAAGTGATCTCCCTTCAAACAAAAAAGAAAACAAATTAAGCCCAAAATGAGAGGAAGTAGCAGAAATAGAAAATCATTTCTAATGTTTCATATGACCACATCTGGCAAAGAAAAAGCTGTTGTTTCAAAGAATAAGCTTTCATATGCAGAATAACTTCTGTTCGTTTTAAGTTTTAATGTTGCTCCTTGCTTTCAGTTGAAAAAACATGTATTTTTATTTAATTTCTGAACATTTTTGAATTAATATATGTTTTGATTTGGCTGAAATATGAATTTTTAAAACGAAATTTGTATATTATTATTTTTTTTGGCTAAATGGCTTTCTCATAGTTTTGATCGGGCGATTTTGATTAAAAAAAAAGGTGAGGGAGGAGGTCTAGTTGCCCTCCAATTTTCGGTTACTTAAATATTTGCAACTAGAACTTTTTATTTTTTACGGACGTTTTTATTAGTGATAAATATACGTAACTTACGAATTAACTTGCGTAACGAACTTCTATATTGGTATATTTTTATTAAGTATATGAGGGGGCTCGCCCCCTCGTCAATACCTCAATGTTTACACTAAAACTTGAATTTTGTCCCAATTCTTTAAGAATGATCCCTGAATCACAAAGGACGTAGAATAAATAGTTGAAATTACTAAGAATGCTTTAGCGTAAAGAGCGAAGTATTGAGAAAACGATAAATGCCCTTATATACGTAATAATTTCTGTTTGTTTTAAGTTTCAATGCTGCTCCTTACTTCCAGTTGAAAAAACTGTTTTTATATGTATTTTCTCATTGTTTTTATTTTAAATAATGCTAGAAAATCTTGCGCCCCTTTCATGGAAATTCTTTTCCCTTATGATGAATTTCTCTATCGAAAGATCCTCTCAAGTAACCCTCTCCCCACAACGTGAAAAAGTCTCCCTGAAAACGTCTGTACACTTCCCAATAGTCATTACCATATGTAAACAATGGTCAAAGTTTGTAACTTGTAGCCCCAACCCAGGGGACTCTGGGAGATTAAGTCGTCCCGAAGACAGGGTTATTAGGTTTTTCGACTGTGCTGAACAAAATGGCTGTCTAGAAATTTTGAGCCGGTGACTTTGGGAACAAAGGAGCGTTGGAGGGGGCCTAGGTGCCCTTTGATTTTTTTTTGTCACTTAAAAAGGGCACTGGAATTTTTAATTTCTGTTAAAATGAACCCTCTTGTGACATTCTAGGGCACTGGGTCGATACAATCACCCATTGGGAAAAAAGCAAATAAACACACCTCCGTAATCTGTCTTCTGGCAGAGAATACAGAATTCCACATTTTTGTAGATAGGAGCTTGAAACTTCTACAGCAGGGTTCTCTGCTACGCTGAATCTGATGGTATGATTTTCATTAAAGATATTATGACTTTTAGGCGGTGTTTCCCCCTATTTTCTAAAGCAAATTTTGTGGGTAAGACTAAACTGGATGAAACTTATATATTTAAAATTGCCATAAAAATACACTCTTTTGATGTAGCTATTAATATCGAAATTCCGATTTTTAGAATTTCGGTTACCATTGAGCCAGGTTGCTCTTTACTACAGTTTGTTACCACGAACTTTTTGATATGAATATTTTGTGACAAATGGTATACCGCAAGCCAAGATGGCCTTTGAGACGGGGAGTCACTATATATATATATATATATATATATATATATATATATATATATATATATATAATTTCTTATATTCGCTGAATTTTTGATGGACAACATCATGCCTCTGTTCGGGCACAAACTCTGATATGCGACACTTTCTTGTTTTGAAGTTGTCTGTTCTATCAGAGGCAATGCCATAGCGGTGCATATACTAAAGAGCCATACATTTTTAATGTATTCTTATTATTATTATTTTTTAGCCTCTTCATATGGAAGTAGTGGTCATATAAACTTCGGAGAGGGCTTATTCGATTGGAAATTGTTTGTTTGTTCTAGTGCCCTTGTGAGAGTCAAAAGTGATTGGAGGCCAACC
This sequence comes from Artemia franciscana, assembly GCF_032884065.1. Taxonomy (NCBI): domain Eukaryota; kingdom Metazoa; phylum Arthropoda; class Branchiopoda; order Anostraca; family Artemiidae; genus Artemia; species Artemia franciscana. The sequence goes on from NC_088864.1 coordinate 10,883,851, forward strand.
AGTTCACCTCCGTCCTCCTTTTCCCCAAAGAAATCTGATTCAAATTTTGAAACGGCAATTTCAGTGAATTTGTTCAAAATAGTCCGAATATCAAATAACTGTGTCTCCAGGGTTGAGATATCCCCCCATAACCAGGCAAGGACTCTAGAGTATGTAGGTTGCTCATTGTTTACATATATGGTTCTTTATTGGATAAAGGGGTCAAGTTTGGTCTTTAGCAAGTAAGTAAGTAAGTAAGACGGCGCTAGGCCCTTAAGGTCTAAACCAGTGGTGCGGATCTCCGTTTCGCTGCCCTTCAGCCAGGAAGTGCAATGGGGGGCTGGGGGCCAACCAACCTATGCTTTCGCACACCCTTCCTGCTTACCTTCCCAAGATTTCTCCAGATACCCCCTTAAAGCTGGGTTGACTCTGGTGGAGCTAACAGAGTCACGCCACTGACCTCCCGAACTAAGTAACTGACTACGCTTGGCATTGAACCCTTGCCCCATGGACAAAGATTTCTCAAGCGAGCGCGCCAGCCACTTAGCCAGGAAGTTTGATCCTTGGTTTCCATTTTTAAAGAAAGGGTTTTTTTTTCAACTAAAAGTAAGGAGCAAAATTAAAACTGAAAAAGGAACAGAAATTATTACGTACATGAAGGGGACTGACCCTCTTCAACACTCAGCTCTTTACGCTAAAAAAGCTTCTTATTGTTCTAATTAAACGGATATTGTGTATCACGAGTCATTCTTAAAGAATTGGGACAAAATTCAGAGTTTAGTTTAAAAAGCGAGTTGTTGAGGAGGGGGCAGCCTCTTCATATACTTAATAATTCCTGTTTGATTTAATTTTTAATGTTGCTCCTTACTTTTAGTTGAAAACACTTTTTTGTATTTGATTTCTGATCGTTTTTAAATGATACCAGGAAATATGGCCCCACCTCCATGGAGAGAATTCCCTCTTCATGGAAATATCATCTAGATAATTCAACCCAGGTGAAAATTTACCCCGAAAATTTACCCTTAATAACTCTACGCTTAAAATTGCGATAGAAAGGAGAAATTAAGACACATAAAAAAAATTTTGTATAGGAATTCTGGCAAATTCCCTTGGTGCATAATTTAACCTGAAAGTTTACCCTGTGGAAACTTCCCTCCCCTTGGAAAATTCCTCCATGGAAAAACCTCGATCAGAAAATTCGTCCCTTCACCCGAAAATTTATGCATACTTCCCAATAACAAATACTATGCGTAAATAATGGGCAAATTTTATAACTCAAAGACCTTTCCCCTGGAGCTGTGGGAGGGCCATGTTATATCAAAAGACATAGTTTTTGGGCATTTCAACTATGATGAACAAAATATCTATCTCAAAATTTTTATCGGATGATTTTGGGAAAAAACGGAGAGGGAGCCTAGTTGACCTAAATTTCTTTTGGTTACTAAAAAAGGAAACTATAAATTTTAATTTCCGTTTGAATGAAACCTCTCAACATATTCTCGGACCACTGGGTCGATACGATCACCCCTGGGAAAAAAAAATAAACATCTGTGTTCTTTCTTGTGGCAAAAAGTACAGAATTCCACATTTTCAATGAGTTCGTGTAAGGAACTGTAAATAAGGAGCGATGCGGCTCATTAGTAACCGAAACTCTAAAAAAAACAGAGCATTGATAACAATAAACACATAAAAATAATCAAATTTTGACGCTTATTCAAAACACACAAAATTCATCAAATTTAATGATACCCATCAAAAGTTAAGAGCCTGAGAAAATTTGCCCAATTTTCAGAAAATGAGGAAAATACCTCTAAAACATCAAGTGATCATAATCAAAATCGTACCATCAGATTCAGCCTGTCAGAGAACCTTACTGTAGAGGTTTTAATCTCATATATACATAAATGTGGAATTTCCCATTTTTGGAGAGAAGAATGATCACGGATGCGTGTTTATTTGTTTTGTTTCGTTTTTTTTTTCCGAATGACGATCATATCGAAAATTGTTCCCAGAGTTCCCAACACTGATCAAAATTTTGGAAAAAAACCTTTTTGTTCAAAATAATCAAAAGCACAAACAGCTATCCCCCCTCCGGGGAAGCCAAGCCCACCCAACTTTCTCAGCCCCCAGGGCTAGTGCTGTACATGATGCACTTAGCCTATTGTTTTCATTAACGATGTATCGTTTTGAAGGCGGTATGTTTGACCCTGGGTGTGTCTGAAAACCAAATGGTGTTAAGGTGAAACTTAAGGACATATCAAGGAGGATGGTGAACAAAATCGTGAACTTAATGATAGCTTGGATGCACACAGTGCATCTAGGCTAACAAAGGGTGGAATCTGCAATATCTTAGTAGTGGCTAAGGGTATTAATTAAAGGTATATTGTAAATTTCTGGGCCACAACTAGTACTACAACTTCTGTGGCTATAACTGCGACGAAATGCGACTGGAACTGTGACTACTTGCGCCTGCGACCCCTTCGACATGCAACTTCTTTCAGGGAATATCTAGGAGAATATTGAAAAAAGATCAAAACGCACTATGTGCATATAGGCCGTCAAAAGACTGCCACGGAAATATGTCAGGAACGGGTAGGGGTAATAAGCTGAAACTTTCAGGGTATGTTGAAAAGTGCTTGAAGGGCCAAAGATCTCCTTCTACGTTTTACATTACACGTCCCCTCAATACTGATCAAAATTCTGAAAAAGCTATTTTGTTTTAAATTGTCAAATGGTCTAATAATTATGCCTCAGGGGATTCCATCCACTTGACAGCCCACGGAAAAAGGGTTGTCAATAAAGGGCAGTCTGCCAATTGCTTGCACACGGGATTGATCTTTGTGAAATTTAAATAAAACTTCAGGGGGATGTCGAGGAGGATGATCAAAAGGGCGTATCAACAATATCTAAGGAGCAGCTAATAGCGTTAACTTGAAACGTTCAGTACAAGTATCGCTGCTACTACTGTGACAGCAACCGTGGCTACCTGCAACCATTACAGTAACTATTTGTGACTACAAATATGGCTACTTAGAATTACTTGCAAATGTGACTACTTGTTACTTTCACCACGATTTCTTTTGACTGGGACTGCGACTACTTGTGACTGGGACTCCTTGCGAAGGCTACTGTAACTGATACTGCTGGCGACCGTGATTACATTTGACTGTAGCTGTGACTACTTCATCTGCCACTGAGATTGCTTTCGAGTTAAACTACTCGTGACTATTACTACTAGTGGCTTTGAATATTATCGACTCTTTATTTTAGGATATTCGAGAAAACTGAGATTAATGGCTACCTCTTCCTCCTTCAAAGCTCCTCCTATATTTATTTATAGGTTAATCTGTTAGAAAGTGTGTGAATAAAAATGTACTTTTTGAGGCTTTACGCAAAATCCCCCACCCCACTTACACAAAAATCCGTCGATTCTCCTCCTTGATAGCTAAGGCGTAATTGTACAACACATCATATGATTTGTTCTAGCCTCAAATGAATCACCTTAGTTAAATGAGGCTTTAAAACAAACGCTTTTGTTGACGGTTTATTTTGTACGAGCAAAAAAGATAAACTTAACAATCTCTGAATTTCTATTCAACAGCTTTTAGGCCCTCTTTAGATCAAAAATGTTGCTTTGCGTAGCACAAAGGAAACGCGCCTTTATTCAGAACCATCGTCGATACATAGAGTTTGATATTGCAATGTTCCTGAAAATCGCTACCCTTTTCTGCAATTCGTACAAATTTTCTAAGACTTCCGGTGATTAGATTTCAACTTAATGAATTTTACACATTTGAAAGCAGCATAAGCCAATTCTTTTTACTTTAGAATTATTATCAAAACTCTTTTTTCAGAATGTGGTTACTACATTCCCTTGTTACTCCTTGTTTGTTGCTACAAACTGTTTGATTTATGTAGTTATTGATAGTTCTGTAATATACGACTCCAAAAGCCGGGAGCCAGATTGTCTAAGAGGATATCATAATAGATCTTTAAACTTTGACAGTTTTCTCATTCTTTATAACATCAATGAATTATTGTTTAGTTTAGCTACCTTTTCAGTGAATCATTTGTTAAAAAAGCACTTTCGGCGATAACCAGATGATCAAACAGCGCTATTGGGAAATAATTGGTAGTCCTCTTGTAATAATTTTTAGTATTGAATAATATATTAGTTCTCATTATAAGCTAGGCGTGTAAGCAGGTTTTATTTGGGGGAATTTTGCAAAAAAAACAGGTAAAGTATGCCAAATGCACAGGATATAATCAGATGATGGAACAGCGTTTTAAGGGAATAATTAACAGTCCAGCCCTTTTTAGTTCTGAATTATACTTTACTTTTTATTAAAAGAAATAGACGTAGGTTGGATTGATTGGGGGGGGGGTCGAGGACTGAAAAATATGAATATACAAAAATAATACACCTTCTCAGGGTCGAGGATCTCTCAGCCAATCGTAAACATTATAAGCTTTGACGAATTGTCAAATAAGTCTACTTTTTATCGGACCTTCTCTTAAAACAAAATTTTTGCCTAGACGCCTCACTGAAAGTATAAACGATTTTGCGGATAGTGTCTGGAACATTCCAATTCCAAAGTCTTCCCTTTGCGTGCAAATATAACAAAAATACAATTTTTTGACTAAGAAAATTAATTATACAACAATTTAAATATTAAGTGTAATTTCCCGTTGTTAATACGGTGATATCAGTTAGGCGCGTCGAGATTGTTCAACGCAGCCAAATATGTCAATTGAAAGGGATGAACAGAGAACCTCAAAGGGGAGCAAGTATGAGGAAATGTTTCTGTTTAAGGTTCCAGATAAGGAAAAACAGTTTAGAGATGTAAAGTCCTGAGTTCAAATTATTTCTAGGCTTTAAAAAGTTAATTTTGAGAAAAAAAACGGGACCAAAGAACACCCAGATTTGACCAACCAGATAGCCCTATTTCATTAAATGTGACCAATCAGTTTGGCAAATATGATAATCAGTGGGGTCTGTTAGATGACCAATCAGATTTAATTAAATGTGACGGATTGTAAAAGGTAAGATAAGATATATTTCAGCCAAAATACAAAAAAATTTGTTCAATTTTCTACAAAGGTTCACCGGTTTGCAAAAGGGTGGAGGATCATGAAACAAAACTATGAACATTAAATTACTAGAACATTGAACATTTAATAACCTAACCATATAATATTTTTAAAAAATCACTCATAAAAAAAGGATTAGCAAAATACAAAGAGAGAGAGAGAGAGAGAGAGAGAGAGAGAGAGAGAGAGAGAGAGCGTGTGTGTGTGTATGTGTGTGTGTTTATTTAAATATTAGAAAACATGAAACTTGGATCAGGCTGTAGGGGACTCTACAGGCCTAGTAAAAATAAATATTAAGACAGAGAGAGAGAGAGAAAGAGAGAGAGAGAGAGAGAGAAAGAGAGAGAGAGAGAGAGAGAGAGAGAGAGAGAGAGAGAGGGCTGATTTAAATATTAGAAAACCTGAAATTTACAGGCCTAGTAAGAATAAATATTAATAGTACATAAAAACAGATACACCTGTAACATTATACAGTTTCAAATTAACCTTTAAGCACCAGACGTTTGAAGGTGCAAAAGAAACTACAGCCCCGTGCCACAGCTGGAGACATATTCCATACTATTGAAGATACCACCAGAGAGCAAAATTTAGATCGAAAACAATGCTTGGCAGAGACTTCCGAATTGCAAGAACAACGTAGGTAATACGACAAACAGTAGAATACAAAAATAGGAGCTGGAAAACAATTGGAACTGTCCCATGTAGCCATGCAAAATTAAAAAGAATCACTTTGACATAAACTAACCGGAGGATTAAGAGAGGCTTAACAGCAGATGCATTTGCAATCTTTATAACTAGTCTAGCTTTCCCGTGAAAAGATGCCACCAGAGAGCAAAAATTTTATGGAACGCAAAGCCTAGCAGGGACTCTTATGTTGCAAGAACAATGAAGGAAATATGACAACCAGTAGGGTACAAAATAGGAGGCTGGAAAACAATTGGAAACGTCCCATGTAGTCGTGCAAAAAGTAAAAAAAAGCACATTGACATAAACTGTGGAAGTTTAAGAGAGGCTTAACAGAAGATTGATTTGCAACCTGTACAACTAGTAGAGCTTCCTCATGAAGAGACTTTATGGTCGACTAGACTTTAGGCATATGTATAGTAGGACAATGAAAATATACGATTGAGTGAAGGGAAAGAATAGAAAACATAAGACAGATCAATGAATGTCTACATCAGCTTACGTAAGATGCCCAGATTCCCGGTAATCTTAACATGTAATGTATTAATGCGGATTTTGTACGACCAATTCTCATCCAGAAGAATTTTAAAGAATCGAACGGAACCACTTTAAGATCTAAGAAGAGCATCACGTGACATATGAATTACATATAAAGCCAAGAAAGTTTGTAGAAATTCTAGAACAACCGAAAACTTGGACTTGAAAACATTAAGACACAAATAGTTCATATTAAACCGTTAAAAACTCTCTCGAATAAAGCAAAAATATTTTCTTTTACTGAAGCTTGATCAAATGCTACTATAGATAACGTTCTGTCATCAGTAAAAGTAACTAGACTGTCCTATGAATTTGACTGGAGCAAGGGCTCACTAGCAGAAATGGGGGAAAACAAACGGCAACAGAGCTTTGGAATACACACTTTTACCATAAATCAAATTCATATAAATCAAAAATATCTTGGGTCCAGGATAGAACCTTGTAGGACAACAGTATCAACTTAAAAGTCAATTGAAGGGTTCTTGCAAATAAAGATCTTCTTATCAAGTATACACGAATAGAATCAAGAGTGAGCGGTTCCACGCATTCCGATGTGGCAAAGGGTTCCTAAAAGGTAGTTATGTGTTGAATCTTTTCTTTATATCCAAAAATAAAGCTGATACGAATATCATCCAATAAACTATTAAAATCATCAGTTTTGCAGTGTATAATTTACATATTTATACATTAATTACTACTACTACTACTACTACTACTAGTAACAGCTCACCTAAGCACCAAATTGCCTGAGGATATCACAGCTACGCGTGCTCATTCTAAAATGTTCCGTAGGCAATTTTTCTGGAAAAGATCTAGCAAATCTCCCCGTGGTTTTCGTAGCGCGCATGCCTTGGAACCGTGGTAGACTAGTGCTATGCACTCTAGCTTCTTTTATTTCAATCCTGCTTCGCAGACTTATCTTCATTTTCTTCCGAACTGTTTTTAATTGTGAAAAAAACATAGGCCTAGGCTAATCTACTTTTAACATTTTCCCTGCCCTGTATCTGCCGTCTTTACTAATAATTCTACCTAGCTAAGTGAAGCTATCCACTTGATCAATATTTTTGGTACCCAGCGTCACCTTTTCGTCTTCACTTATTCCTAGCCTTAGGGACGTTAATTTCAAAACAGAAATATACGAATAACAGCAAAAACAACAGGAGAGAGAGGGAGGATAAATAACACTTGATAACACTCTGTGATAACACTATCACAGAAAAAAAGAAGCCAAATTTGCACTCTAGTCAAACACGTTAAAATCAATAATGGCAACACTATTACATGCTTAAAGAAGAAAAAAAGCTGTATATGCATTTTGAATCAAAACACATTAAAATCAATGCAATTAAAATCAAATAATATCAACGATAAAGCAAGAATAAGAAATCTTGATAATTGAAGAAAGGATTATGGAAAAGACTAGATTAAGCTAAACATCACAAGCAGGCAAAATAAAAGAAAATAATAGATTAAAAGAGGAAAATTTTGTAGTGACAATACACAAGCAACTAAGAAAAGAGGAAATGGAGATGGTTTTGTTTGGACAAAATCAAAATTATTATTAATGTGCTCGAGAATATATAGTATAGAAATTTTTCGAAAGCTCTCTGTAGCAGCATGGATGGGAGAGTAGATTGGGATTTCTAACAAGGCTAACTGGGGGAGTCGGGGTCTAATAGGGTTGTGAAATTCGAGAAAAATGTCCTCATTACTGGGACTAAAAATGGCCAGTTTAGCGAAACGCGAGCTAATTTTTTCCTCCTTTCTTTTAATGTGGTAGTGCGTGCGGCCTTAAAGAGGAAGGAGTATGGAACTCGTTGTAAATGATCCTGAGCGAACACTTTTTGACCAACTCAGATTTGTCGCAAGTTCACTTGAAAGTTGCGAATGCCAGACCAGACATGCATATTCCAATTACAGTCTGACAGAGGATAGATAAAGACGGAGGAAGGTATCTTAGGGCAATTAAATTTGTTTAACAAACGCAACCTTGCGTAAATCCTGATTTAATGCGAAACCAGCTACTAGAGTCATTTTCTACTTTAACCACAACAGTGTTATTTTCGTACATAACATTAGTCACTTTAATGTATTTGTCTGGTATAAACACTTCGTGGTAACGGACTGTAAGTAAGGAGCGACGCGGCTCAATAGTAACCAAAACTCAACACAGCTATCCCCCCCAACCCTCTTTTTTCGTCAAAGTCGTCCAATCAAAATTTTGATATAGCCTTTTGTTCAGCATAGTTGAAAAGTCCAGTAACTGTATCTTTGGGGAGAACTTGACCACCCACAGCCCTTGAAGAAAGGTCTATAAGTCATGAAATTTACCCATTACTTACATAAGCCTATAGTATTTGCTATTGGGAAGTATAAAGAGATTTTTTGAGGGGAGGGGTGAATTTTATGCTTGGTGAGTTTTTCACAAGGAGACCTTTCCGTGGGAGGGAATTTTTCGGGTGTTGAACATTCCTTGGGAATTTTTTACACTGTGTAAATTTGACATAATTCTTTACAAAATGGTTGTTGGACTTACTTTCCGCTTGCCGACTCAATTTTACATGTGAAAATGTTAAGGGGAACTCCCAGGGGGAAATTTTTAACTGGTCGGAATTCCCTAGAATATCTTTCCGTTGGGGGATTTTTCAAGGGGGAAATTCTCCACGATGGAGTTTTCCACGGGACAAATTCCTCAGAGGAAAATTTCTGCGGGAGCTATTTTCTAGAATAATTTAAAAAGAATTTTAAAAAAAATTAAGGAATTTTTCAAATAAAAATGCGCTAAGAAAAATTTTTCATCCGGAATCGTTTGATAGAAATGTTTGGGGGGTTTCAGCTAGAATGGAATTGTCAGGGGAATTTTCCTGACGAGGGAGAAGTATTTTACGTGGAAAGAACTTTTCATGGAGAAATTTTTCGTGGGGGGAAGGAATTTTTCATGCAGGGGGAGATAGATATCCCGATATTATTTAAAAACGACACGAAATTAGATATAAAGAAAACAAGATTTTATCCACTGAGAGTAATGAGCAATACCGAAATTTAAAACGAACAGAAAGTGTTATATATATGAAGGGGGTGTTTCTTCCTCAAAACTTCGCTCTTTACGCAAAAGTTTGACTTTTTGTTCCAATTCCTTAAGAACCACTCCTGATACACATCAGAATATTAATCTTTTTGAAAAGTTCTAAAGAAACTTTAGAGTAAAGAGCGCGGTGAAGAGGAGGGGCAACCCCTTCATATCTATATATATATATAAATAAGTTGTCTGTGTGTGTATGTGTCGAGTGACGTCATGTTTGTGTGTCGACTGACGTCATGTTTGTCGACTGACGAAATTACAAACCGGGTCATCGGGACACAAATGACGACCAGGACACCGGGACATAGGGAATATAAATGACGACCGGGATATAGGGACATAGGGAATATAAATGACGACCGGGACACTCAAAGAGAAAGCGACCGGGTGTGTCGACTGACGTCATGTTTGTCGACTGACGAAATTACAGACCGGGACATCGGGACACAAATGACGACCAGGACACCGGGACATAGGGAATATAAATGACGACCGGGATACTCAAAGAGAAAGCGACCGAGACACAAGGAATGTTCGATTAGCAATCACCATCAACAAAGCACCGGGACACAAATGACGACCGGGACACAGGGAATATAAATGACGACCAGGACACTCAAAGAGAAATTACAGACCGGGACACCAGAACACAAATGACGACCGGGACAAAAATGACGACCGGGACACAGGGAATATAAATGACGACCGCGACACTCAAAGAGAAATTACAGACTGGGACACCGGGACACAAATGACGACGGGGACACAGGGAAACAACAACAACGGGGACGCTGGGGGGCACAGGGGGATATATAAATGACGACGGGGACACAGGGAATGTTCGATTAGCAATCACCATCAACAAAGCTCAAGGGCAATCATTAGAATAATGAGGTATAGATCTGAATACAGATTGAGTTATTATGTTTTTTGACTATGCGGAACAAAATGGCTATCTCAAAATTTTGATCTGTTGACTTTGGAGAAAAAATGAGCGTGGGAGGGGGCGTAGGTGCCCTCTAATTTTTTGGTCACTTAAAAATGGCACTAGAACTTTTCATTTCCGTTAGAATGAGCCCTCTTGCGACATTCTAGGACCACTTGGTCGATACGATGACCCCTGGGGAAAAAAACAACAACAAATAAACACGCACCCGTGATTTGTCTTCTGGCAAAAAATACGAAATTCCACATTATTGTAGATAGGAGCTTGAAAATTTTGCTATAGGGTTCTCTGATAGGCCAAATGCGATGGTGTGATTTTCGTTAAGATTCTATGACTTTTAAGGGGTGTTTCCCCTATTTTCTAAAATAAGGCAAATTTTTCCAGGCTCATAACTTTTGATGACAAAAACTAAATTTGATGAAACTTATATATTTAGAATCAGCATGAAAATCTGATTCTTTTGATGTATATTTTAGCATCAAAATTAGCAAAGCTGGGTCGCTCCTTACTACAGTTTGTTACCACGAACTGTTTGATATGGCGAGAGAGGAAATTGAGAAATAGACTTAGCATTATAAAAGTGTGAATTCTGTAATTTAAGCGAAATATTTCGAACTTTATAACGTGGAAAGATACACTACATTGTTATGAAAAGTAAAATTTTGATTAGAAAATTTTTGAGATTTCGTCAAAGTTGACACAGTTTATTAAAACACTATTTTTAAAAATAAACAGTGGTTAGTTAGTGCCATACTGCCTATACTTAAAACCCTCATTTTAAGTGTTTTCTGTGCATTTCTATCTGTTTTTCTGTTTTTCTTGTTACATTCCTAAAAGAACTAGTATTTAATTTTTAATATATCTTTTACGAATATACAAGTTGTATCTTTATCCTCATTTCCTACTCTTCATTACTACCATAGTTACAAGGCGATGCCACAAAGTTAGGCCACATGCTAAATGGTTTGACCTGTACAAATTGTCACAAAAAGTGCATGACCCCAGAAAAGGGTTTAAGATCATTTTTTCTGACAATAAAAAGATTAACTCACTCGTTATAGTGGTGCAAAGGCAAAAAATTACGGAGAAAATACTAAATATAATTTTTTTTTATAATGGTGAACAGCTTTTTATTTTTTTTTTTATGGCGGGATGGTTCTTATGACTTACTATTTTTTGTATCAATATTTTCATACCATTTCCATTTGAACAGATTTATTAGAACTTTAACCCTCACCAGGTTTTGGACTAAATTCACGACCATTTCTACTACCTACTTACAACGCATAGTTGTCGAGGATCCCTTTAAATTGCAGGCATTTTTTTTGTTATCAAGTTTATCTAAGCAACCTTTTATGAACCCCCCCCAAGGAAAATCCTGGATCCGCCCCTTCTGACAACCTCCATCCAAATATTTTTTTTTCTTGTGCTCGGCATCCCTCTCAAAATCTGTGGGGTATATTCCATCCCAATAGCCAAAGCTATTTTGCCTTCAAACCACTTAGAACAAGATGGCTTTCAAAATTCTTGTGTAGGTTGGCAGCTCTCCATCCACTTATCGACTTCCTCATCAACATATTCTGAAAATTAAATATATTTTATGAGATCTTAATACCTATTTATACATTTTATAAGTAACCCATAATGGTTCGTAGTAACGAACTGTAAGTAAGTAGTATTTCAGCTCAATAGTTACAGATAGCAGGGGTCGAGGTAGGGGTGGTTCCCGCATATACAGAATGTAATATACTTTTAATTTTTAGGTGATTATTATTGTTTAATAAACTGATTGTTTAATGACTGAATGTTTAACGATTTATTTTCTACTATCTATCGGTGAACGTCCAGCAGTAAGAATCTAACAGAAAAATGTTCTATAAATGGCTACGAAGAAGAAAAATGACTTCGTCAATCCATTGACTCATACTGATGCATATTGTACCACACACTGGTACAGTTGTACTGATGCCTACATACTGATACACATCATACATAGGTGTAAACCTAAGTTGCTCTAGCCTGTTCTCAAACTCACACTACGTTTAATGAGACTGGATTCTCAAATATTTGTGAAGACCTCCGAGAGGTCTCGCAGGATAAAATGCCTTTTTTACTTATAGGAATTACTTATAAGACGGTCAGATCCCGGCCGTTACCACTGCCAAATACCTTGATTCGTGTTTCAAGAAAATGTATATTTCCCTCGACGATCTTCTCCAAGTTGAAAGTGAAAGAGCGAAAGACAAGGACCAGATCTTGTTGGCTACTGAATTTGTTTCAATAGATACAAATACTGTGACAGTCCCTGTTCATCAGCCACGATAGAACTAAGCCAGTTTGTTTGGATCAGATGACGAACTCCTAGCAGTCAATGCAAAGCATTGACTGCTATCTAAGTTATTCTAATCTGAATGATGCTAATCTGAGTTATTCAGATTTTCAATAGGGAGACTTTAGTTCCAAGAAAAAGTGAACTTAGTCCAAGGAAAAGTGACCCATATTACGAGGCTTTTCGTGGAAGCCTCGTAATATGGGTCTCAGAAATAGCTTTACGAGGTTATCTTGAAATTATTGTCCATGCCCACCACCAGTGTCCCTTCTTTAGGTGTTTTCCAAGGCTAGTCAGCTAATCAAACAGTCCGTGATAAAGAATTTTAAGTACTGAGTGACTCGGCTCAATAGTAACAGAAACTAAAAAACGGAATTTGTATAACAATAGAGTAAAAAAATAACTGGCTTTTTATGCTGATTAAACAAAAAAAAAACATTTTCAACTGAAAGTAAGGAGCGACATTAAAACTTAAAACGAACAGAAATTACTCCGTATATGAAATGGGTTGTCCCCTCTGCAATCCCTCGCTCTTTACGCTAAAGTTTGACTCTTTGCCACAATTCTGTTTTTTAAAACAATTAAAAGCTTTAGCGTAAAGAGCGAGGGATTGCAGAGGGGACAACCCATTTCATATACGGAATAATTTCTGTTCGTTTTAAGTTTTAATGTCGCTCCTTACTTTCAGTTGAAAAACTTGTTTTTTTTATTTAATTTCTGAACGTTTTTGAATCAATTTATCTTTTGATTTTGGCTCTCCGCAGAGGAATAATTAAAACGAAATTTGTATTTTTTTTTGCTAAATGGCTTTCTAATAATTTTGATCGAATAATTTTGAGAAAAAAGAGCGGGGGAGGAAGCCTAGTTGCCCTCCAATTTTTTGTTTCATTAAAAAGGCAACTAGAACTTTTAATTTTTTACGAATCTTTTTATTAGTAAAAGATATACGTAACTTATAAATTAGCTTACGTAAAGAACTTTTTATTTCTCATGTTTTTATTACATATATGAGAGGGTTCGCCCCCTCGTTAGTACATCTCTCTTTACACTAAATCTTAAATTTTGTCCCAATTCATTAAGAATGACCCTTGAATCACAAAAGCCGTAGAATAAATAGTTGACATTACTAAAAATACTTTAGCGTAAAGAGCGAGGTATTAGGAGGAAATGAGCCCCTCATATGGGTAATAATTTCTGTTCGTTTTAAGTTTTAATGCTGCTCCTTACTTCCAGCTGAAAAAAACTTTTTTATATTTGTTTTTTCATTGTTTTATTTTTAAATAATGCTAGTAAATACTGCGCTCCCTTCATGGAAATTTTCTTCCCAGATGACAAATTCCTCGATGGAAATTCCCCCAGCATATCCCCCTCTTCTCAACCCCTCCCCCAACCAAAAAATCATAATGAAAACGCCTGTACACTTCCCAATAACCATTACTATATGCAAGCACTGGTCAAAGTTTGTAACTTGTAGCTCCTTCCACGGGGACTGTGGGGGAGTAAGCCGTCCCCAAAGACATAGTTATAAGGTTTTTCGACCACGCTGAATAAAATGTCTATCTCAGAATTTTGATCCGTTGAATTTGGAAAAATAATTACCGTGGGAGGGGGCCTAGGAGCCCTCAAATTTTTTTTCAAATTCATTTTCGTTAGAATGAGCCCTCTCGCAACATTCTAGGACAACTGGGTCGATACAACCACCCCTGGGAAAAAAAACAAACAAATAAACACGCATCCGTAATCTGCCTTCTGGCAAAAAATACAAAATTCCACATTTTTATGTGTTGGGTTCTCTGATACGCTGAATCTGATGGTGTAATTTTCGTTAAGATTCTATGACTTTTAGGGGGTGTTTCCCCTATTTTCTAAAATAACGCAAATTTTCTCAGGCTCGCAACTTTTGATGGGTAAGACTAAACTGGATTAAACTTATATATTTAAAATCAGCATTAAAATGTAATTCTTTTGATGTAGCTATTAGTATCAAAATTCCATTTTTTAGAGTTTTGGTTACTATTGAGCCGGGTCGCTCCTCACTACAGTTCGTTACCACGAACTGTTTGATTCTATAAATTTAAAATTCGCTAAGTATAATTTTACCCATCAAAATGCAGCCTGAAAATATTTGTACGATATTTATGAAAAGGGGGAAACACCCTCAAAGTCGAAGAAATTAATGAATATTGCACCATCTGAATCACAAAATCAGAGAACCCTACTGTAGAGGTTTCTACTTTCCTCTTGATATATTTTGCAATTTTAATTTCATTTGTTTTTGGCCAGAAGAAAAGTCACGTTTATTTGTTTGTTTGTTTTTGTTGCTTTTTGTATTTTCACCAGGATGACCTTATCGAGCCAAAGGTCCTAAAAGATTGGGAGAAGGCTATGTTAAAAGGGAATTTATAGGTTTTAGTTCCGTTTTGAAGTGAATAAACAAATTGGACGGCAATTAGCCCTCTCCCATGCCTATTTTCCCTCGTCCAATCAAAATTTTGAGACCGCCATTTTGTTCAGCATAGTTAAAAAGGTCAAATAACCATGCCTCTGGGAACAGCAGGACCATCAAAAGCGCTTGGAGAAAGAGTTGTAAGCTATGAATTCACAGACTATTGTATATAGTCTATTTCCAAGAACATAATAATGACCCTGGCTAGTCAGTTCACTTGACTAAGGCGTTGTTCCACTGGTAGTCTTGGGACTCATGTTCTATTTCTACCCTGGACAAAAACCTTTGATCATGGATTATATAGGTCCCCTGAATCAAAATACGCCTTGTGTAAGCGTCTTGGGGAATGCCTTGTGGAAAAACCTCGAGAAATTTTTTTTTTGAAAAGTGTATTGAAAGAAAAAAACTTCTCAAAGAAAAAAAACATCTCGAAAAAAACATCTCGAAAAAACAAATCGAAGAAAAAAACGTCCCGAGGAAAAAACGTCTCTAAGAAAAAACATCTCGAAGAAAAGAACGTCTTTAAAAAACGTCTCCAAGAAAAAAAGATTTATAAAAATATACTAACACGTGCGCATTGTATAACTCTGATATAATACCCAAGCTTGTGCAATACGTCAGTTCAGTTACTCCCGAGCTTTCCACAACTTGACTATTGGCCTTGAGGGCAAACATCTTGAAAAAAAGGAATCTTGAAAAGAAACATTATTAAAGTATTACGTAATAACCAGTTGTGTGCAATAGATGAATAATTAATAACACCTGCGCCTTGCCTTGAAGGAAAGCCGTTAAACTCCTCTGTGATATAACGGTGAAAAAGAAAAGGGTAGCCCCTATAGGCGTGCTCTAAGTGGCTATGGTCTCACTACTCATAAGTTAACGTGGTATTTATGTGATAGTGAGGTACAGGGTCTATAAGTTAATGTGGTATTTACGTGATAGTGAGACGGCTAACAGCTTAATCTTTTGGAAGTCTGTATGCATATAGCCACCAATATCCCTTCTTAGAGCAGTTTTCAAGATTGGTCAGTCAATCACTGAAAAATAAAACCAAGCCTCCGGGAAAGCATTGATAAGTTATTTTTTTTCAATACCCAGTCGTTATTTTTTATCTTTGTCCTGAGCCCGAGTAACTCAGGATTTGGGCTATCTGAAAAGGCCTATTCATATATGTAATCAAATTTCCTATTAATTGTTCCATTTTAAACTATTTGAAATTTGAAAAACAAATTAAGCAAAATACCCTTTAAATTCACTTTTTGTTATTGAACTTCGAGAAAGCCAGGAGTTAATCTGAGCAAAATCAAGATCAAAAACACCAATTAATCAAATTATCACCCAAGGCCCAAGACTAGGTAAAACCAAGATTTAATCAGACCGAAAAACTGATCAGAAAAATCGAAGTCGAATGCAAAAATATCGTTTGACCAAATTTTTGTCCCCGATAAAACAGTTGACCAAATTGCATACAATTAACGGTTACCAGAAGATACATCCTTTGACTTGAAAACTAAGCAAAAACCTTTTTCAACAGAAAGTAAGTAGCAGCATTAGACTTAAACTGAACAGAAATTATTCCGTACATGAAAGGGGCTGTCCCCTCCTTAGCGTCTCACTCTTTAGGCTTTTTTCTGACCTCGTCACAAGTGCCATATGAGCTCTTAGCTCTTCTTTTTATAGTTTCCGGTTTCCACTATATTAGCTGAAATTGTTTGTGGGAATAAAACTCAGGCCCAGAACTAGACTGAGACACGTCCTACAGGAGAAAAAGATGAGAATAAAGGAGGGGGCGAGGCGATCTTGTCATAAGTATTTCAGTCAAAATGAATTAATGGTTTTGAAAAAGTATTTCAGTCAAAATCAAAACAAACTTGCAACCTAGTACAAGACAAATCATGGTTTATAGTAACCCAGAAAAATAGCTCAAAACATCTTAAAAACGGTGTCGGATCAAAATATAAATAAACATAAATAATTATGTATATAAAAGAGGCTTCTCGATCCCGTTCACTATTTCCGCTATACCATACAAGAATAA
Source organism: Artemia franciscana (assembly GCF_032884065.1). Taxonomy (NCBI): domain Eukaryota; kingdom Metazoa; phylum Arthropoda; class Branchiopoda; order Anostraca; family Artemiidae; genus Artemia; species Artemia franciscana. The sequence continues at coordinate 10,900,983 of NC_088864.1, forward strand.
GGTCCTCGCTAAAGCTCATCTATCAGTCGAATCACACTTGCTCATAATCTATGAAACTGAGAATCAAGGGGGTGATATGACTCAAGTAATTCTCAATTATTTAAAGAGTAAAAATTCGATCCACGCATTATCTCCTTCTTAAAATCACACTGTTCTTCTCTTAAAACTTTATGGTCAGGATCTTTAAGTCTAAAGGTTATCATCATACTAAGTAATTTCCTGGGAGAAAAATGCCCCTCTTGCCCCCTCCCCTCAATAAACACCATTGCACACTTGAAAATATACAAAAGAAACGTAAATAAGACTGTTTTTCGGCTTTTTCTCACTTCTCTTTTTTTAGAAGATCAATCCTGAATAGTCAACCGCCCTGAATCAGGACCTGAATAGTCCTGAATAGTCGGTCCTATCAAAGTAGTTAAACGCACCCCTTCAGCAGCAAAGGCAACGCAAGGATTAAAAAAAAAAATTAAAAACTTTCATTCATAGTCTATAGTAAATACGGTAAAGGCCGTATATATTCCTCCACTATTTTTACTATTAATGTAACAAAAAAAAATGATGTCAGATAATAAATTCAAACCCTCTGGAGCATAAATGAAATCAAGTACATAAAGAAGGTGAACAATAAATGCAAGAAAAGTGCCTAAACGAGTGAAATAAAACAATAAATAAAAAGAACAAATATATAAATATAAAAGCTGAAATATTACGCTTGCCGTTGGGTCTCGAATGTGTTTTTAAAAATTGGCAGAATTAAGATCGATTAAAGATTAAGGATAATTCTATAATTGTTCCATGTCAATTAGGATATGGTACAGCCAGGGTTGCCTCCAAAGACAAAAAATCGCCACAAAATCATTAAAAGCCAAATTGGCGGTGAAATAATTTAGCTTACCAAATCCGTCCATATCTATCAAGTAGAGAAATTAGGATATTGGCATGTTCGTCTAGTAACCGATAACCAAATTGCACTTATCAGACACTAACACTATTGCCCTAATTATCTAAGCCTCAGGTAGTAAGGTTTACTAGAATTGAACAACCATTTGCATACAGAATAGTTTCATATTTTAAGTATATATACTAAAAAAAAATGAATTTTTAATTCCGGCTAATAATAATAATAATAATAATAATAACAATAATATTTATTACACACAAACATACAAAAGCATAAACAGTGGAGTACAGAGAAAAAGATAATGAACGAAGCAAAAACAAAAGTACACGTAACTCAACAACGGCAAGCACAACAAAGCTAATTTAACAAAGAAAGACAGTATAATAAAATGGACTAACAGATCAGTAGAACAGAGAAGTAAAGCTGCATTAATATCTAGAAATATTTACAAACACAGTATAGACCGCCGCTCATGCTTCGCATTCATCAAGTTTATTATTAACCCACAAAGATAACCCTATGGAGAAAAGAAAAAGCAAACGAAATTAACAAAAAAATAATCACTTGTCCTACATAATACATAAATAACAAGAGAAAATATAACTAAACTAGAAAGATAACTAATAAGAAGAAGAAGATTATGGCACCATCGCCCCATACAGGGAATTATTTTCGCAGAGATCGTACATATTGAGAAAGCCGATCTCGCTATCGGCTTTAATACTTTCACTTTTTTTTTGAATTCACTTAATACAGACGATGGTTGTTACAACGAAAGATGTAATGTCACATATAATATGCTCTACTTACTAAACACTACCCCTGGAAAATTCCCTGTTGACAAAACTAACAGCGCGACGCTTAAATTTACTCAACACATGAGAATTGTGTTTCTTATGATAAATGTTTCACAATATATGATCACAAATTATAAAGATTAATATTAGATTTAAAACAATTTTTTTGGACTGATAAAAGAATTAAACTTGTTTATTTTTTCACTTTAAATCATATTTATAAATCTACTGTATAAATGTGTAATGAAGAATTTGGAGTCGCGATAATTTCCAGGAACATTATATTAATTTTGAAGGGTTCAATTGATTCTAGTTCACCCTAAATTAATATCTAAGGCTGCCACGTCTAGCACCACTTCATAATCATTTGCACATGCTTCAATGAATTGAACGCTGAGCTCTTACATGACCAAACTATAGCACTTTTGTGCAAAAGATTTTTTTGTCTCGGGCGAAATAATGAGCTGTAAAAAAGGCAGAGTTACTAAAAAAAATACGGACCGCCTTTTTGCCCTTTTCTTCTGAAAGATTTCGCGTGAAATTCGATATAGCCATAGATGGATCTTAAAGAGGAAATCAATGATTCTGCTAGAGGGGAGCCGGCGTTTACCCCCCCCCCTCATGGCTGGTTGGTATTAAATCACTTTTGACTTATAAAAAAGGACTAGAACTCTTAATTTCTGATCGAATGAGCAGCCTCCGAAGTTTCTACGACCATGAGGTGGAGCTGGGGATGAGGAAGGGGAAGTTTCCTTCATATACGGAATGAACTCTGTTCATTTTGGGTTTAGTGCTACTCTTTACTTCCATAATAACAGCGTAGACCAGAAATATTCCAAAAAATCAATAGTGATTAAGCATCAATTTCACATTTTTGATGGATTTTTTAAATATAACCAACCCACCCCCCTCCTTCCCTTCGAAAAGATAACTCCCAAACAAAAGTCTTGGAAACGGCACTACGGTCATGAGTATTGGATAAATATTTATTACCTTGGTCTCACATATCCTAATCTTAAATTGAAGACTTATATTCCTATTGTCCCAAACTTTTTTCAACAGCGAATTTACATCTCAATCTTTACTATCTCTTCCAAATTTTAAATCAGGAAATAATGCATCTGTTTGTTATCTAGGAAAATTGTTTTGTTCCTTTCTCGCAACTTGGGGAGTAATAACACTAACGAGTTCGTTTCAAGTTTTATCCATTTAATCTCTTGACTTTTCCTCGCTTAAAAGATATTATGCTTCGCCTTAATTATTGTATTTGCATAGTCTCTTTGCATCTAGAATCTTGCCATGTGATATTACTAAAATAAACTTTTTAGCTTTCCGAAATGAGGAGGCTTTTCAGTTGCTGAAATTTGAAGAACATAACCGTTTTTAAAGAATATCATTAGACTGCAATTCCCAAAACATTTTAGTGCCTGATAAAACGCGAAAATGAATTGTGAAAGTACAATGTCTTGTATAACAGTTGTATTTTCTTATCACTTTTCTATATATAATTTGTTTATTTTAGATTATCGTGATTATAATTCTTTTTCTTTTCTTTTTTCTCCCTTTGATAAAGACTTCCGAACGGGACGTCGAAATATTCGACTTTTATTATTATCTATGGTAAGCGGTCATATTATTTCTCTTAGGCTTTCTATTGTCTTGTTAAAAAATTGCACCCATTTTTTCATATTTTTATTTTGTTTCGATTGTAAATTGTAACTTTGTTTTAAATGGTGAGGCAGTGCGGTTAAAAAAATTGTTCTAGTGTATTTTTGTGAGGACATTACTATATACTAAGCTATACATTCGAATTTTAAAATTTTAATCGAGGGTTAGTTTCTGGTGTATATACTAGGAGGAATAATCGTCAAACTAGAAGGGTTAAGATATTAATAAGGGTTAAGATATTAACCTTGTCTGGTCCCTGGGCTGGACCAACCCTGAAGACTCGGCTGCTCTAAGTATTTTTAACACTAGCGATTCTTGATTTATAGTCGTTGAAAGAGAGGGGGTTTCCTTGAAAGATTGTGTCCCCACTGTTCCCTTTGGTTTGGCAAGCCACAGTGACTTGATTGCTTGTAGAGTGTTTGAACTCGAACAACTTTTGATTTTCGATTCTTGTGCGATACAGTTCTGATCTGACACACTTTGTTCCTCCTCGTCACACGGCAAAACGAAATTTCGGAGGCATAACTACACAAAACCTACTCAATTTTGACTGATTTCGATTTTAGGTTATTTGGACGTAAGGGCTATTCGAAAAAACTAGGTTTAAGCCTTATCACTGGGCTAGAGAAATTCTTGAGACGTACTATTTAATTAACTGAGATCTGGTTACTCTCAGAGAAACATTACAATTGGTTCAGTAGGCCTATGTACTTTTTATTGGCTAGTATCGTCTATTTTTGGGAAAACTGTTAATAACTCTAACAATAAAGTTAAAAATGATCACTTTTAACGAAAACACTTATAAAATTGTCAACAACACCAAAACAAAACGGTATCAAATTAAAACCACTTAATCGGGTCTATTTATGAGGGTTATTAATAAAACAAAAAATAAAACAGAAAGCAAAACTAACTAGTTAAGGGGTAGTCAAACATCTTGTACTACTTTATAGGTGGTGCTGGTGCTTTTTGAAGCTTGTTACAGATGATTCATAGATATTGCTTAAATTTAGGGATAGTGCAGCAAGGTCTATCTTCAATTATACTACTAGCTTCCTATAGCTAAAAAATAATGCACAGTGTTTTATTTTATTCTAGTATTAATAAGACAGATTTCTCCCTTCAATCATTGTGAATTTGAACGAAAAATAGTTTATTTTTATGGGTTGCAGGGGTCCAGAACCTTTAAAGGGCTCCTTCCTAAGGGGTGAAAAACCCATTCATCTGGGCTATGTGCTAAACTTATTAGTATATCCAACATATCAAAGGTGCAGAAATCTGTGAGAGAGCAATATAAGCAAATATTTTGGTCAAATTCTTAAGCTGTCATCACATCTGAACCGAATTTCCGAGACTGTTCACCAAGAGGCTGTTGAAATGATAATCCACCGTACATAAAAAAAAATCTACCTTTATGCTAATTCAAAGTTGGAAAGTTCATTAATCCTAAATTTACCTGTCTTAATCTTCAGAATCATCATATTCATTCAGTTTTACACCTAATGTAATTCGACCGAAAATGTAGGTATTTGATAAAGTGAATGTTTTATCATGTTTTTGGAAAATATATTTACAATTATGATGTTTATAATATTTACAATTACTCATTATAAAACATGTGAGATGTTGTAAATGGAATAAGCAAAAAATAAGGAAAAAATAAGGATAAGCAAAACTATAAAACAAAAAAACTATAAAAGCAAAACTATCGACTACGCGATCAAATTATTAGTTAAATAAAAACAACAGAAATGACAATGAATAAGCAATAACGATGAAAAACCTCCAATTTCAGAAATTCACTCTAATATATCCCACACGTCACAGCTTGTTACACTAATGACCTGCTATGAATGTATGAATGACTGTATTTAAAGCATTTTTTCAGGCCGTATACATACATATACAACAACAAACAAACTAAATTATGCAACAATCGACTTTCGAATAATAACACCATTCCGGACAAAATTTCCCACTGCTACTATATTTATTTTCGACGTCGACTTCAAAGTTTCAAGAAGGGGCTCATGACCACCCACCCTAAGAAAGCTCCCTCATAGCTCATTTAGCCCTTGACACCTGAAAAGAAAATGGTCCAGCCTATCAAGATCACAGCGAATTGGGCAAGTATACCGCATTTCCGGGTGACACTTATTTTTCCAAACACTATGAAGAGGGAGTACACTACAGGACATGGTGTGTCCTGTGGTGTACTTATTAAATCGAGTCAAATTCAGGCCGTTGGTCCATAAAACTATTGCACATAATTCAAGACACTTGAATTTTTAGCTCAGTTCTTACCGAAATGCACTTATATGATGTATTGTTATTTTTTACTGGCAATACACTTTTACTGAATAAAACTTAGTCGTAAGTACTTTTCATCTATCTTTCCTTGAATACCAGATCCAATGAATTCATCAACGTTGGATGTCAAAATGATTGGCTAAACAGACATTTTTAATGTTTCTTTCAAGCATGTGATTTGAATTAGCACTCATGCTTTCTCCCTCAAGACGAGAATTGTTTTTACAGGGCACAGACAATGAGTAAATCTTCAGGTGACCTAGTTAGTCGCAGAGACAACTGGAACAATTATTTTGGAAAACACAAATGCTATAACTCCATCTGTTTAGCAAAATCTTCGATGGACACCTGTTTTCAGACTCTTTTTCAAGCGCCATCAACTCAGTAACTTTACACACTGCAACAATTTTCAAAGTTGCTGGTTCTGTTCTTTGACATTATTTCTTCAAGGGTAGTTGTTCTAGATCCAACTGTCGTTTGGAATCTATGTAATATACGTGTATTTTTTGAGGCTATGTCTACTACTAGCACCAGCCTACTACCAACTTATCACAGTACCAAGCTCTCTAAGGTTAATACTGCTGCACGGAACCTTCCTCCCTACCAGTCTCTTTATAGATTTACTGTTTACTACCTCTCATGAAGTTCAAACTTATCTATATCCCATGTTCCTGTTATGCAAAATTAATATGGCTATTTTTTTATTAAATAAAAAACCGCCAAATAATCTTCCTCTGAGTCTAAAAAAGAAATCCAAGCAGAACCTTTTGCATGTACTGTTATTATTTTCTCAGAACTTAGGATTTTTTTTTTTTAACATTTCACTCGATTTAGCAATTTAACAAGTATAATGGAAACTCCTTGTATTTTGATAAAAAGCACTTCGCATCTAAAACAAATGATGACGTAAAAGGACTAAGTTGTGATGAATTTACTAAAAAGTATTTCCAGCAAATAATAAATAGCTTGACAGAAAATTCGTATTTATTACCAAGACACTTCATTATTAGAGAGTGAAGGCGTTCCATTTTCAATTTTTTCACTTAAATTGCTCACAGTTCTTCATAATTAGCATACCATATTATCTAAAAATGGCAAGAGGGTGATCTGAAGCCCTACTTAGGAAGACAAGTTATTTCTAACAGATCTCAGGGGGAAAAATTCCGGTGCAATAGGCGGAACAACCGAAAGAACTTCCATATGGGTGTTATTGGGGTGACAGAAATTTAATGAAGGAAAAGACTAATTACACCACTTGGGTCTTTTGACAAAATGTGACCGAAAATGTGGGTTTCCTGTGAGGCTACAGAGAGTAATCTAGCGAATAGATAAGGCGTTACAGGTCATTCAAAACGGATATAAGCATTAAGATACAAATTATTGCCATGCATCTTAAAGAATTTATCTTGAGAATACTTTGACTGGTTCCGCAATTCTCGCCGATAAAGTGCAAAGTTACCTATTTCAATCTTTGTACATTTTTAGGCTGTACATTTTATAAGCGACACAAATCAGATTGGTGAAGAGGTACGATAAAGCAAGATGATATTATTTTATCAGCGCAGATACAGTGGAAATTTATTTTACATTTGGGTAAGATTAAAGAAAATAATTTTACATCAAGACTTGGAATGAAATTTGTCATAGAACTCTCTCTGAAAAATATCTAGTGAATAACCCGGAAGTTCATCACATTGTGATTGACACGAACGTTATTTATTCTGTTTTAAATAAATATGCTAGTTTCAATTTTAATACTTTAATATTTCTACTGATGACGGTCGCTGTACCTATTCTGTTCTCATTGAGTTATGATTGAAAGTGGATTATATATATATGACAGAAACTAAGGATTAAGAGAGTTGACTTAATTTGACCTACATCTCAACGCTCGACTAAGCGGGTGATTTGCTTATTCCATCTATGTTACCTGTTTTGGTTATTTGTCAAGTGTAATACCAATTAATGTAATCAGAGGTGATTGCCGTTTTATTCCAAGACGCAGGCTGGTTATTTTTTATTTTGTTTGTAATCGGGCCCGTCTTCTTTTCTTAGAAGAAAGGGGCCCTTGCGAGAATCAAGAGATAAGAAGAAATCAAGACATAAGAAGAATTTCGTATGGGAATTCTGGCAAATTCTCCCAGTGTAAAATTTCCTCTGAAAATTTAACCCCCTAGAAACTTCCCTGTCTAAGGAAAATTCTTCCCTTGGAAAATGCCCCAGCAGGAAACCCTGCTGGGTCCCCCCACTGGAAAATGTATGCATACTTCCCAATAAGAAAATACTATACGTAAACAATGGACACGCTTTATAACTTAAAGACGTTTCTCCGGGGGCTATGGGGGGTTATGATATCTCCAAAGGCATAGTTATTCGGTCTTTAAGCTATGTTGAACAAAATGGATATCTCAAAAATTTTTGGAGGATGATTTTCAGAAAAAATGGACATGAAAAGGGGCTTAGTCGCCCTCCAATCCATTTGGTCACTTAAAAAAGGCATTAGAAATTTGAATTTCCGTTCAAAATGGGCCCTCTCTCGATATTCTAGGACTACTGGGTTGATACGATCTCTTCCGGAAAAAAAAACTATAACACGCATTTGTGATCTTTCTTCTGGCCAAAAATACAAAACTCTACATTTTTGTAGACTGGATCTAGAAACCTCTGCAGACTTTTAAGTGGTGTTTCCTCCTTTTTCGAAAATCATACGAATTCTCAGGCACGTAGCCCTCGATGGTAACACTATACCTAATGGAACTTGTATATTTGGAATCACCATAATATGTCATTTCTTTTAATGTATAAAATTCTTTTTTGCATTTGATTGCTATTGAGCCGTATCTCGCCATAGTGTCATGCATTGTATAAAAGGTGTTGTATACGGACAAAACTTTGCATTAGCATACAAAATGACCCGAGGACGACCCAAAAATAAAATACCCAGCTAATGAACTTTTAAGCTTCCTTCAGGTGAATACTATTTAAATGTTACGAGGGGTGCTCAGGATTTTAGGCATGCCGAGGTGAGACATGATCCGAAATCGACTGGGAACCCCTGTTCTAACGTGTCCCATGTAAATTTAAAACAAGTGAAATTAGTGTTATTAACCATTTCTTACGAACTGTCCCCAAGAAATGTTACTATACAGATGTGCAACCCTCAGAGGCCAAATTTGTCAAGTTCATAAACAAACTGCGGAGAATAGAAATAAAGTTGCTGGTTTGGATTTCATATGATTTTTTTTCTTGCGTTTGTTCATGCTGTTAAAATCAAACAGTTTGTGGTAACAAACTGCAGTAAGGAGCGACCCGGCTCAGTAGTAACCAAAACTCTAAAAAATGGAATTTTGGTACCAAGAGCTACATCAAAGAATCGTATTTTAATGCTAATTTTAAATATATAAGTTTCATCAAGTTTAGTCTTACCAATCAAAAGGTACGAGCCTGAGAAAATTTGCATTATTTTAGAAAATAGGGGAAACACCCCCTAAAAGTCATAGAATCTTAACGAAAATCACACCATCAAATTCAGCGTATCAGAGAACCCTACTGTAGAGGTTTCAAGCTCCTATCTACAAAAATGTGGAATTTTATATTTTTTTTCCAGAAGGCAGATCACGGTAGCGTGTTTATTTGTTTGTTTGTTTTTTTTCCCAGGGGTGATCGTATCGACCCAGTTGTCCTAGAATATTGCGAGAGGGATCATTCTAACGGAAATGAAAAGTTCTAGTGCCCTTTTTAAGTAACCAAAAAAATTGGAGGGCACCTAGGCCCCCTCCCACGCTGATTATTTTCCCAAAGTCAACGGATCAAAATTCTGAGATAGCCATTTTATTGAGCGTAGTCGAAAAACCCTATAACTATGTCTTTGGGGAAGACTTACTCCCCCAGAGTCCCCGTGGGAGGGGTTACATGTTCAAAACTTTGACTAGTGCTTACATATAGTAATGGTTATTGGGAAGTGTACAGGCGTTTTCAGGAGGATTTTTTGGTTGGAGGCAGGGGTTGAGAAGAGGGGGATATGCTGGGGGAACTTTCCATCGAGGAATTTGTCATGGGGGAGGAAAATTTCCATGAAAGGAGCGCAGGATTTACTAGCATTACTTAAAAAAAACAATGAAAAAATAAATATGAAAAAGTTTTTTTTCAGCTGGAAGTAAGCAGCAGCATTAAAAATTAAAACAAACATAAATTATTACCCATATGAGGGGCTCACCTCCTCCTAATACCTCGCTCTTTACGCTAAAGTATTTTTAGTAATTTCAACTATTTATTCTGGGGCTTTTGTGATTCGGGGGTCATTCTTAATGAATTGGGACAAAATTTCAGCTTTTGTGTAAAGAGTGAGGTACTGACGAGGGGGCGAACCCCCTCATATGTGTAATAAAAACATGAGAATACAAAAGTTCTTTACGTAAGCTAATTTATAAGTTAAGTATATCTTTTACTTATAAAAAGATTCGTAAAAAATTAAGTTCTAGTTGCCTTTTTAATTAACCGAAAATCGGAGGGCAACTAGGCTTCCTCCCCCGCTCTTTTTTTCTCAAAATCATTCGAACAGAATTATGAGAAAGCCATTTAGCCAAAAAAAATAAATATACAAATTTCGTTTTAATTATTCCTCTGCGGAGAGCCAAAATCAAGACATGCATTGATTCAAAGACGTTCAGAAATTAAATAAAAAAAAACAAGTTTTTTTAAAATGAAAGTAAGGAGCGACATTAAAACTTAAAACGAACAGAAATTACTCCGTATATGAAAGAGGCTTTTCCTTCTAAACGCCCCGCTCTTTACGCTAAAGTGTTTTACTGTTTTAAAATGTAGAGTTAAGAGAAAGAGTCAAACTTTAGCGTAAAGAGCGGGACGTTGAGAAGGATAAAACCTCTTTCATATACGAAGTAATTTCTGTTCGTTTTAAGTTTTAATGTCGCTCCTTACTTTCATTTAAAAAAAACCTTGTTTTTTTTTATTTAATTTGTATAAGAAGCTTGTGAAGCTTAATCTAATATGACCATAACCAAATTGGCTTCTAAAGTAAAATCTGGTGTTTGGTAGCTAAATTGTTTTACCAGTATTACGTTTTTTTCAAACAGTTCGTGGTAACGAACTGTAGTAAGGAGCGACCCGGCTCAATGGTAAATGAAACTCTAAAAAACGAAATTGATGCTAAAAGAATCAGATTCTTATGCTAATTTTAAATATATAAGTGTCATCAAATTTGGTCTTTGTCATCAAAAGTTACGAGCCAGAGAAAATTTGCCTTATTTTGGAAAATAGGAGGAAACACCCCCTAAAAGTCATAGAATCTTAACGAAAATCACACCATCACATTCAGTGTATCAGAAAACCCTGCAGCAAAAAATTCAAGCTCCTACCTACCTACAGAAGATAGGTCACGGGTGCGTGTTTTTTTTCTTTTCCTCAGGGGTCTTTTCAAGTGGTCCTAGAATGTCGCAAGAGGGCTCATTCTAACGGAATTAAAAGGTTCTAGTGCCCAAAAAATTGGAGGGCACCTAGGCCCCTCCCACGTTAATTTTTTTCCCAAAAGCAACGGATAAAAATTTTGAAATAGTCATTTTGTTCCGCATAGTCGAAAACCATAATAACTATGTCTTTGGGGATGACTTACTCCCTCACAGTCCCAGGGGGAGGGGCTGCAAGTTACAAACTTTGACCAGTGGTTACATACAATAATGATTCTTGGGAAGTGTACAGAAGTTTTCAGGGGGATCTTTGTTTTTATTTGGGGGGGGGGTGTTGAGGGAAGGGGGCTATGTGGGAGGATCTTTTCTTGGAGGAATATGTCATGGGGGAAGAGAAATTCAATGAAAAGGGCGTAGGATTTTCTAGCATTACTATTAAAAAAAAAACAATGAAAAAATAAACATGAAAAGTTTTTTCAATTGAAAGTAAGGAGTAGCATTGAAACTTAAAACGAACAGAAATTATTACGCATATGAGGGGTTCTTCTCCTCCTAAATACCTCACTCTTTATGCTAAAGTATTTTTAGTAATTTCAACTATTTATTCTACGGCCTTTCTGATTCAGGGGTCATTCTTAAAGAATTGGAACAAAACTTAAGATTTAGTGTAAAGTGCGGGGTATTAACGAGGGGACAAACCCCCTCATATACATAATAAAAATATAAGAATATAGAATTTTGTTACGTAAGTTAATTCTTAAGTTACGTATATTTTTTACTAATAAAAAAGTTTGTTAAAAATTAAAAGTTCTAGTTGCCTTTTTAAGAAACCGAAAAATTGGAGGGCAACTAGACCTCCTTCCCCACCCCTTATTTCTTAGAATCGTCTGATCAAAACTAAGAGATAGCCATTTAGCCAAAAAAAGAACTAATATGCAAATTTCATTTCAATAATTTATGTATGGAGACCCACAATCAAACATGCATTAATTCAAAAACGTTCAGAAATTGAATAAAAAAAACAAGCTTTTTTAACTGAAAGTAAGGAGCGACATTAAGACTTAAAACGAACAGAAATTACTCTGTGAATGAAAGGGACTGTTCCTTTCTCAACGCCCTGCTCTTTACGCTAAAGTTTTTTACTGTTTAATAAAGTAGAATTGAGAGAAAATTGAGAGTCAAACTTTAGAGTAAAGAGCGGGGCGTTGAGAAGGGAACACCCCCTTTCACGCACGGAGTGATTTCTGTTCGTTTTAAGTTTTAATGTCGCTCCTTACTTTCCTTAAAAAAACTTGTTTCTTTTTTTGTTTAATCATTTACCAAAACAATATATATATATATATATATATATATATATATATATATATATATATATATATATATATATATATATATATATATATATATATATATATATATATATATATATAGATATATATATATATATATATATATATATATATATATATATATATATATATATATACAAAAGTCTTATATATAACTCAAGATAAAATTTTTACGACAAATTTCGGGAAGGGAAGATATACGAAAGAAAAACTGTAAAGTTATTGCAAAAATCACTAGCAACTGTATTCGTTTTGAGGAGGCGACGTGACAGACACATAAGAAATTATTTTTCGTTGGGTGGGGGTCAAGTAAAAAATATTTTGTTACAATAAAAAGTATCGAAAAATTCAGGACAATATAAGAATTTGGCGACCCCAAGGGCCTCCTGCGTGCTTGCTTGGGACGAGAGCCCGAAGGTATCAGGCCTGAGCGGTAAAATTTTGATTTATCAGCAGTTACTTTGTAAGTAGCCCAAAGCAAGGGACATTCCTTTTACGCTTCCTAGACATTTGTACATCAAAAATAGCTATTCTAAACCTAAAAAAAGACAGAAAATATTGGGGTGCGGGGTGGGTTAAAATCTGAAGAGATTTAATCTGTGTGTGCGTCAATTTGAATTTTTAGTTAAATTATTAATAGCCAAAGTCATGACATGTTTCTTTTACATTGGAAGATCTATATACTGTAAAAGTATTGATGGCACGCTGATATACTTTATGATCGAAACTAAACTATAACTCACAATTTCCAAACTTGGTTTGACAATAAATGGTGCGAAGGAAATTAAACGAGGCCAAACATTCATTAATCAACAATACTACCCATGGTCGATAAACAGAATAAGGAAATTCTTTTACGAAAAATATTTTCTGTGACTAAAACTTTGTTCCCATGAAAAAAGTGACTTCGCTTTTTTTTCATTAGAAAAAGAAAGAAAAAAAAACTTACTTTCATGTTCAGCCATTTTAATCTTGAAAATTCACCCTCAGAATTTGTAAACAAAATTATTGTGCCTACGAGGTGGGCTACCACCCTCTTAGTGTCCCACCCTCCCCTTACACTGAAGTTTGATTTTTTTTTTCTACCAGTGCTTCAAGAATAAATGCTCCAATGGAAAAGCAGTGTAATAAAAAAATGTCTATGCCTCTAGAATGGAAGAGTTTATTTATTTCTCTTCGTTTTAATATTAAAAGTTCAGTTTCAGTGTTTTGATCCCTCTTGTATCCCTTGCCATGGAGCCTTTCGAGGGGGAAGTGTATTGTATTTCCATTTTGTATTGTATTCTGTAGTGAATAAACTTCTTCTTCTTCTTCTTCTTTGAAAGGCAATCGCTTAAGAAAACATAAATAAAAATAAATTAGCTCCATTTTGACACTAAATAACTTTCCACTAGGTGTTGATTATTAGTTAAAATTTTAATAACAACACATTATTCCCAATCCTAGTTCATAGATTATTGTCGTTATTTAACTCTATGTTCTCTTCTGATGCGTCGAAAACTGTTACTTCCTTTTCACTCTAATTCCACAGGGCTGGAAAGGACATTTCCAATCAACTTTAATTTAAAAAAAAGGAAAAAAAGACGTACATTATCATTAAAATCTATTGAGAAGAAGTAGTAGTCGATGTCGCTTCCATATCACTTGAGTCAAGGCCGTATACAGGGGGGGGTCAGGAGGTTTGTCCCTCAAATGTTCGTCTGACTCGGAAAAACGTAAGAAAAATGAATGTAAACCATTTTCTTTCGTTTTTTTTTTTTAGTAAACTGCCCCAAAAAATATTTTGTACCTCCTCCCTCCCAAAAAAGAATCCTGGATACGTCCCTGACGCGAGTTCGTTAAAAAAAAATCGAGTATTTAACTGGATTAAAATCGAAAGCTGATTCCCTATTTGTCGTGTTTTATGCAATAATAAAATGAAACTATTTTCGGTAAGGAATGGTCAAAATAGGTGTGAAAAAATAGTAGAACGAAATGAATGATAAAACTCGAAACTCCAAAGAAGAAATTTAATTAACGGTAAGTACATCAAAGCGTAAACAAATTTGTATGACTTAGCAAATGTAGAAATACCCGCGAACAAGGTACAATATAAATAAAAATTGCGTCGTGAAATTAAACATCTCTAAGAACCTTAAAACCAGCTCCTATCTACAAAAGCAAAAGCCGAGCTTCATTTATCTTGTTTTTCTGAAATAAAGTTACAAACAAGCAGAATACCGAATTCGAAACCTTAGAAAAATCTGAAATTCAAATAATACTACTCGAATCTCTAAAAATGCTCCCTTAACATATTTGGTTTGATTTGATACATGCATGGGAAAACGGAAAGGGATCCCTGTAATCAGATCTGACCATACACCCCCACATAATTCCTTTAACTGGTTGAATAATGAATGTTTGCGAACACTAAAAAGGGATCTGTTTCACGTTATGAGTAAACATAGTAATTTGGCAAAATCTGAAATTATTGCTTTTTAGTAGCATAAACATAAAATTTGTTGTGATGGGGTAGATGGTAGTGACTGAGGAAATTTCAATTTGTTTGAAACAAAATTTACCAGGGGTGTCAAACTGTCAGTTCACGAAAATGTAGGGAGAGTTATTAGGCAAGAATATCTCGAGTTTTTTTATGAAGATATCAATTGTCAAACTATGGGGCATTTTTGTTAGTGAAAATACAATAGAATACACTTTTCAAAATGTAGAGAGGCATTTTTGAATTTTCCAAAAAGAGAAAAAAAGGAGTTTTTCAAAATCTACGGGAGTGACAAACAGTTTTGGGGATAACTGACCCCTGTGCTTTTAAAATCAACATTATAAAGTGAATTAATTTTTATATTCTTGCATTGTCACCACGTAGAGCCAGAGTTGCTCCCAGGGCTTTTGTTAAAAGGAGTAGGATCCTATCTGAGCATTTATAATGAGCCAAATCACAAAGATCCAGAACAATGAAAGGATATGTTATTCTTTGGGTTTGTGATTATTAGGGAGCTAATGAAAATGTTTTGGAATTCAGGAATGGCGTGAGCTGAGTTTATTGATCTACCCTAGTCTAAAAAAAGGATACAGATGTTGATAATGAGGGCGAAGCTTTAAGCTATGGGCTTTAATTCATCCTTTTCTTTTTTTCACTATTTTTTACAACTCAGAAATCTCAAAATTTCTGTTGCCAAGTGTTTAAAATATCAGAATAGAGAAGTCGGCTGTTTTGTGTAATTTTTAAACCTTAAAGACCTTCAAAAAAAAACTATTACACACTATAGATACGGGTAAAATTTTTGGAAAACAAAATTGGAAAAACACTAGTTATTACCTTTAGTAAAATGATAACGTTACTTTTTTTTGTATCTATGATTTTCTTCTAAACTACTGTTATGAGTATTATATTTCAGCTCTTATATCAAATGAATGAAGTTACCTGTGAAGCATATTATTTAGATAAAACTGTATTTCAGAAGTTCATCCATTCAAAACTTGAGCCCAGTAAGATTTTA